>NC_089587.1:210517395-210832749 GCF_019320115.1 Miscanthus floridulus | reverse complement strand
AGGTGGCAACCTCGACGAGATGGCGACTGGCAACAAAGCGAGGTCGCAGCCAAGACCATGATGAGCACGGCTGGCGAAAGCTGCGTCAGGCAGCCCTGCTCACATCGTGGCCAGCAACAGGTGCAGAGGCGGGAGGCAGGGAGCCATGAGATCCTAGCGATGGGGCGGCGACGGTGCTTCTTGGAGCTCGCGTCAGCACTGAAGGGTAGCCGGCGAAACATCTTGGTGATCCACTGCCGCACGAAGGTCACTGTTGTGGCACGCCGGTGCCAGTCCGCTAGGCGCTGACCGCGCAGCGAACTCCCTCTGCACACACCCGGCCGACCTAGCCAACACCGTGAGATCTGAGAGATGGGGACGTCTGGTGTGCTTCCTTGCTGCGCAAAACTTGTTACGGCTTCGCCTTCAGATACGAAGCTCTCCGAGGCTCATTAGAAGCGTGTCGTGTGTATGGTCCAGTCACAACTGTAAGACCTCATAGGACGCTCATTAGAAACATGTCGTGTGTATGGTTAAACTCTTCTTCTTAATTACAATGATACGTAAATCTTTTGCGTATTCGAGAAAAAAAGCTCTATGAGGCTCAACCCATCTGCATTGGGGCTAGCCAATGAAGAGGCAAAGCTATCGCCGCTGGAGGTGGATCTGACCACAGGAGCTCGTGGAGGCCTCAGGAAATAGCCAGATCCCTGCCGGGGGTCGCATTGGGCAACGGCAGGGGCGCACCTGGCTGGCGTCGTGGTAGGTGGCTGGCATGCCAGGCTCTCTTTGCTCCAGGAAGGATCACCCACTAGTTAGTATTTAGGTCGCTAGATATACTAAGTGATATCAATCAATTGAATCGAAAGCTAATACGGATCTCTATTAGATTTACAAAAGGGATATGCGCGCGTAGGTTTATCTCCAAAGCTAATATTCCTATTGGATATTGATATGCGTAGCTTTCTCAAAACTCATCACTTAGGTTTAGATAGATATATAAGAAAGTACCATGCGCATCTTTGTACCACTACTTTCTTTTCTGTTATTGTAATGTATTATCAGTCCCTTCGTTGAAAGTCGTAAAACCCTGAATCGGATGCCAATCTGCGTCCCTTTCGTGTTTTGTTTTTTGGTATAGGCAAAGTAAATGGAAGAAAGAAAAGGTCAGCCACCTCATGCCCGATGCAAGCAAAGGTCCATAATAAGTCCATGCCAACTCTGCATTGACAGAATACTAGTCTGAAGATTTCAGCAAAATGAGTAACATGTGGGAAGAAACTTTCAAAAAAATTTCAGAAAGAACATTTCAATCTATGCTGTATCCATTATCTGGAGACATAGACAAGCTCAAATTGTCATGCACAGCCTGCAGGAAGCAGCACAGATGGTTCGTCGTCTCTGAATATATTATCCTGCTAAAATATCCCGTTTCCACCTCGCGGACAGCAAGAATGGGGTCTCTTCTAGACGTGCCGCCATGACCTAACAAGCTTCAATCATTTGGTGAGTCAAAGCCGTGGATCAATTACTTTGGATAGATCGAAGAAATTTTTGTCAGAGTTGGAGATGAGTTTGAACCGAAAATGCATGCGGGCATGCCGGTGGTTTAAAACTTTTAATAAAGATCCAAAAAGATAGAATCCAGAGAATGTTGCCGGAGGTTTTGAAGAATTTAAAACGTTAACAAACATGAGCACCGCGACGAGCACATGCATGTACATGTACTAAGTGTGGACTGTCGACAAAACGTGCTAAACATGCATACGAGAAAAACCTTGGCCCACTGTGGAAAAATTCACCCATGCGTGTTGTTCCTTTGGAACAAAGAAGCCTATATCCAATAAATTTCCTATATATAACTAACATACAAAGTTTGCAGTAAATTTCGAGTCACTACTACACAAACTTTACTGGAGACGAGCGTTTTTGATTTTCCGCGGCCGGCAAAGCCGTCCGCCGCGGCCTAGAGGTCATAGTAAATCGTGGCTTAACCACGGCGGGCAGCTTTGCCCGCCGCGGTTAACCGATTTACCGCGGCGGACGGTGTAACGTGCCCGCCGCGGTAAATATACTTTTACCACGGCGGTCACGTTGCACCGCCCGCCGTGGTAAATTATTTTACCGTGGCGGACACCTTTCGTGGCCCACCGCGGTTATGTTCGTTAGCCGTGGCGGGCATTATTATTTGCCCGCCTCGGTAAATTATTTCCTGAATTAAAAAAATACAGCAGGCATATAAATTCAAATTCAAATTCAAATTCAAATTCAAATTCAAATCACATCCAGATTTCACAGATTAAACTTAAAAAGTATGCAGGCATTATACATGAGATAATATACATATATATACATTCACTTAGTCATTCTTGTCATTGTTAATTCATTACATTTACATATTAAAGTCGTTATACATGCCCTAAGGAGTAATCCTGCGGACTCATCATCGTGGGCCATTTCCTCATCCTCTCATACTCCGGTAAAATCGCTAGCTGGCTGTTCTCATTGAAGAACGTGCTCCCTTCGAGCACGCATTTGTCTAAGACAAACTTATATATGTCCGCCTTTGTCTGCTTGAAGGAGTGTTGGGTGCTCTGCACGTCTCTCCACCAGTTCAATCCATTCTTGAGCACCCTCCAACTGCTGCTGTACTGTTTGCACTCCCTCAGGTACTCACAGACGTAGAAGCCACATGTTTATGATCCTACCGGTTGTTTGGCACACTGCATGATCGATACACAAGCATTAGAATACAGGTATTAGAACGCTTATGAACAGAAAGCACAATTAAACCTTTCAAATACTTACCGGAAAGTTGCATCTGATTTTGATGCGGTTCTTATGCTTAGCCTTAAAATTCTCTGTTCTTCGATCATAGCATTCAGGATCCTTCACTGTACTCCTTATAAGCGCTATACGAAATGTACTAGTATTAGGCAGGGTATTAGAACGCATATGAGAAGACAGTTCAGGTCACTTACACTCTGAGGCAATCTTCAAAGGCCTTGTACCCTTTTAAGTTTGGCATTCTCAACGAATCAAATACGCAGGCCCTGCCATCCTGAGGGTAGATGATAAATGCAACCCAGTGACCCTCGAGGCCTTGGCTGCGCCATTGAAACAAAATACAGGTTACGACTGAGAAATAATAATACTAGCTAGCTACCCACTTATCTCTACAGGCATGTCTTCGACTTACCCAAAGTGGTAGGCAGCTACTGATACACCCATTTCTCCTGATCTTCTTCATTGCTCCTAGTATGTACCTTGAAATGTTCAACTTCTCATTGTCCATCAGTTTCTTCCTGTGCGCCTCTCTCTATCGCTTGGTCAAGTCTTTCATGGTTGGATGATTGTCATCTAGGTGGTAACCAATGATGACTCTTTGAGCAATATGCATTGGAGATAGATAGATAACATCAAGTTTTAGTTCCTTGGATATATAGGCCATCAACCTGCAAGGACAAGCCATCGTGGCATATATAAGTAGTCTTGACCGATTCAAAGGCAGGTGATATGTGAAACTCGCAATTCATCACTTACATAGAGAACAAGGTGACTTGGGCGATGTCAAGGTCTTGTTCCCAGTAGTAGTCTGTACATGTCGTGGAAGTCCACGGGGAGTTCAACATCGTTGCCGAGGCAAGTGGAAGTACTCTGCCACAACCTTGACTAGAAAACCATGCAGGCCAGCTTTTGCCGCTTCCATGTACCAGAGATGAAACCTCCTTGTCTCCCACCTTTCCTCGTCGACGAGCTGGGCCTTGGTTATCATGAACTTCCCATGCTCGTAATGGCCGGGGCAGTCATCCGATTCAGGAAATAGATGGAAAGGTGATCTCGGCCTGGGATAGAAATGTTAGTACCATATTATGGCAAAGAAAAGTTATTAGCAAATTATGCTCGCCGCTACCATACCTTTCGAACTCAAGTGAGTATGTGAGATGCCCTTGGTCGCCTTTAGTCTTCGTCGGCGGTGGAGGACAGTGGCTTGTGCTCGCAATGGCAGCAGGCGGTGTCTTTGCCCCCGATTCCTCCGTGCCTCCCGGTCCTTTGCTTGTGCCCTTAGACGTACTAGTCGAGAGGTGGAGGTGGACTTGTTGTTGGAGGAGGAGAACGAGGGTGAGGGCTTGTGCCTCGGGGTGACTTCCTTCCCTTGTCCATCCCCGCCATTGCCTTCATCATCGCCGTCGCCAGTGATCCGGATCATCGGGGGGACAAGATCCGGCAACGGATGGTTGTGATGCTGGTGTCGCCATCGGCGTAGAAGTCGGCGTCGAGAGAATGATCTCTATGTCAGTCCTTGTTCCACAGGACTTTGGAACTAATGGCAGCTCCAAGGATCGTTACCCCTTGTGCAGTTGGATATTCCATTTCAAATTCTTCGTATTGGGTCGCATACCATGTAAGTATCATGGCAAGCATAGTTGGTAGGGATCTAGGTCTTGGTTGAAATCTTTGATATCTTCTTTGGGTATGCATGTAACCCTCACCCACGGTCAACTTTTTCGCCCTACCGAACGGGATGTTGAGGTGGACAGTGCATGGGTTGTCGGATGTCGTCGACAGGGTGCCTTGGGCGATCCTCGATCATCGGCAGTGGCTGCCCTTGTGTCTGCCCTTGTGGAACTTGAGGCACTGGCCATGCCAGCCTGGCGAAGCATCTGTGACCTCATCGACACCATATCTGGGTCATTGCTCAGTGAAGGCTTCTTTTATGGACCGACTGATCATTTTGGCCACACCTTGATCATAGCCCTTCTGAAAGATGCCCTCCTTGTACCTCTGCCTTGACCGATATGTGGCAGTGTCGGATTGCCATGACTCCACTGAGTTCCAGCTCATCTTCGACGACATGCCATGGACGCGGCCACGGTGCTCAGGGGTTCCCAGCGCCAGAGTCAGCAAGTCCTAGCCCCTGTGAACCTCAAAGCTTGTCCTTGGATTTAGCGGCCTCGATGAGAGCCCTCTCCACCTCCTCGAACTTGGGCTCATTGAACTTGCTCAGGCCCTCCTTGAGCTTCTTCAGCTTGCGGGCATAGATGAAGTCCTTAGCCCTCAAGTCTACACTGTCGTATGGATCGAGGAAGCCCGACGGCAGCTCTAGCCCTTTCTTCCTCCCACCACTAGGGGCCTCTTACCAGCAAACCCTAGTCATGCCCAAGTGGTGGGGGTGTAGGTTCTTCTTCGCGAGTGCACTGAACTTGGCGCTCTTTGCCTTTGCTTCTTCTGTTGTTCTTTGTTTGCAGAACTCTTCCCAGTGATGTTCCTTCACCATAGTGTATTTGACACAGGGTGACTTGCCTAGCTTCAGGTAGTACCTGGTCAGCATGGACTTGAAGTTTCTAAAGGCTCTTCCTGCCACGTGCATGACCCACTCCCTACACTTGTTCAGATCGGCGTCCTCGGGATAATGGAAGCTCCTCAGTCACCTCACCCTAGATATGTGTCTTATAGTCGACCAGGACATTGTTCCACTCCTCCCAAGTGATCTCCACCTTGTCCTTGACTATACATGCCACCTGGTTGCTGAACTTGGCAAGGACTGTGGGTGGCGACAACGGGTTTCCCTCTGGTCCCACCTCATGGATCACATGGACTTCACCATGGATTTCCCTCCGGTGCCTCCCTGTGTTCCCCCCTTCTCAGCTTTGTCCTCTGACCACTTGACTTGCCTGAAGTGGTTGGAGATGGAGCAGGGGGGTTCTTTGTCACTGACTTGTTCCTCCTCGAAATTCAATTCTCGAGGCACCACCGGCATCTATTTCAGGGTTTGGAGACCGCGCACTTTCAACTTCGTCGTCCCTCGGTTGGTAGGTCGGATCATCTTCGTCCTCTGTACGACGTTTCTTTGTTGGCCTCAGGGTCACGGACACTTGGCTCTTCGAGGCTAGTTGATGATGATGCACTAGGGGTAGGGTCGCGCCATTCGCTTATCGGTTCCTCCGCCATTGGAAAGCTACAATGAATACATATTTCAGTTGTATAGACACAGTTATAGAGTAGTAAAGTAGAGTAGTACTAGAGTAGTAAAGTAGAGTAGTACTAGAGTAGTAAAGTAGTAGTAGTTGGCTCAGATTTGCCCCATTGTCATCACATCGCTTTTAAACTGGTTGCTTGTATCTGGTATACAAGCCATCCTAGTTTAGCGGGGGCACTCGATCATCATCGCCGCTGCCTCAGCATAAAAGGGTTCACATCATTGCATATGCCACTGCCTCAACAATAAGTTTAAAAGTTCATCATTGCATATGCCAAAAAAGGAACCAGCCCCATTAAACAAAAACCTTTCACAAATCAAAAACAGGAGCAGCAGTAGTAGAATAGTAGTATAGGAGGGAGTAGAGGAGTAGAGGAGGAGGGAGTAGTAGTAGGCAGTAGTAGTAGTATACTAGTAGTATAGGAGGGAGTAGAGGAGTAGAGGAGGAGGGAGTAGTAGTAGTATACTAGTAGTAGTATACTACTAGAAAGTAGTAGGCAGTAGTAGTAGTATACTAGTAGTAGTATACTAGTAGTAGTATAGGAGGGAGTAGAGGTAGGCAGTAGTAGTAGTATACTAGTAGTATAGGAGGGAGTAGAGGAGTAGAGGAGGAGGGAGTAGTAGTAGGCAGTAGTAGTAGTATACTAGTATTATAGGAGGGAGTAGAGGAGGAGGGAGTAGTAGTAGGCAGTAGTAGTAGTATACTAGTAGTAGTATGCTACTAGAAAGTAGTAGGCAGTAGTAGTAGTATACTAGTAGTAGTATAGGAGGGAGTAGAGGTAGGCAGTAGTAGTAGTATACTAGTAGTATAGGAGGGAGTGACCAATTCATCTCAAAATTCTCACAAATTATATCAAATTTGGCAAAATTGCAGTAGAGTGACCAATTCATCTCAAAATTCTCACAAATTTAGCTCAGAATTAGTTTAAAGGCAAGGTGCATCATAGGCAGTGGCATATGCTTAGAATTTTGTCATAAATTTCTTTAGCATCATAGGCAGCAAAAAGAATTGAATTCAAATGCTACGGTTCACCAAAAGCATCATAGATCAGTAGTATAGCAGTTCAAAATTCACCAAGTGTAGTATAGCAGTTCAGTTGAATTCAGAGTAGCAGCAGCAGTAGTAAGACAACAGTGGTAGAGAGAAATAGGTAATACAAGTACCATTTTGCATCAAGCAGTAGAGTACCAGTAAGGGGATAAGTAGTAGCTAGCCATCTCAAAAAACTTTCACAAATCAAAAAATTTGCATCAAGCTATAGAGTGTAGGCAGTAGACAGTAGAGTGTAGGTAGTAGAGTGTAGGCAGTGGATTAATGTACAGCAAAGTTAAAACCTGTTGCTCACAGAGGTCCCGTATACTATTAGGCTTAGGTACCTGACTGTACCACAGTGTCGATGGGGATGGCAAAGTTCACCCCAGATGAGATCCCTAGATGAGGGGCATACATCAAATGGCACGGCCTGTGCTATGAGTAAAAGGACTGCTCATTTGCCCCCAGCCCGGCCATCATGGCAATTGGCAATGCCAAACTGCCAATGACAAGCAAGAGAGGCAGGCAAAGCAGCAAGCTCATGCATGTCCTTGTCCCTCCTTCCCCTTCCCTTCTCTCTAAAAATTGTACTGTAGGACTGATTGCTTTGCCTCCCTCAACAACTCTCCTCCTATCCACTCCAACTCCATGACCATACATACCAATACCATGCATGTGTTATCAGAGGAGAGGACAGTCCTGCAAATGGCCTGTGCCTGTGATCTCACACAGAAAATCAAGGTTCCCCACAAACCAAGGCAAAATAGAGACTAGATCACCCAATCCAACATGGATCCATGACTCCATGGGTCTTGACCATTAGGTAATAGCAACTTTGCCTACTGCTTAGGTCATACTGGAGGCAGGGCTTAACAGGACTCAAAAAAGCACAAAATTACCTGATGAACTATTGAGAAAAGATACTTCCATTTCTTCCATACCAGGATTATCTATTATCAAAAAATTGCACTAAGAAAAATATCATCCTTGTGATAAAATACACTATCACCTTGGTCAAAATGCAGTCAGGTGTGGTCGACCAAGGTCAGCGGGCGGCGACGGCGACCCTCGGTGTCGGCGGCCGACGCTAGGGTTCTGGGGACGGGGCCCAGCACGGAGGAGCTCAGGCGGCCGGAGCAAGGGTTCCGGGGATGGGGCCCAGCGTGGAGGAGCTCGGCGGCGGCGCGAGACTTCTCAGTGGCCGGCGCTAGGGTTCCGGTGATGGGGCGCCGGAGGAGCATGGGGGCGGGGCGCGGGCAAGGGAGAGGAGGACGGGGGCGTGGACCGGGCACGGGGAGGAGAACGGGGGCGGGGGTCGGTGCACGGAGGAGCTCAATCGGCGGTGGAGATGGCGGCGGCGGCATGAGATTTTGGCAGCCCTTCGGGGTCAAACTGAACCGCGTGAAAGACTTAGAATTTTGAGGGTGGGGATGGCTTATATAGGTTGCGATTAACTGCAGCGGGCAACGTAACAGCCCACCGCGGGAAATGTTTACCGCGGCGGGCTCTGTTATATGCCCGCCGCGGTAAAGATTGTCAGCAACATTGAGTAGCATCAGTTCAGGATTTCAGTAGCAGCAGTTCAGTAGCATTGAGTAGTAGTTCAATATTTCAGGATTTCAGTAGCATCAGTTAGAGTAGTAGATTGAGTAGTAGTAGTAGATTCAGTAGTAGATTGTTGTAGTATTAGAGTAGTAGAGCGAGTAGTAGTAGTAGTAGAGCGAGTAGTAGTAGTAGTAGAGCTAGTAGTAGTACTAGTAGTAGTAGAGTAGTGGTAGTAGATTGATGCATGCATATAGAGTATCTGGGATTGTTACATATAGAGTCTCCGGGATACATTATTACATATATGTCTCTGGGATACATATAGAGTCCACTACATTATTACATATATATATGTCTCTAGGATACATAAATCATTTTGGTGCAGGTGCTTTCACCGTCCTCTTCTCACCATCGGGGCGGGCCCACAGCATCATCCTAGGACTTGTTCAATCGGTCCTCGACGGCCTTGATCTTCTTTGGATGATTGGTAAAAAGCTCGAGCTCTGCGTAGTTGTTGTATTGTTCGGGACTCTGCACCCCATCAGCTCCCACAATCCGCTGCTTTCCGGACACAACCACATGCCTTTTTGGGTCCTCTACATATATATAGTAGGCCACTTGTGCGACATTGGTTGCTAGTACCCACGGGTCATCTTTGTAGCCGATACTTTTGAGGTCCACGGTGGTTAGCCCATAACTGTCCACTACAACCGCATTTGGTTTGACCCACTGGCAACGGATGATGGTTATGCGTAGGTTCTGGCCGTAGTCAAGTTCCCATATTTCTTCGACTTGCCCATAGTATTGCCTCCTCTGGCCCATGTACTCTTCTTCACCCTCGTATCGAACACCGCAGTTCTGTGCTGAGCTCTTCTTGTCCTTGTCTTTCGTGTGGAACATGTAGCCCTGGACGTCATACCCTTGCCACATGGTGATTTGACTAGATGGGCCTAACACAAGCCTCTTAACGGTCTCCGTATCTTCATCAGGGCATCCTTCAAGGGGTATGTGTTGCTCTTTGAGCCACTCTATGAAATTGCTCTTGTGATGGTTCTGGACCCATGCCTCCGTGCATTGTCCATCATTAGCGGCGCGGATCTCTTCCAGGTTCTTTTTAATATATTTCTCCATGCTCACTAACTGATGAAGGATGCTATAATGAGCTTCTTGCACCATTTGGTTTGCCACATCGGTGCGCACTTTTTGGCCTGTGCACCCCATCCCTGAGGTTTTGCCTTCGTGGTGATGGACAGGCAGCCCAATCACCCTCCCATCTCTTATGTACCTCATACACCAGTTCATGGCCTCCTCTGTTGTGTATGCCTCGATCATAGAGCCCTCCGGGTAAGCGCGGTTATGGATGTATCTGTTGAGGGTGGACATGAACTGCTCATACGTCCACATCTGGTGTAGGTACACGGGGCCTAGTTGATGGATCTGATCGACCATATGCATCATTAGGTGTGGCATAATATCAAAGTAAGATGGTGGAAAGCACATCTCGAGCTGGCAAAGGGTCTCCGCGATGAACTCCTTCAGGGCAGGCAGCTCAGCCTTATCAATGACCTTCTAGGTGATGCGATTAAAGAAGTATGACATCCGTGTGATGACCATCTTTACGTACTCTGGACGGATAGCCCTAATTGCAATTGGTAGGAACACCGTCAGCATGACGTGGCAGTCGTGTGAGTTGTAGCCGGTCATTATGAGGTCTTTCATGGAGACCAGGCTCTTGATGTTGGAAGAGAAACCAGTCAGCACCTTGATACCCCTAAGCAACTTAAGAAAAGCCGTCCTCTCATCTTGCGTTAGGTTGCAGGACACACCCGGGATATCGACTTTACCATTCTGAGGTGGTCCTAGGTGAAGGTCCGGCCTAATGCCCAGATTGACAAGATCCGTCCGTGACTTGATACCATCCTTTGTCTTGCCCTTGATGTCCAGCAGGACACCGATCGTGCTTTCGAAGACATTTTTCTCTAGGTGCATGCAGTCGATGGCATGGGGTGTATTCAGTGTTTTCCAATACGATAGGTACTTGAAGAAAATTGACTTCTTCTTGAAAGGAACGGCGACGGGGACTTCCTCTGTCTGGTCCCGCTTTCGCTTCCTTGTCTGCTTGCTCCCCTCTTCAGGCGGCTTCTTCTTCTTTCCAAGCTCCACCTGATCCATGTCCTTGACCATCTCATACACCTTTGTCCCCCAACTAGTCTGTGTCGGTTGATCACGCTGTGGCTCGTCCTAATTGTCAAAGTATTTGTTCATAATACTTCTTCTATACCTGTGATTTTTTGTGAGGAACCGTCTGTGCCTCGTGTACACCATCTTATTGGATCCCTTAAGGTAAGTGTAGCAGGTCCCGTTGATGCAAATTACGTAGCCGGTCTTCCCTTTGATCTGCCCCGACAGTGAGAAGAGACCGGGGTAATCGATGATGGTGACAAAGATGATTGCTTTTAGTGTGAACTTCTCCTTGCGGGATGCATCCACCATCTGGACCCCAACATCAAATAGTATCTTCATTTCCTCCATGAACGGCTCTAGGAACACATCTATATCGTTGCCAGGCTGCTTCGGTCCAGAGATAAGCATGGTCAGCATAAGGTACCTACGCTTCTGACATAGATGGGGAGGTAGGTTGTACATGGTGAGCATGACGGGCCAAGTGCTATGCGAGCTGCTAAGCTCACCGAACGGGTTCATCCCGTCGGTACTTAGCATGAACCTAACATGCCTGGGCTCCTTGCCAAACTCCGGGTAGGCCTCGTCGAAATCCTTCCACTGCTTGCCATCGGATGGGTGCCATAGCTTGCCATCGTCATTCAGGCGGTCAGCTGATGCATGCCAGGACATGAGCTTGGCATCGTCCGGGTTCCCGAATATTGCACGCAGGCGATCGGTCACGAGCAGGTACCACACCGACAGTGCTGGACTTTTCCTATGCGTGTAACCCTCTTCTTCATTGTCCTGCTAAGTCGAGATCTGTTTGGCCACACTGCTCTTCTTTGCCCCCTTCTTGTTCTTCTTCCGACCACCCCGCAAGCCTCCCTCGTCTTCTGCATCCACGCGACAGCCAGCATTTTTCTTGTACCGACTAAAGCCGTAGTGCGGACAACTCGTCAAATTCTCATACTCATTGCCCTGATACAGGATGCAGTGGTTAGGGCATGCATCAAACTTTCTAAGCTTCATCGCCACTGGCCAAATCAGCTTCTTGGCCCGATAAGTATTGGTGGGCACCTTGTTAGCCATTGGGTATATGGTGGCAAGGTAGCTTAACAACTCATTGAAGCTAGTGTCAGACCAACCATGATGAGCCTTCAACATCAACATATGGAGGTTAAAACGGAGCGCCGTGCACTTCTTTGGACAATCGCCGCCGTCCTTATAGAGAGGATCAACTGCCGCCTGCTTCAACTCTCTGAAATTCTCCAACCACTTTGGGCAACCCAACACAACGTCGTCTTCATCAAAATGTTTGACTAGATCTTCAACAAGCTACACATCCTTGGGTTGGTTCACAGTATCCTGACCATCCCCACCGTCGCCGGCTTCGTCGGCCATGTCTTGCATTAGATCATCCACCATGATGTAATCACGATAACTGTTGTCACTGTCGATTGGCGCAGCTGCTGCTGAAGATGATGAGGAGCCAGGTGCTCCTAAAGGATCTTTATTCACCGATGGTGCTGTCGTCATCGGCGTCGAAGAACTCACTCTAGATGCACCGCCACTCGCACCAACTCTTTTGCCGTGAAATGTCTAGACGGTGTAGCCCTCGACGAAACCATACATGATCAAATGAGTTTGCACCTCGCTGTCTCGGTGGACTTTCAGGTTCTTGCAACGCGAACATGGACATATGGTTGTCATCCGCTTCAGTCTCTCACGGTGAGCTTTACTAGCAGCAATAAACTTCCTTAATTCAAAGAGGTACCGCGGATCATTCACTCTATCGATCCGGTACATCCATTCCGACCTATCCATCATACCTATGAACATTATCTGTCACAATCAACAAATAAAGAAGAATTAGGAGAAATTGATGATTTTTACGTCCAAAATCATGAAAAAGAGAGGAAATAACGATGTGAAAGATGAAGCATGCATCTATGATGAATCTAAGGTTAAAGAAATACATGACATCATTTTTTCCATTAAAATTGATCTAGATCTAGATATAGATCTAGAGAGAACTCTAGGTGATGGAAATAGAGAGAGAGGATGGAAGGAGAGAGGGGGAGCCTTTATGAACCTCTTATGATGTCCTCCTCCCTCAAATCCAAGCCCTTCAACTCAAATCAAAAGTTTCTTCAAATTTTAGGGCAAAACCTCCCCCATGAGTTTGAGAGAGAGGAAGACCCGTGGAGAAGATGAAGGGGCGGCGGTGATTATTTGTATAGGCTTTACCGCGGCGGGCAATATAAAGCGCCCGCCGCAGGAAATGAACTCTTTACCGCGGCGGGCAGTTTAAAGAGCCCACTATGGTACATCGTATTAACCGCGACGGGTGATTCATACTGCCCGCCGTGGTAAATAACGATTTCCTGCGATGGGCAAATAAGGTGGCCCACCGCCGTAAACCATTTTCCCGCAGCGGGCGCCTCGGTGGCCGGCCACCGGTTAACCGTGGCGGGCAAAAGAGGTGCCCGCCACGGAGCCCATTTTGGCCACGCTGTGCAAATTGATTCCTGCAGTAGTGAGTGACACTCAAGTGTATAATCCTATTAAAACTAGTATAGTGCATATGCTAACGCCATGGTTTTATCTTGGGGATGCATATAAAAACAACTAATGTTTTTTTTCGTAGTTTAACTTTTACACAATTGTATTTGAGCATGTATACAATCCGGGAAACACTTTTGCATAAGAAGCCATAGCAAAGTTATTTCTCATATTAACCATCTAAGTTACATTCTGCCTAAGTCATTAATCATGATTTGGAGATCTTCAGGGAAGCTATTAAAACATTTGTTTGCACAGCTCTTCAGAATGTTCGCCAAGAATTTCACCCATAATGAAGTTGATCACTATCGGACAGAGCATCTTTGCCGAGGGCCTAAGGATTTGTCGAGGGAAAATGCTCGAGCACTCGGCAAAGAGTCTTTGCTGAGGGCCTGACCCTCGGCAAAGAAGAGCCCTCGGTAAAGACTCTTTGCCGAGGGCCAGACCCTCGGCAAAGACAAGCACACGACAACAATAATTATTTGCCGAGGGCTAAGCCCTCGGCAAAGGGCTGGCCCTCGGCAACACCGTCTGACACGACGTCCATCCCCTGCCGTCAATCTTTGCCTAGGGCATCACCGTTAGGCCCTCGGCAAAGACTTTTTAACCGTTTTTGAAAATTTTCTTTTAAAAAATTCTTTGCCGAGTGCCCCTGGACCAGCACTCGGCAAAGATAGTCTTTGCCGAGTGCCAAGCTAGCACTCGGCAAATTTTCAATTTTTTTTGTTTTTTTGACCCCAAATTTTTTGTTGGGCCCGCCTACATTGTTTACAACTTCATGTTCAAATTTGGTGCTTTTTCTAGTTTTTTGTTATATTTGGTTTATTAATTTGATTATGTTGAATTTTAATATATAATTCAAATTTGAACTGTAAGTGCATGGAATATTGTAATCTAGTGCTTTGAAAAATGTTATTCATGGTATTTTGTGTATGTTGAGTCTCTATCCATGAACTCGCATCAAATTTCGCGCATCTTCTTCACGTAACATGACGAGCCACTTGCCGGAAAAGTGTTTTAAAATTATATAAAGTCCATACGAAGTCCGAAAATCATGAAACTTGTTGAGGTGTCATGTTATCGCATGTGTAGGCTATGGTAAAAAATTGAGAATGTTTTGAGCAAGTTGCGACGTCAGATGCATAAAACCCAGACATCTCCATATGGCATCCGACGTCACAACTTGCTCCAAGCTTTCTCAATTTTTTACCACGGCCTCCACATGCGATAACAAGACACGTCGACAAGTTTTGTGATTTTCGGACTTTGTTTGGATTTTATATAATTTAAATACACTTTTCTCGCAAGTACATCGTCATGTTACGACAACAAGATGCTCGTAATTTCATGCGAGTTCCTGGATACTGCCTCAACATACGCCAAACATCATGAATACCATTTTTTGAATGACCAAATTCCATTATTTCATGTACATGCAGTTCAAATTTGAAATAGTTGGAAAAATTCAACGAAACAAAACTAATTAAGGAAATAAAGTAAAAAAACTAAAAATTGTCCCAAATTTTGAAATAGAGTTTTAATTACTGTAGCAAGGCCCTAGAAAAAAATGGGGCGAAAAAAAATAATTTGCCGAGTGCCAACCTTAGCACTCGGCAAAGAAGCATTTGCCGAGCGCCAGGTCACAGGGCGCTCGGCAAAGAATTTTTAAAAAAAAATAAAAAAAACCTTTGCCGAGTGCCGCTGGGCCTGGCACTCAGCAAATCTTTTAACCTAAAGGTCCAGAATGGGCCGGCCCAACCCCACCCCCTCCTCACTCGTCTCCCACCCGCCCCCGGGTCACCGCGCCGACGCCGCCGACCCCGCCGTCGTCCCCCTCCGGCGAGGTCCTGCCGGGCCCGCCCCGACGCCCCCGTCCTGCGCCCCCGCCCCCGTCCCGTGCCCCACGTCCCCGTCCCGATGACACTCGCCCTAGCGCCCGGCCGGCGCTCCCGCCCAGCCCTGGCGGCCCTACGCCCCCGCCCTGGGGGCCCACGCCCGCGCCCTGGCGGCCTCACGCCCGCGCCCCGGTGGCCCCGTGCCCCCGCCTCGGCGGACCCGCGCTCATGCCCAGGTGGCCCCGCGCTCGTGCCCCGGCGGACCCGTGCCCCCGCCCCGGCGGCCCCGCGCCCGTGCCCTGGGTCCCCGGTCGCCGCCCCGCACTCGCCGGCACCCCAGGCTCTGAGCTCCCTAGGGACAGCGACCCTACTGGCCCCGAGATCCCCCACCGGCCCCGCCGTGCCCTATGGCTGGCCAGCAGAGGGAGAAGGAGAGGAGCAAGAGGAAGAAAGAGAAGGGGGAGGAGGAAGAGGAAGAAAGAGAAGGGGGAGGAGGAAGAAGAGGAAGGTGCCGACCCGACCGCCCATCGATCCTCGCGCCGTTCCGACCGCCCGTTGATCCTCGCGCTGCTGCGGTCATCCCCGCCGTCGTCGCCGGCCCTCGCTCTTGCCGTTCTTGCCGCCAAGGTAAGCCCTACCCTTGTAGTGTTAGTAGTAGTAGTAGTTAGTAGTGTTAGTAGTAGTTAGTTGTAGTGTTAGTAGTAGTAGTTAGTAGTGTTAGTTGTAGTGTTAGTTGTAGTAGTTAGTAGTGTTAGTTGTAGGTTAGTAGTAGTAGTAGTTAGTAAATAGTAGTAGTTAGTAAGTAGTAGTGGTTGTTAGTAGTAGTTAGTAGTGTTAGTTGTAGGCTTAGTAGTAGTAGTAGTTAGTAAGTAGTAGTGGTTAGTAGTAGTAGTTGTTAATAGTTAAGTAGTTCTTAGTATTAGTACTGTTAGTAGTTAAGTAGTTGTTAGTTGTAGTTGTAGGGTTAGTAGTAATTGTTGTTGTACTACTTCAATACTTTCATCTGCATGGAAAGAGAACTAAAGTACATGGCTCCTCTTGATATATTGGTGGTTGTTGGCCTTCGTGCTCATGTTTGGTATATATGTGGTTGTTGGCCTTTATGCCATGTTTTTTGCAGGTTTTGGGAACCTCCCCGTGCAGGGGAGGTGCTGCCAAAATTTTGAGTCGACACTAACCATTTTTGCCCTTTTTTGCAGGAGGACCTGTGGGAGGGACTCGATGACCCCGATCGTCTTCGTCGGCGCTGCGGGTCTTCCTGCACCGCGTCGACTCGCCATTGCACCGACTCTCCACTGCCCCGCTACCCTGACCTCACCGGCACCCTAGGTATAACCCCTCTATCCGTATGTGGTCTTTGGTCACGTAACCTAGTTAGGTGTCTCCCATCCAAAAGAGATACGGTTGGAGGTATACAGATCTTTGTATATCTACGATCGTATCTGTTTTGGATTGTCCATGTTTTTTGGACAGCCCGCAGATGCGTAGATGGGTTAGTTTCCATGGTCCGCTCTAGTCCGAGATGGTGTTTTAGCATCACCCCCTGTTGTTCTCCAGATACACACTCTCCCTTGCAGGACGTGCATCGGGAGAACAGCGGGGAGGTGCTACCGAAATTCTGTCTCGGATAGGGAGCGAAGCATGGAAACTAACCTCATCTACGTATCCACGGGTGGGATTAGGACCTATCCTCACCTATTAGAGAGTAGGAACACTGCGTAGATGCAATTGATGGTTACATTACTATGTGCTGTATATGTGGAAGGATGGAAGACCATTAGTGGATGTACACGGGCCGGAGAAGTAGGAGTGACTTTGACATTGAGTGGGTGAATGGGATAGATGCTTTCTTAGAACATGCATGGAGCTTAGGTGTAGCTAAAGGACATTCTAAACTTTGGTGTCCCTGTAGCAAATGTGATAACAACAGAAGGGTAGACAAGGTGACCATGGGTAAACATCTTGTGTACAATGGTTATACGGTTGGCTACCACCGGTGGATCCACCATGGTGAAGCAGATCGTATAAGAGCGGAGGTGGTGAGACCATGCCTCGAGGCTTTTGATGATGATGCCAAAGTAGCAGACATGCTAGATGACACTCACCAAGCTCACTTCGCAGAAGGACGTGAGAAGGAGGAGATGGAGGAAGCCGCTAAGGCCTTCTACAAAATGTTGGACTCGGCACAGAAACCCCTTCATGAGAGTACAATGGTTTCTCAGCTGGATGCCATTAGACGTGTTATGGGGTTGAAGGCCGAGTTAAATCTGAGTCGCGAAGGCTTTGATAAGATGTTGGCCGTGTTTGGCAGCATGCTACCAGAGAAGCACATTCTGCCAAAGAACTTGCATGAGTTACAGAAACTACTTCGTATGCTTAAAATGCCATATGACAAGATACATGTTTGTCCAAAGGGGTGCGTCTTATTTAGGAAAGATCACAAGGATGCAAAGTACTGTCCGAAGTATAAATCCTCAAGGTACCTGGAGGTAGACTCTGGAGATGGCTAGAAGAGGCAGCTTACGATCCCTGCGAAAGTCCTACGACACCTTCTGTTTGTGCCGAGGTTCTAACAGCTTTTCATGACCGAGGAATCCATGAAACAGATGACATGGCATAAAGAAGGTGTACGGTACAAGCCATGGACGATGGTGCATCCGTCCGATGCCAAAGCATGGACGTACTTTAATGACAAACATCCTGACAAAGCAGCTGAGGCTCATAATGTACGTGTCGCGCTGGCAACAGATGGGTTCAATCCTTATGGACAGTTGTCTACCCCATACACATGTTGGCCCATGTTTGTTATCCCCCTGAATCTCCCCCCGGCATCTCCTTTCAACGACATAATGTCTTCTTGTTGTTGATAATTCCTGGACACTCGAGGAGTAATATGGGTGTGTACATGGAGCCTATGATTGATGAATTGATCGACGCTTGGGAGAAGGGGGTATGGACATACGACCGAGCTACAAAATCATCCTTCAAGATGCATGTTTGGTACCACTACTCCCTACATGACTTCCTGGCGTATGGGTTATTCACCGCCTGGTGTGTCCACGAGAAGTTCTCGTGCCCAATATGCAAGGAAGCTATGAGGTTCATTTGGTTGAAGAAGGGTGGCAAGTATTCGTCGTTCGACAGGCATCGTTAATTCCTCCCTTCTAACCATCCATTCAGACAAGACATCAAGAACTTTACGAAAGGTGTTGCAGTGATAGACCCTAAACCGCGCATGAAGAGTGGTGCTGAGGTGCGTGCTTAGATAGATGCTCTCGTGCCTAATGAAGGAGGTGGTTTTGTGGGATATGGTGAGGAACATATGTGGACTCATAAGTCCGGCTTGACGAGGCTCCCCTATTTCGATGACCTTCTTCTGCCACATAACATTGATGTAATGCACACCGAAAAGAATATCGCCGAGGCACTTTGGGGAACTCTCATGAACACTGACAAGTCTAAGGACAACGTTAAGGCTAGAGTGGACCTAGCGACGTTGTGTGATAGACCGAAGCAAGAGATGCGGCCTCCTAGTGGCCGAAACAAACAATGGAAAAGACCTAAGGTTGATTTTGTCTTGGAACCCGATCAAAGGAGGGAAGTACTAAAATGGATCAAGACGTTAATGTTCCCAGATGGATATGCAGCGAATCTAAGCAGGGGAGTGAACTTAGGCACTTTACGAGTCAACGGGATGAAGAGTTATGACTACCACATATGGATTGAGCGGCTTCTTCCGGTGATGGTCTGAGGCTATGTCCCTGACCATGTCTGGAAAGTGCTAGCAGAGTTGAGCTTTTTCTTCCGTCAGCTTTGTGCCAAGGAGATATCTCGGACCGTCGCTCAGGACTTGGAAAAAGCAGCACCTGTGTTGCTCTGTAAGCTGAAGAAGATCTTTCCACCTGGCTTCTTCTTGCCCATGCAGCATCTAATTGTTCACCTCCCGTTCGAGGCACGTTTGGGGGGGGGGCCCGTGCAAGCCTGGTGGTGCTATCCAATCGAGAGATGTCTAAAGACTCTTCACAAGAAATGTACAAATAAAGCCAGAATTGAGGCTTCCATTGCAGAGGCAAGTCTAAGGGAGGAGGTGGCAAACTTCACAACACTATACTACAAGCCGAAACTTTCTAGCAATCATAATCCACTCCCTCGTTACAATGTTGGCGAAAATGAATGGACCCACAACCTATTCCAAGGCCAACTCGGCAGCGCAAGTGGATCGACCAATAAGATATTGGGAAATGAAGAGTGGCGAAGTGTCATGCTATATGTGTTGACCAACCTTCCCGAGGTGCAGCCGTTCATCGAGTAAGTTCTCAACGAACTTGTTTCAATACGCCCTAAATATTCTTCATGCAACCCCACTGATTCTTGTTCAGACAGGGAATTTGTTCGTGAGTCCTAGCATCAATCAAGGGATCCTACCTCGCAGGAACATGACACCCTTCTTTCTCGGGGTGCGGGTGCGGGGAGGCTTGATTTCATTTCTTGGTTCAAACAAAAGGTAATGTCCAATTTAGCTCCCACGTTCCATATTCCAAGTTTCTCGTTCGTTCGATTAATATAACGACCTATCATGCTTGAGCTTGCAGGACCAGACTGACTCGTCCATGAGTGAGGAGTTGAGATAGGTTGCAGGCGGCTATGACGTTAGGGTGCAGTCATTTACCGGTTATGACGTGAACGGATATCGCTTCCACACAACAAGATATGAGCAGACTCGGCCCAAACAGAAAACCACAAATAGCGGAGTTTGCACGCCTGACACTGATGGCCTCGACTATCATGGTAGAGTTGAGGAAATCTATGAACTCTCATTTCATGGTCACAAACATAAACCTGTTGTGTTCAAATGCCACTGGTTTAATCCTCGAGAAACGAGACGGACCCCTCATCTTGGGCTAGTCGAGATTCGAGAAGATTCCATCTATCCAGGAAAAGATGTCTACATTGTGGCTCAACAGGCCATGCAGGTGTACTATACGCGATATGCCAACCAAGACAAAGCGGATCTTAAGGGTTGGGCTATTGTGCACCAGGTGTCTCCACACGGTAAACTACCTGCCCCAAACGATGACGATTACAACTTCAACGCAAACACATATGATGGACAGTTCTATCAAGAAGATGGGCTACCAGGCACGTTTGAGATAGTCTTACCCGAAGCGATCGAAATGGAAGTAGACACCGAAACGGAGGATGACGAGGTTGATGGAGATGTGGTGCAAAATGCCAAGGACATAGAAATGCTTGACCGATTAAGGCTAGGCAATGATGACGAAGACAACATAGAACCTTCAGATAGTGTTGCCCATTTGGACAATTTTGACAGTGATGACGACACCTATGATCCTAATCATGAAGATTATTCCTAATACATGTAATACTACGTTTGTTTTAGTTTGTGTTTTCTTTATTTATTTTGAATCTATTTCTAATATATATACTAATAAGTCTTGTTCATTCTTTGTGATTGCAGGTGATGGTGAGCAGCCGTCCACGATGTGAGACGACCTCCCTTTACGGGAGACCATGCCCTCCCATTTTAGACGAGGGGTCGGGGTTAGGGGTAGCGTCCACAGGAGGTCAGAGGAGGAGGACCAGGGTCAGCAGGAGGCAGCGGACTCCTTCCCCGCCACCTTCAGACGAGGTGATGGAGGAGGAGCACGTGATGGCCACGCCCGAGGATGAGGTTGAGGACGAGGACGTCCGACAGACCGAGGATGAGGCGGCCGAGGACGAGGCCGCCGAGGGCGAGGCCGCCGAGGGCAACAGTTCCGCTACCCTGACTATCTACCAGCGAGGTCCCACGAGCCTCCCTCAGCCTCCGCTTCCTCACAACCGGGCACTGATTCGCCCTATGGCAAAGAGGTAAGTAACTATAGATGTTATCACAACTACTTCATATGATAATGTTGAAATCAAAAGAGGAACTGATAAATTTTCTTAATCACTTGTGCAGGGCCTAGTTGGTTTTGTCGGGTACTCCTACACGCTCCCCCACGAGCATCCTTGGTGTTTTGTGCAGGAAATGGTACCCCGGCCTTGTGAACGTGTCCGAGGACGTGCGGGAGCTGGCCTACACGTGGGACAGGTACCAGTTGGCCCCTGACGACAGGTACCGCAACAAGCAGGAGCGGGTACTGGTGGAGTTTTGGGTAAGTCTCTCTCGCACAACATTTTCATTGGGCAAGTCTTTTATTGAAATAATGAATGGATACATCAGTTTTGTATGCAGAGGTATTTCAAGCTGGAAGAAGGACTTGAGGCCTGGGTGGATCAGGCGGCTGCCGCCGCCTATAGGAAGTACGTCACCGACATGCACCACGAGGCGCGTGTGCAGGCCCACAAAGACTACTACGTCGTGGTGTTGAAGCAGTCCATCAGCAAGCCTGATGCAAGACAGGTGGAGCTGTCCCGGGCCCAGTACCTTGAGGTAGATGAAAAACATTAATAATGATTCGTTTTGAGATTAAGTCGGTTTAATTTTATCTTTTTCTATGCCAAATAATCGATGACTTGTAGGTGATTCCCTAGTGGTGCCGATCCCACTCCGTGTGCTGGGAGATGATGGTGGATAGGTGGTTGTCCAACGACTTCGCTGAGAACCACGCGAGGCAGCGGGACCAGCGTCTGCTGAGGCGAGGTGCTACTCACCATCAAGGTAGCCGCATCCTCCCCGCCTACAAACAAGCATATGTAAGTGATTTCTTTTATCTTATTTGACGCAGAGTTCTGCCTTATTTCTCACCATCTTGCCGTCTTACTCGTAGGAGGCTGCACACCCAGGCGTGGAGGTCTCGGAGTTCTCTGCGTGGGCTATGTCCCACATGGGCAGGGCATCTTCCTCTGTCTCCTTCGACCCGTCTGCCCCACACGAGGTGTACTCCGACCCGACCGTGCACACTAAGGTCTAAGAGTACACCTCAAAGGTGAGAGAGGTCCATGGGGAAGATTACGATGTGCGCACTGAGCCCATTGATGCAGAGACCATCATGAGGCTAGGAGGAGGCAAGAAGCATGGGCGACTATGGATTGCAGACGGCGCCATCGACTCCACCACTGTTCCCTCTCTCGACGTGCTCCGAGCACGGAGCACGAGCTCCAGCCAGCCCATACGCCCACGGCCTACTCCGTCACTGCAGCGGGTCGACGCTCTCGAGGTACGTCCTATTTTACTCGTCGTACATTCATCTTTGCACACCTAAGTTATATTTGCATTACTGAAACATTGAAGTTTGTATTGCAGGCCGAGCTACAGGCCCAGAAGCTCGTGATTGAGGCTCAGAGCGCGCAGCTGCAGGCCCAGAGGGAAGCGTTCGCAGCCCAGGAGAGGAGGATGCAAGAAATGGAGGCCTTCATGTGGAGTGTCCAGCAAGGGGGTGTACCTTTGCTGTTGGCAGCTCCTCCACCGCCTACTCCTACAGCCACTCCTGTAAGTATGAAAGTTCACTCTTACTAGACGCTTCCTTGATATACAACCATGGTTGACATACAAACTTACTAGATGCTTGACATATAGACTTACTAGATGCTTGACATAGAAACTTACTATATGCTTGCACTAGCTATGACATACAACCATGCTTGACATTCTCAATTTACTAGATGCTTGACATAGAAACTTACTAGATGCTTGCACTAGCTATGACATACACCAATGCTTCACATAGAAACTTACTAGATGAATCTCACACATGCAACCTCTTATTCTTTTTGCAGCTTCCGTCGGCGGGTTCGAATAACCTCGCTCATGCGTCACCGAATGATGGAGCCTTTGCTTCACCATCGTGTCATAGGCTGCTTTTTTGACAAGTTGTGCTTCGTCATGTGCTTGGACTTGAGCTTCACTTGTGGTTGTGACTTGTGCTTGGACTTGATGGACCGTGGTTGTGAATTTGTGACTTGTGGTTGTGATATTTGACTTGTGGTTGCGATATGTTGTTATTTGAGTTGTGGTTGTGATATAATGTGTGAAAATGGTTTCGTTGTGATATATATGTGATTATTGTGATGTTTGTGATATATATGTGACATGTGATATATATTTGAACTGTTTATGTCAGTGGAATGCAAAAAACAAAAAAAATTGCAATTTTGGTTGATTTGCCGAGTGCAATGGTCATGGCACTCGGCAAAGCTGGAAAACTTTGCCGAGTGCCAGGACATTGCACTCGGCAAAGATTTTTTTTTAAAAAGCAAAAAATCTTTGCCGAGTGTCAAGCTGGGGAGGCACTCGGCAAAGAGCTTTTAAAAAAAATAAAAAATGGCTTTGCCGAGTGCGCACCGCCGTGGCACTCGGGAAAGAGTTTAAAAAAAAATAAAAAATATCTTTGCCGAGTGCCTTGCCGCCGCGGCACTCGGCAAAGAGTTTTTGAAAAAAAAATAAAAAATGTCTTTGCCGAGTGCCCTAACTGTCGACACTCGGCAAAGGCGCCGTCAACAGAGCAGCGCCGTTGACGGCTGCTTTTCTTCCGTTGGCACTCGGAAAAGGCTTTGCCGAGTGCCCGACAAATGGCCCTCGGCAAAGAGCCTCTTTGCCGTTAAATTTTTTTCCGAGGGCTCTTTGCCGAGGGCGGCGCTCGGCAAAGCCTTTGCCGAGGGCTTTTGGGCCTTTGCCGAGTGCCCTGGGCCCTCGGCAAAGAGGGCGCCTCCGGTAGTGGATAGCTGTGCATGGCAGATAATAAGTTAAGTTATTAATTTTCTATGTAGTGTACGGAATATAATTAGAGACTATATGCTTACAGTATTGATTGGTGGTAATCTTACACCATCCCACGACTTCATGAAATGATATACAAGGAACCTCCTAATTTCATAGAGAAGAGCATTTGTTTATTTATTGTACATAAATCAAATAACTATTTTGTGATAAGAAAGATGAAACATATTATAAGTGATTACTAGTCTTTATTTTTTTGAACTTTTGTAACACATGTAGGGAATTTTCACTTCCAGTATTAAATATTGCCGTTCCACTTAGAATTTGTCAGTTTCATGACGAGACTGAACCTTTTGGCAATAGTGTGAAACGTAGCTATATATGGCATGATTTGATCATAAGGCTTACATCGTTGGGCGGAATAGATGCAGCCCACATCCCTCCGCTTGGTTTTGCGGGCTCATAAGCCGAAGCCTATGAGGGCTTATGGAGTTGGAGCACGACAGGAGCAGGCTGTCGAGGTCGACGGGCTCTCCGCCAGCAGCAGAACATCATATCTCCCTGACCAGGGACATGGTCTCGCTGTCCCTGATGGCCGCGAACTGCCTCACCATCTACGAAGCGTTGAGGAGGTCGACCGTGCACATATTGCGCAGCGAGCGCCAGTAGTCGCCGTAGGGCGAGAAGGCGATGTCGCGGTTGCCGTAGCAGATGATCGACGAGACGAGCAAGCTCGGCCGTGACGCCAGGCGGAGGTCTTTCTCCCGAAGCGCCTCCTGCGCCGCAAGTATGCACGCGGGCATATGCGGCAGCCCACATCCCTCCGCTTGGTTTGGCAAGCTCATGCGGCGGCCCGAAGTACATCCTACACTGAGAAGATGCGTTGATCGTGGGCTGGTGTTGATCGCACCAGCAACAGTGTAGGATGTAGTAGATATGGAAAACATTTGCATTTTTCTACTTCAGTTGTTGACAAAGAACTGTACATGACATAAGAAACAAGCCTGACGGTGAATGAAATAAAAACATATCTTGTTTCATCTTCAGAACTGTTGTTTTGTTCTATTCTAGTAGTTTATGAGAGCAGGATAGGCATCCTCTGCGTCTGAACAAAGAAACAGACCCATCAAAGGAGGCATACATAACACTTAGCTAAGGACTGAGAGAACTGAGAAAAAAATATAGAGGAAAAAGAATAGCATTACAGCACCAACCAAGGTATTTCAGTAACACATTCCCAACGAACTACGTGGCCATGTAGCTTTTTTGTCAGTAAGGGGAGCAACCAAGCAGCTAGAAGCAGGCCACCAAAAATTTCCCAAGTCTCATGCGCCTTCATCTTAACCTTGCTGGTTTCCTGTGGTGACCGCGGTGTCTTGGTCATCAATATATGTTGGGTAGAGATAGACCTACCAGATCAGAAACATATTGGAAACTCCTGGTTTGCTTTCCATCACCATAAACCGTCAAGGGCTCCTTCCTCAGTGCCTGCAACCATAATCGCGCGTACATAATTTCAGTGATACAAGACCAATTGTCATATCTTTTGGGCTCTGTAGCTAGAATAAACAGCAGTGCGCATATTTACTTGAGCAACAAAGTTACTGACAACACGGCCATCATCAATGCACATGCGAGGGCCATCCACTGAAAGAACAAACAAGAAATCAGGAGCCAAAACTGTTCTTCGTAAGTCATCCCACCGGATCAAAGTAACCGCACCGGATCAGCATAACAATGCATCTCGAGATTATAAAGCCATCCACTTGCCCCCTCCATTGTGCCTGAAAATAATAAATTTTAGATGCATATGCACAGTGAGTAAAATGGTTTACCAATATACCAAAAAATTAAAAAAAATCCAGCACATGCCTAGCAATATATATATACATATGAGGACTGATAAAATGGTTTGAGTATACCCATCGTTAATCACCAATTTAGGATGTCTTTATAAACAATATTCTTGATGCTCTTCCCTGTAGGATCCAATTTCTCTTTTGGTTTAGCCAAGGTCTCGTTTCTGGGTCTAGACATATATTATTATTATAGTATAGATAGAGATTAAATAAAGTTTTTTTAACACAATAAACTCATCGTTACCTGGGTGATCTTTGCCGGTGGCCACAGTTAGAGCACTGTCATTTGTGGTCGATGTGCCAATGCAATCATGGCTATGATTCCCGTGTGCAAGTGGTGGGATATTTTTCTTGTCCAATATAATTGGCGTGTTTTGGTCCATATTGGCGTAATTAGTACCTGCATATATTTTTGTCAGTTGTACAATGGTTGGTTTGCACAATGGTCTGAGCATGGGATAGGTTAATGGTGTAACTGGAAGTATCAAAGAGATTAAGTACCCGTGGTTGATGATGTTGGCACTGTTTCAGTCAAAGCACAGGAAGTGCTACTATTTTAGAATGCAGCCTTCCGTGCTTGGTAATCACGCTGGTACTCACGTTGTTTTCTCTTAATCTCTTCCCTTTGTTCGTCGGCCATCTCAGCTCAACGATTGCGTTGTTGCATGTATCTTTCCTCCCTCTTTCGTGAGGCCTCATATAAAGTGGGCGTTTGGACATATATAGGAAATTAGAGCAGATACCCCAAAAGTGTTGTATACATATTTATTGAAATCATACCTGCGATGTTGGTGATGTCGCTTAGTGCATCACGTGTATCTCCCGGCGTAGACATTGCGAAGTTCAGCCGGCTAGTCTCTAGAGCCGGGCCGCAAGATTGTGCAAGTGTTCCCTCACTGTAAAATTTGTTTCAGAAACATAACCACTCTCCAATCTAATAAAGTAAACATAGTCTATTCATTTAATTTTAAATAATAACAGTACAGTTAGATTGTTCAGTAATTCAGGTATAGAAAAGGATGCGTGCAACAGGTGCTTCTGATTTTTTTTAAAAATTAAATGGCAGGGCCCTGCTAACAAACCACATTTATTGATAGGAGTAGTGCAATATTTCTATGCGGTGCAGTAAACAGAATACATGTGTGTTAGCTTGAGTGAATCAATTATACCACTTTTTAAATAAACTCAGACTTCCCCAATACATTTCAAAACCAAAGTGATTGGAGTTACCTCAGCTTCTCTAATGAACTCAGCTTTTTATAATCCTAAAGAGTTCTCCGTGCTGGACCTTGAAAGCCTGGCTAATATCCAATTGACTGCAAAGAGAAACTATTCAGTACAGCAACACTGAAAGCAGCATTTCTTCTTGGAAAACACTGACAGCAGGACGACATCCACAATTGCTGGGTTCTGCAGCAAATCGATCTACCGCAACATCTGAACGCATAAGCGGGAGACAGAGGAACGGTTCCGTTACCTGGTGGAGCAGCACGATGGTGTCAGCGCCGGGGTTATGGCCGGCCGCCCGGCCAGCAGCAGCGGCGGCTTCAGGGTTTCCTCACGCTAGTGTCCTGCGATCCGCGCGGCAGTTCACCACGTTCGGCGGAGAAACAAGAGGTTTGTCTCCAAAGCTAATATTCCTATCTGATATACAAAAGTGATATGCGTAGCTTTCTCAAAACTCATCACTTAGGTTTAGATTTTTTTTTTGAAAAAAAATGTTCCAACCTCTGCGAACGCACACAATCAATTTGTTGATTACAATCGAATGGATAAGAGAATACCAAATTGTAGGGAAAATCAAAAACAAATTCTATTATTGTTTGTCCATTCATTCTTGGCGAAAATATCCACAACAACCTCAAATGGCCGGGCAACCCACATATATATAGCCCACCAAGCCAAACTAGCCAAACTAGTCGTTGCCTAAAAGCTGCACTTTCTGCTTGTGCACCGGACATACATCTCACCGGATGCCCCTAACAGTCGACTTCCAATGTCTCTGAAACTATTTGTTGGCACTGTTCACCATCCGGTGCACAAGTCCGGTGACCACCAGACAACAACGGTGTGTGCAACTTCTTCAACCGCACGCCAACAACCTCTTTGGAACTCCTATCCAGTGGGACCTCCGGTGGTCTCACTAAATAGTAGCTCCGGTGGCCAGATTTGAACTTCCTGCGCTCTGTTACTTTTGCACTGGACCTCTCCAGTGATGCACGTCCGGTGCACACCGGAAGCCACTGTGTGTGCTTCTGAATACTACCACCAGCCGCCACTACCCGAGAACTCCGGTGTGCACTTCGGTGCCACACAGGACATCTCCGGTGAGTGCAGAAATTAAACGACACTTCACTCCACGTCTCAAACCCTTTTCTAAATGTGCTAACTCCCCAAGTCTTCCACCAACTTGTACATGTGAGTTGGCCTTTCACAAACATTTCTCAAAGATTTTCAGTTGCTCTTTTCGACGCCACTCGGTCTAAATGTAATGCGAGTTAGATCTCACCTAGTGGCACTAGATAACCTTTTATCGCACAAGAAAAACCCTCTTGATAGTATGACTATCATAAACCCAGTCAAGCACTTCTCTCCTCAACCTTAGACCATGGAATCAAATGTCATACAAATATATCTTTGCCTTGTGCATTCCATTTCATCTCCATCCTCAATGATGCCACACAAGCATCCAACCTCCATCAAGCCACTTGTAATCATCACAAGTCTTCCATGGCTTGATACCTTGTAGATGATATGATCCACTTCATGTCATTATGTGGCCTTATTGGTTCATCGATCACAACTTTGCTTGCTCTTCACCGTTGCACCTGGTCTATCAGCAACAAGTCCTTGCTCTAACTTCACCGCCACGCGGTCCGTCGCACCCGAGCCTCTAACTTGTCCTTCACCCTAGTAACCTAGTCCTTCGTAGCCAAGCCATGTCACTTGATCTTCTCCAACGAGCCACATGACACCACGTCATGTCTCATATGCAATGAGCCTCTCCAAAGCACTAGTCGAGAACTTGCAACAAAACCAAGCCACCTCTCCACCATGGCTTTAAGTGTTGCTCACACTAGTGTACCTATGTACTACACATCAAACACATGTAAGTCCACCTAAGTTGTCACTTAATCACCAAAACCAAATTAAACTAGGGCCTTTCACCGTCACCGCTATGAAGATTCATGTGGGAGGCGCCGCCCCACTCCGGCCTTCCTCCCATTGCAACTGGAACTAGACGAGAAGCTTTTGAAGGGTGTTTGCCTTCCTCTTGTGAATCCTCTCCGCCGATGGGGCTATTTATAGGCTGAGGCAATAAATATCCAAAATGACAGCGACTGTCCAATCGATCGTGAGCAGCGGGTCATCCGTTTGCCCCCCTCAACCCCTGAAGGGCCAGACCCTATTCACACTGTTGACCCGAACAACCCTGACCGCATGAGGGCAATCGCTCACCATTATGGAAAGCCTGATGGGAGTCCCTAAACCATCGCGTCCAACCCCATAACCAGCGCCACAATGTGATGAATCTACAGTGCCAGTCTCCTAACGCAGCCCATGTGTGCCCTCATGCAGATCGAGGGTCCGTGCCCCCTTGAATCTTCCATGACAGGCTCGGTAGCCTGGATCCGCATGTTAAAAATGCCATGGCTGCAGGCAACACGGATCGATGCCATGTGGTGGCTGGTTTGCCCGAAAAGGAGCATGTCACGCCACATGCATTAACTCCTCAACCGGAGCAGGAATCGAAAAAATATCACAATACTCCATGTTACGGGAAGGGCACGTGCAAAAAAATCAGCCTGCTTGCTGACAAATCAACCCCACAAAGGGCCCGAGGGATCCTTTGGCCCGTGATTCTAGGGGTTTGAAGTCCAGTCTATAGACGACATGTGTTTGCCTCTAGACCAAGGGAACAAGAATGACGGTGAGAACATGTTGACTTTGTTAACATCAATCATAAACCACTACATATATACTTAATTCCATCATCAAACATAGGTCTAAGGGTTTAAACTAATAAATTCCACGAGTTTTGGTGAATCTGTGTTTTCAGCAGGGTTTATCCAGAAAACCATCAAGGTGGACCTATTCGTCAAAGTAAATCGCGCTTAACCATGGCGTAAATAACTCTAGAAGGTTACAAAGGACACCAGAGGACACCACACCTGAACAAGACCACGAGGGGCTACCAAGTAGGGCTGATCGATCCCACCTATAGACCGGTCGGCCTATGGGACCCATGGTTCAGTGTCTTCTTCGAATGATGGTTCTCCACCGTCTTGAAGATCGCATCTACGTCGTTTACTTAAGTCGGTTTGATCCGAGGGTCCAGAATTGACGCTACTCCCTATATATATGGCCTTGTAGCCCCCTCCCTGAGACCATCCTGAAACTCTAATTCATATCCTCCTCATTAGGATCAGAGCCAGCTCTCAAGAGAAGATTAGTCCTCTAAAGGATCTAGTCTTGTAAATAGAAATAGTGAGCTAGAGAGTAAGGGAAGAGTTTGGGGGAAGCACCGGCCTGTCGGTGCTACCTCTACGACTTGAACTTTGGTGGATCTAGGCTTCTCCAAGTCTACATCTGAGATACTTCGGGTAATTGATTTCTGTTTAAAGTAAGTTTTGTGCTCTTTTGTTCACAGGTTCACAGTTCTTCTGAGTGCTCTAGTTCTTGTTTGATCTTTGGATTAGAGTAGTAATCGTTAGCATAAGCGTGGTGCTTAGGCTATTGGCTACCTATTTTTGCTCACTGCTTCTTGGTTGTGTGGTTGCAGCGGGAGGTCACAACCCCATATATTCTTTGTAGTTCACGCTGAATTGAGCAGGTTCTTAAATTAGTAGGACCGTAGTCGTGTCAGTAGGGTTATATATTAGTGGTGCTTTACCGTCTAAGCGGCGTCCTGAAGTGAACACTAAAATCATAAGCCTTGCTTTGCATAGGGTCATAACCATAGGAATCCTCTCTACTCATACCTTAAACCTTGATTGCTATCCCTAGACAAACTAGTTGTTAGACAACACACACGTTTCCCCATGGATACAATACTCGATAATACTCTGGGTGAAAACTACTTCAATACCCGTGCGCTTGCAGATTTTGTCTCTATGTGCCTCCACAGGTGTCAACAGAACACATGGTTGAGATGTGCCCATGTGTGTGTTGATGATGAGTCATTATCAAGAGATGATAAAGCTTTGGTTGAGTTTGGTGACTAACCATTGCGTGAGTGTGGTGTTTGTGAAACATGCCTCTTGCCTTGTGGTGCATGGGTGTGGCACACTAAGACGGTCAATGAAAATGAAAAAGGCCAAGAGAGTTCGTGCCGATGGACTAGGAGCGGTGAAGGACGGGCGTGGAGGCTTGGACTAAGGGACCAAGGGCTAGAAGACTGACTGTGGGTAGGTGACACTTGGAGACATTGACAAGCAAGTGTACATGTGGAGGAGTAGACATTGTTGAGCAAGTCAAGACAACGGTCGACCAAGTGAAGAGAGGTGTAGGGACATGGTGATAGGGCAGTTGAGGACAAGTGGTAACACACATCAAGATCATGGAGGAGCGTAGCGGATACACTACTCTAGCTGGGTTTGGCGGTTTTGTCCTCAACACTATGGACATACGAATTGCCTGGTTTGGGCCTCAAAACTAGAGAGTAGAGTTTAGGGTGGCACGTGGCGTCATTAGAGAGTTCATGTCGAGGAGAAGCTACTTCATGAAGGGCTTGTGACCGTTGGATGCATGGATCTCCACTTAGACCATTTTGCCCCTAGGGTTAAGTGGTTCAGGCAAAGTATCTAATGACAAGTTTAGGATTGTGTAATAGCTCTATAAATAAGAGGGGAGGCTGCCCAAACCATCCCATCTATTCCATTACTTTTATTTGTGTCTCTAGGTGTAGTTTATTGTTTTCAGCCTAAGATCTGTACTAATAGAGAGATCTCACAGAAACCACTATCTATGTGTAGGACCATACACTAGTACAGAAATGGGCTTTACTTCTGGTTGGGAAACCCCTTCAGTCCCGGTTTCCCAACCGGGAGCACGAATCTAGGACTAAAGGGCCCTTCCTTTAGTCCCGGTTTCTCACCCGGGACTAAAGGTGCACCTTTAGTCCCGGTTGGTAAGGCCAACCGGGACTAAAGAGGCCTCCCGGCCTGGCCACGTAAGGCGGCCCTTTAGTCTCGGTTGGTATATTACCAACCGGGACTAAAGGTTTCCTTTTTTTTCTTTTTTTTGTTTCTATTTTCAATTGATGATTTGTTTTGGTTTTCGAATAGGTTTTCGAATACACATTCTACGCTGCTAGTAATATACGTATTCTACACGTTTATAATGTTCGAACATTTTGTACAAACTAAAGTATGAAACTAACGTATATATTACATGCATATACATATATTGTATGTTATTTTATGTACATATAATATGTGTATATATATATATTACAAATAAAGCTTGCACTGAATATTCTATCATATTCTTGGGATAACAAATTCACTCCATCTGGTTTGGCTTCCATATTTCGTTGACGTCATTGTAGAACTCGCCGACGGGGTTGAGGACCTAGTCATTAAGAAATCCTGCTATGGTCTCTTGAATTGCTTTCAGTTGGTCATATCGTATGACTTTTTCCTTCAACCATAGAGTCTTCAATAAAAGTTAAAGGAAAAGTATTAATATATATATATATATATGTGTTGGTCACGTGATTACTTATATATATGAGCAACAAAAGAAATTGTGAATATATGAATATATTTATATAACGTACTTTGAGGATCTCTTCAGGAGTTCTTTTTGTGTACGCCATAATGAACTCGCAAACATAGTATCCGCAGTAGTTGTTCCCCTGTTCTTGCCTCAGAACCCACTTTTACGAGAAAAAAGATCCGATGAATTGAAAGCATGCCTGATGTTAATTGAATTATATATATATATATAGATATATATAAATGTAGCTAGTACTTACTTTGTGTGCGATTACATCCATTGGCACTTTGCAATATTTCATGTGGTGTTCCTCAATGAAACTTTTCCAAACACTACGCCCAATAAAATAAAAAATTAATTTGGCCTTTAATAATTGTTGTAGTTAAGAGATCGGGGTATATATAGTTGCTAGAGAGACCAAATTACCCTTGGATAATATCTATCATGTCTTGGTACTCTGTTTGGTCTTTTCTTAACGAGTCTAAGATGCTCAACCGACTATTAGCCATATCGATGACCATCAATATCCAGTGATTGCTGCATATGTTTTTATACACAAATATGATCGACATTAACTAGAGTCTTACTAGCTAAGCTATCTCCCATATATATATATATATATATATATATATTTGGGAGATAGCTTAGCTAGTAAGCAAATAATTGAACTAATTGAACAAATGTCCATATGATTGACATTAATTATTTAACACTCACTTGAAGTTGTAGGGGAAGAGTATGTCCTTGTTTTGTTGGTTCACTAAGAACCTCATGAGATTTTTCTCGAGTTCAGCTTTTCATTGAGGCAGGGGTTAGGGTGTTTGAATACGACATTTGGATCAATGAAACCAACATCATTATCCTTTCTCTTTCTGAGTTCTGTCATCTCATATATGCATATATAAAAATATAGTGTGAGGATATATAATTTATATATATACATGTAGCTTTATATATACACTTTAATAGTAGAAAATAATCACACTTACAGACAATAGCAGCTAATGAGACTTTTGTCGAGAAAGTTCAGGTGGCATAGTTGGTGTAATTCTACAAACTCGACATATATAACGTCATCGCCACGGAAGTAATGTTAGTTTCTAACTCTGATAGGAACAAAGGCCTCTCCCCGTTCACACGCCGCCATGTACCACTTGTTTAGCAGGTACATTTACGTACCCAGTTCACCTAAGGCCTCAGGGTTGTATAGACTCTTTCCATGTTCAAATTTCTTCCAAGGATCCACTTTCGGAGCAGATGGTCCTTCAGCGAGCACTTGGGCAAGGTCCAAACCAGTTTCCTTGTAAAACCGAGCCAGCTCCTCAAAATCGACGTCTAAGTCTAAGTTCGAACCATATTCATTACGAACGACAAGAGGGGGGACTGATTGTTGCGATTGTTGTCCGAGTTGTGCAACACCTTTTCCTGGTGAAAGGTCCTAATATGGCTAGAGGGGGGGTGAATAGCCTATTTAAAAATCTACAAATCAACTAGAGCAATTTGATTAGTATGACAAATAGTGTAATGCAAACTCGCTCTAGCTCTACAAGGGTTGCAAGCCACCTATCCAACAATTCTAGTTGCAATGATTACTTAGGCACCCAAACTTGCTATGTAACTACTCACTAAGAGCTCTCAATCTTGCTACTCTAAAGAGCTCAACTAGATGAATGTAAATAATAAAGCAAGCTCTAAATTCTAATTACACTAAAGAGCTTGTATCAACTAGTTTGCAAGAATGTAAATAAGTGAGTAGGGTGATTAAACCGCCGTGTAGGGGATGAACCAATCACAAGATGAAGATTAAGCCAATCACCGGGAGAATGCAAATGACAAGAGACAACTGATTTTCCCCCGAGGTTCACGTGCTTGCCAACACGCTAGTCCCTGTTGTGTCGACCAACACTTGGTGGTTCGGTGGCTAAGAGGTGTTTTACAAACCTCGTCCACACGATTGGACACCACAAGAACCTACCCTCAAGTGAGGTAACTCAATGACACGAGCAATTTACTAGAGTTACCTTTCGGCACTCCACCGGGGAAGGTACAACTCCCCTCACAATCACCGGAGACGGCCACGAACAATCACCAACTCATGCTGATCCTCCATTGCTGCACCGAGCCGTCTAGGTGGTGGCAACCACCAAGAGTAACAAGCAAAATCCGCAGCGCAACACGAATACCAAGTGCCTCTAGATGCAATCACTCAAGCAATGCACTTGGATTCTCTCCCAATCTCACAAAGATGATGAATCAATGATGGAGATGAGTGGGAGGGCTTTAGCTAAGCTCACAAGGTTGCTATGTCAATCAAAATGTGCAAGTTCATGAGCTTCAACCGGCCATGGGGCTTAAATAGAAGCCCCCAAGAAATAGAGCCATTGTACCCCTTCACTGGGCACATAGTGGGCTGACCAGACGCTCTGGTCAGACTGACCAGACCCTAGACCCAGCGTCCAGTCAACCGATGTAAGCCACGTGTCATTGTCCATTCAACAGGAACCACCCGATCGCAACAGCTAAGTAGCGACCGGACGCTCCGACACAAGTGACCGGACGCTCAAACCCTAGTGTCCGGTCGTTTCCAGTGAGCTCCAAAAATCATCTTTTGCCGACCGGACGCATCCGGTCATGCTTGACCGGACACAGACCAACGTTCGGTGCTTATCCCTAGTCACTGTGCCATCTGACAACTCGACCGGACGTAGCCCTTTAGTGTCCGGTCGCTGGGTGATCCAGTGTCTGGTTAGTTGACCAACGCCAGCATCATTGTGACCAACTCCATTTCACTTCAAACTTCTTCACTCTTGCTCAAGTGTGCCAATCACCAAGTGTATCACCTTGTGCACAAGTGTTAGCATATTTTCACAAACATTTTCAAGGGTGTTAGCACTCCACTAGATCCTAAATGCATATGCAATGAATTAGAGCATCTAGCGGCACTTTGATAACCGCATTTCGATATGAGTTTCACTCCTCTTAATAGTACGGCTATCAATCCTAAATGTGATCACACTCGCTAAGTGTCTTGATCACTAAAACAAAATGGCTCCTACATTTTATACCTTTGCCTTGAGCCTTTTGTTTTTCTCTTTCTTCTTTTCCAAGTTCAAGCATTTGATCATCACCAATGTCATGATCTTCGTCATTGCTTCATCACTTGGAGTAGTGCTACCTATCTCATGATCATCTTGATAAACTAGGTTAGCACTTAGGGTTTCATCAATTGACCAAAACCAAACTAGAGCTTTCAATCTCCCTCTTTTTGGTAATTGATGACAACCCTTATATAAAGATATGAATTAAAGTTCATTTGAATCCATGTTGCTTGCCCAAGCATATTTACCATGTGTAAAAGAGTATGGACAAGTTTCATGAACTCCAAATGGTAGTAATTGCTCCCCCTACATATGTGCTAAGAGTTTGGATTGTAGCTTGCACATATGCTTAGATAGGAAATATAGGAGTCAATTTCTACCAAATGATGCTAAGGTATAAGAGATGGACCTTTGAAGCGTGATACCAATCAGAGTGCACCAATATACCATCCTTAACACCATTAGTAACTAGACATACACAAAAACTAGAATACCCCGTGAGATCAACATTTAGAAGCAAGGGTCTAGTTTTTTATAAGATGATCATAGGTCCAGTTACTTTAGCCTTTGCATGCTAGTTTTTCATTTCAACATTCAAACCTACAACTAGCATACACCACACAGGCATGGATATTGAATTTTAAAAACTTATGCCATGCAAGCAAACATATGTAATGCACATTCAAATGCACCATACAAGTTCATGAGCTTGCTCCCCCTACTTGTGTGCTCAAAATTTTAATTGATCCATTTCCTTTATCATATCTCTCCCCCTATGTCAAATACTCACTCCCCTATCACTCATATCTTTGTTTCTCTCCCTCTTTGTCAATAATTAGCACAAAAGGTGAGCTCAAATTATAGATAGGTTGGGGTGAAATCATGTGAAATGAGGATCATTTTCCTAATTTGGTTCAATCTAGATTACTTGCAAAAGATATTTAACTCGGTTTGATCCAAGGACAAGCTTTTTCACACCTCCAAATAAGGGTTATCTTGTACCATGTTGAGTTAAACACTTATAGCTCATTTTCTAAATCAAACACTAGGTTTACAAGCCCACAAACATGTCATATGCTACCACTAGATCATTTCAAACATACAAGCAATAGTGGTACCATACAAGCATCAAACTCATTTGATTTTCATGAATGGGCCTAGGACATGATAGGAATGACTAGATGCACTAAACAAGTCCTTAGCAATGGATGGATGACATGTCAATCAATCTTTACCTTGCTTTGCTCGAAGGAGAGGCATGTCAAATAGTGGGGGTGCATCAACACATATTGGAGAAGTCATGCATGTTCAATTCATTCCTTAGCTTGCAAAACCTCTTCTCATCAAGTGGCTTGGTGAATATGTCAGCAAGTTGATCTTCGGTGCCCACACTCTCTATGCAAATGTCCCCTTTTTGTTGGTGATCTCTTATGAAATGATGGCAGACATCAATATGCTTTGTTCTTGAGTGTTGAACCGGGTTGTTGGTGAGCTTTACGGCACTCTCATTGTCATATAGCAATGGCACTTGCTTGAACTTGATTCCAAAGTCACTCAAAGTAGCCTTCATCCAAAGTAATTGAGCACAACAACTACCGGCCGAAATGTACTCCGCTTCGGTGGTTAAAAGTGCTACACTATTTTGCTTCTTTGATGACCAAGACACAAGTGATCTTCCCAATAGTTGACATGTGGCCGATGTGCTCTTTCTCTCAACTTTGCATCCCGCATAATCGGAGTCCGAATATCCAATCAACTCAAATCTTACTCCTTTAGGATACCATAATTCAACATGTTATGTATGCTTCAAGTACCTCAATATTCTCTTAGTTGCCTTCAAATGACTTTCTCTTGGTGAGGCTTAAAATCTAGCACACATGCATACACTAAACATCACATCCGGCCTTGATGCGGTCATATAGAGTAGACTTCCAATCATGGACTGATACATCTTTTGATCCACCATGTTGCCACTAGCATCACTTCCAAGCTTCCACTTGTCCCTATTGGTGTACTAATAGCTTTACTCTCATCCATTTCAAACTTCTTGAGCATGTCCTTGATATACTTGCCTTGACTCACAAATGTGCCATTCTTTATTTGCTTGATTTGAAGACCAAGGAAGTAACTAAGCTCTCCAATCATAGTCATCTCAAACTCACTAGCCATCATTTTTCCAAACTCCTCACAAAATTCTTGATTTGTTGATCCAAAGATGATATCATCAACATAGATTTGCATTACAAACAAGTCATTTCCAAGCTTTTTGGTGAAGAGAGTGGTGTCAACCTTTCCCATCTTGAATCCCTTAGAGAGTAGGAAATCCCTCAATCTCTCATACCATGCTCGAGGTGCTTGTTTCAATCCATACAAAGCCTTTCTCAACTTGTAAACATGGTTGGGTTTCTTCTCATCTTCAAAACCGGGAGGTTGCTCAACATACACAAGCTCATTGATGTACCCATTGAGAAATGCACTTTTCACATCCATTTGGTACAACTTGATGTTGTGGGCACAAGCATAGGCTAACAAGATCCTAATTGCTTCCAATCTTGCAACCGGGGCATATGTTTCTCCAAAGTCAAGACCTTCAACTTGAGTGTAACCTTGAGCCACTAATCTTGCTTTGTTCCTTATTACTATCCCATCTTGATCTTGCTTGTTCCAAAAGACCCACTTAGTTCCAATCACATTATGATCCTTAGGCCTCTCAACTAAATCTCATACTTGGTTTCTTGTGAAGTTGTTTAGCTCTTCATGCATAGCATTGATTCAATCAACATCCCTCAAGGCTTCATCTATCTTCTTAGGTTCAATGGATGACACAAATGAGAAATGCTCACAAAATGAGGCCAAACTTGATCTTGTTTGCACACCTCTTGAAATATCACTAATGATAGTGTCTAATTTATGATCTCTTGCAACATTGGTTGGTTGAAGCACTTGCACTTGATTGCTAGCATTTGATTGATCACTTGGTTGAGATGATGAACTAGCCATTTGTTGATCTTGCACATTGCCATTACTAGTGTTTGCTTGAATTTGATTATGAGAACCACTAGCTTGCACATTTGAGTTAGAGAGCACTTGATTCTTGTCATCTTCAACACCAATCACCTCTCTAGGCCTTAACTCACCAATGTCCATGTTCTTCATTGCATTAACCAATTGAGTGCCTCTTACATCATCTAGATTCTCATCTTCCTCTTGGGAACCATTTGTTTCATCAAACTCCACATCATGAACCTCCTCAAGAGTACCACTAGCCAAATTCCAAACTCTATAAGCCTTGCTAGTAGTGGAGTAACCAAGCAAAAAACCTTCATCACATTTCTTTTCAAACTTGCTCAATCTAGTGCCTTTCTTCAATATGTAGCATTTACAACCAAATACCCAAAAGTATGCTATGTTTGGTTTTCTTCCATTCAAAAGCTCATAAGGTTGTATTCTTTCTTTCAACTAGCCCATTTGATTGAGGAGTATACTTGGTCGAGAATTGATGTCTAATTCCAAATTCATCACATAACTCATCAATTCTAGTGTTCTTGAACTCACTTCCATTGTCACTTCTAACTTTCTTGATGGTTGTTTCAAACTCATTGTGAATGCCCTTGACAAATGATTTGAATATTGCAAACACATCACTCTTGTCCACTAGAAAGAATACCCATGTGTATTCTAGTGAAATCATCCATAATCACAAATCCATATTTGTTTCCATCAATGCTAGTGTATGTGGTTGGTCTAAACAAGTCCATGTGCATCAACTCAAATGCCTTAGATGTGCTCATCACGCTCTTTTTAGGATGTGTGTTACCAACTTGCTTTCTGGCTTGACATGCACTACATAGCTTATCTTTCTTAAATGTGACATCTTTCAAGCCTCTAACTAAGTCATGCTTAATCAATTTGTTTAATTGTTTCATTCCAACATGACCAAACCTTCTATGCCACAACCAACCCATGCTAGACTTAGTGATCAAACATGTTGACAATTGAGCTTCTCTAGCATTGAAATCAACTAAGTATAGATTCTCATATCTAAATCCTTTGAATATCAAGTTAGAGCCATCTACACTTATGATATCTATATCATCCACACCAAATCGTTGGATATTGCAATCTTACCAAGCCCTTTGACCTTGCCTTTGCCATTGTCACCAAATGTGATACTATCAATCCCATTGCTCTTATTTTCATTGATTGAATTGAACATTCTTGGATCACCGGTCATGTGTTGTGTGCACCCACTATCAAGCACCCAATGCCTTCCTCCGGCTTTATAATTTACCTACAAAAGAAGATCAATTCTTTTTAGGTACCCAAACTTGCTTGGATCCTTGTAGGTTAGTCATCAAGGTCTTTGGTACCCAAATGGCTTTCTTCTTTGGGCCCACAATTGGTGTACCTATGAACTTAGCCTTCACACCATTGGCACCCTTATAAAGCATGTAACAAGAATCAAATTTGATTGAGGATACATTAGGTAGCTTATTCTTGTTAGTCTTGCAATTTTGCTCTATATGCCCAACTTGCTTGCATCTTTTGCAAAACTGACCATTGCCCTTCACAAAGCTAGCTTTGGGAGTGACAAAGGCCGCTTTGCCTTTCTTGGGGTATAGCCTAATCCCTCTTTGTTGAGAGAAAACCTTTGGCTACCTAAGCACTTTAGCAAGTGGGCTTCTCCACCATAGGCATTTCCTAAGGCACGAGTGAGCTCATTCACCTCCTTCTTGAGGGTTTCATTTTCCACCATTAGTGATGTTTCATTCATAGGTGGAGTGGTAATGGTTGTGCTACAAGAAGTGTTTGTAGGAGCAACAATAATGGGTTCATGAAAAGATTCATCGAATAAGATCACATGTTAGTCCCACATCACATGTTACTATCACTTGCTCCTTCTCGGCTTCCTCCTTCTTGACTTGCTCAATGAGAGAGGAGTGAGCCTTTTCAAGCTTACAGTGAGCTTTGCCAAGCTTCTCATGGGCATCCATTAGCCCCTCATGAGTGACATTGAGCTCATCAAAGGATTGCTCAAGAAATTTTACTTTCTTACGCAATTCTTTGCACTCCTTTCTCTTCATCTCATTGCAAGCATGCACTTGCTCACACATGTCCAAGAGCTCCTCCTTGGAGTACTCCTCCTCCTCATCATCATCATCATTATCATTCCTACAAGAGTCACTTTCACATTCATCATTATCACTCATCATATTTTACCTTGGTAGGCTTTGCCATGAGACATGTCGATGGAGTGTCGAAGATGGAGAGCTTCTTGTTGATGGCGATGCTTGCTAGTGCTCTCTTAATAGACTTCTTGCCATCATCACTAGAGTCATCACTATCCAAAGAGCCATCACTATCCCAAGTGACAACATAGCCTCCACCCTTCTTCTTCTTTTGGAAGGTCATTCTCTTCTCCTTCTTCTCCTTCTTTTCTTTCTTATCCTCCTTGTGCTTCTTCTTCTCATCCTCATCATTGTCACTATTATATGGACAATTTGCTACTACATGATCGGGGCTCTTGTAATTGTAGCATCTTCTCACATACTCTTTCTTCTTGGTGTGATCTCTTCTCTTTCTTGCACCATAGCCCTTCTTCTTCATGAATTTTCCCATCTTGCGCACAAAGAGAGCCATAGCTTCATCATCAATATCACTAAAATCATCATCATCACTTGATTCTTTCTTGGACTTGCCCTTGTTCTTTGATGATGATGAGCTAACCTTGAATGCTATGCTTTTCTTCTTCTTGTCTTCTTCTTCCTTCTTGTCATCCTTGTCATCCCCCTCCCTTTCCACACGGTATGTCTCTTGTGTCATGACATCACCTAGTACTTGGTTGGGGGTAATATCCTTTAATCCTCCTCTTATGATAAGAAATCTCAACATCTCAAACCTTGGAGGTAGGCACATCAAGAATCGATGAGAGACATCATCATCCTTGATCTTCTCTCCCAAAGCCTTCAAGTCATTGATAATCATTTGTAATCAATGGAACATCTCCGGAATGCTCTCATCTTCCATCATCTTGAAGCTTGTCAACTTGTCCTTGAGAATATACAACTTGGCACTCTTCACCACCGGTGTGCCCTCATATGTTTCCTCCAATCTCCTCCACACTTCATTTGCTCTTTCACAATCCTTGATTTGCTCAAACACCTTTGGATCAATGGCATTATATAAGGTGTTGAGAGCCATTGTATTGCATTGCTTGTTGGACTTATCTTGGTTGGTGGGATTGTTGGGATCAATGATAGCATAATCATTCTCGGTTACATCCCATACTTGATCATTGATTGAACCAAGATACACCCTTATCTTTCTCTTCCAATAACCATAGCTTGTGCCATCAAAAAACGGTGGTTTGCCCCCCACATGGTTGAACACAACTTGAGCCATAATTTGACACCAAGGTTGTTAAGCCTTCAATCAAACGGTGACCACAGCTCCGATACCACTTGAAAGGTCCTAATATGGCTAGAGGGGGGTGAATAGCCTATTTAAAAATCTACAAATCAACTAGAGCAATTTGATTAGTATGATAAATAGCGTAATGCAAACTCGCTCTAGCTCTATAAGGGTTGCAAGCCAACTATCCAACAATTCTAGTTGCAATGATTACTTAGGCACCCAAACTTGCTATGTAACTACTCACTAAGAGCTCTCAATCTTGCTACTCTAAAGAGCTCAACTAGATGAATGTAAATAATAAAGCAAGCTCTCAATTCTAATTACACTAAAGAGCTTGTATCAACTAGTTTGCAAGAATGTAAATAAGTGAGTAGGGTGATTATACCACCGTGTAGGGGGTGAACCAATCACAAGATGAAGATTAAGCCAATCACCAGGAGAATATAAATGACAAGAGACAACCGATTTTTCCCTCGAGGTTCAGGTGCTTGCCAACACGCTAGTCCCCGTTGTGTCGACCAACACTTGATGGTTCGGTGGCTAAGAGGTGTTTCACAAACCTCGTCCACACAATTGGACACTACAAGAACCTACCCTCAAGTGAGGTAACTCAATGACACGAGCAATTTACTAGAGTTACCTTTCGGCACACCGCTAGGGAAGGTACAACTCCCCTCACAATCACCGGAGACGGCCACGAACAATCACCAACTCGTGCCGATCCCCCACCGCTGCACCGAGCCATCTAGGTGGTGGCAACCACCAAGAGTAACAAGCGAAATCCACAGCACAACACGAATACCAAGTGCCTCTAGATGCAATCACTCAAGCAATGCACTTGGATTCTCTCCCAATCTCACAAAGATGATGAATTAATGATGGAGATGAGTGGGAGGGCTTTAGCTAAGCTCACAAGGTTGCTATGCCAATGAAAATGTGCAAGTTCGTGAGCTTCAAACGGCCATGGGGCTTAAATAGAAGCCCCTAAGAAATAGAGCCGTTGTACCCCTTCACTGGGCACACAGCGGGCTGACCAGACGCTCCGGTCAGACTGACCGGACCCTAGACCTAGCGTCCGGTCAACCGATGTAAGCCACGTGTCATTGTCCATTCAACAGGAACCACCCGATCGCAATAGCTAAGTAGCGACCGGACGCTCCAGCACAAGTGACCGGACGCTCAGACCCCAGTGTCCGGTCGTTTCCAATGAGCTCCAAAAACCGTCTTTTGTCGACCGGACACGTCCGGTCATGCTTGACCGGACATAGACCAGCGTCCGGTGCTTATCCCTAATCACTGTGCCATCTGACAACTCGACCGGACACAGCCCTTCAGTGTCCGGTCGCTGGGTGATCCAGCGTCCGGTCAGTTGATCGACGCCAGCATCATTGCGACCAACTCCATTTCACTTCAAACTTCTTCACCCTTGCTCAAGTGTGCCAATCACCAAGTGTATCACCTTGTGCACAAGTGTTAGCATATTTTCACAAACATTTTCAAGGGTGTTAGCACTCCACTAGATCCTAAATCCATATGCAATGGATTAGAGCATCTAGCGGCACTTTGATAACCGCATTTCGATACGAGTTTCACTCCTCTTAATAGTACGGCTATCAATCCTAAATGTGATCACACTCACTAAGTGTCTTGATCACTAAAACAAAATGGCTCCTACATTTTATACCTTTGCCTTGAGCCTTTTGTTTTTCTCTTTCTTCTTTTCCAAGTTCAAGCATTTGATCATCACCAATGTCATGATCTTCGTCATTGCTTCATCACTTAGAGTAGTGCTACCTATCTCATGATCATCTTGATAAACTAGGTTAGCACTTAGGGTTTCATCAATTGACCAAAACCAAACTAGAGCTTTCACCTGGTCTAGTCTTTTTCTGTGCCGCCTCAAATGACTTGGTGAGAGAGCGGTCATAGTCCGATTTTGGCAGGGTCTTTTGAGATTCCCGCTTTTTCTGGTCCACCTTCTTTCTTAGAAGATCTGGAGGTAGGTAGAAGTACGGTTTCTCTGGGTTCTCCCTCGCTTCTCATTGCTTTTTCACTTTTTTGAAGAAACTGTCCACATCTTTTTGTACTATAGCATTTAATTCCTTTTCACTTTTCTCATAAGATAGTTTTTGGGGAATAACTGGATTAGATGAGGCTTTCTTCTTTGCCAGCTGGTGGGCCAACGGCTTTGTTTGCGGGGCGGACCTCTTAGGAGCTGGCTTCTTTTTAGTCATCAAGGGAGGCGGGGAAGCCGTTGGAGACCTCCTTGGAGGCGTTGGAGACCTCCTTGGAGGTGGCGGCAGTGGCGGCGTTGCCACCTGATTGCCCAGAGCACTATGATGATCTGGAGATTGAATAATTGGACTTAGGTTGGCAGAGACCCTGCTGTGTGAGTACAAAAAAGAATAATTAGGTATAAGAAATTGTTATTTTTAATCATGCATGTCAATAGAAAATTAGTGAAAAAATTTTCGTTCACTTTTGTCCACACCTATTGTCTGGCAATTGAGGAAGCAGCGGTGGACTAGAGACCCCGAGAATAATGATGTAGCACTTGCACCATAGTATGAATGTCTTCTCTGCTTCTCCTAGAGTCTTCTCCCCATCATCCCCTAGAATGTCAAGAGCCAGATCACTAAAACCTTTGTTAACTCTATCCACTGAGACGCTAACATATCCAGGTGGTATTATTGCCCTATGGATTCTTGGTAGGATCTGGAGGAGAAAAAAACCAAGAGCCACCATGATTGTGGCATTCTCTTTTGGAATATGTAGCTCACATGATGTAAACGGTGCAGTGATGTCATCCACGGGGAAATGTAGCATTGCGTCATCTTGATTTGGCAACTCCGTGGAAGCGCAACTGCTTTTCAACTGATCAGGGGGGCTAATATTAATGTTGATTCCTGGATCTGATGCCTGCCTTTGGGCACTCATTGCTATTTGCACTTGCTTTATGATTTCGTCCTGCATTCTAGCTTACATGTTTTTTTTCACGCTCATGTGCTTGAAGCAACGCCTCCCGTGACTCATGAACATATTCCTCCAACCTATTGATCCACACTGCTTCCTTATCCTTCTTGCTCTGCCAGCTTCTGTAGGTATCTCTGTTGTTAGGGAAACCATGCTCCCAAGAAATGTTCTATCCTAAACCTCTCGTTCGGCCACTGTGTTCAGCAGTCCTGATGGCATACGTCAGTTCATCCTTCTCTCTATTGGGCCTGAATGCACCAATAGCTTTAGCTTGTAGAGCATAAGAAAATCTTTGTGTTGCTCTTTCGAGTTTTGGGCCATGAACCAGCTTCCTGGTCTCTAGGTCTAGTCTTTCCCCATGAGCGAAAACCAATTCTTCATGCGTTTGGGCCAATTGAGTGATTCTGGTGTGATACCCTTGGCAAGAATGTTCGCTTCCATTTTTCCCACTTGGGAATGGCAGTCGCGTAGCCACCAGATCCCATGCCATGGTGGTATACCTTCTGTTGGGCATTCTCTTGGTTCCTTCTCACCCGTTCCTCACCCTCTTTCAATGTCTTGTACTATACAGAATCATTCCAGTAGGGCCTCAACTTTGCGAGCGGGCCCCTAGTATTGAAATTGGGCGTTAGGTTCTTCTTGACGTATTTCGTGTATAGGGATTTCTTCCAAGTCTAGAATTGTGTGGCCATCTTCTTCATAGCCCACTTTCGAACTAGCTCCTTCAATTCATCATCATTGATATCATCATAATCATCCGCTTGCAACGTGAAATGTTGAAGGATATCATCCCAAATTAAATTCTTATCAAGATCAGAGACAAAACTAACATGAGGCTCGTTGATCTTTTTCTTCCATTCACGGGCACTGATCGGAAGTCTGTCCCTTACAAGGTACCCACAGTGTTGCACGAATTTCCTTGCATGTGGACCAAGTGGTTCGCCTGTCTCGATATTGAATTCCAATATTATGTAGCGCCCCTCCAATAGCTTTTTCAGGCCTCGAATATTTTTGCTTTTCGCAGTTGTGGTCGTTGATCCAGAGGGCTATGTATAAAAAAAGAATAAATAAATATCATGTGTACACATAATAGATGATAGATATTCAAATATATATACCTCGCCAGTATTTTTTTGCACAATATTTTCTTGGTTATCTTCAAGAGCCAGGTATTGACTCCCGTCATCTACATCCTGCTGGTCACCATCGGCAAATTGAGTGCCGGTGTTGATAATATTCATCATTTCTTCATCCATGTTGTCTCTCGGGGCAGCCATCTAGCTTTTACTCCACTAGATATATCTATAAAAAATAAAGCACGTTTCAATAAATAACCATTCGTACTAGTTGACCTTGCTTATGTGATCATCTCGGCGAACATTTCTCCATCGGACGGCACCATACTTGGCCAAGGAAGAGCTCCGATTCTACGAGGAAGGGAACACGGTCTTCCACGACCGTTGCTGCTCTCCCTCGTAGAATCAAAGCTCCTCCTTGACGTCCGTTACCGCTCGGCAGAGAACATGCTAGCCGAGATGAACATGATCCGCAAGTTCAACTAGTATGGATTTTCTACAATTTTCTTACTATTTTCTAAGTTTTTCATTTCATGGAAAAATTAATTCTAAAAAATAAAAGACATGATTTCTAAGTATTTCATTTCATGGAAAAATAATTCTAAGTGACCTGCTCGATATCGGCGAGCTCGCGGACGTTTAGGTTGCCGAGGATAGTAACATTTGTAGATGACATTTGTAGGTCTGAAGTTATCAAATATCCATCAAATTATAGCTCAAAAACATGTTTCAATAAATAACCATCCGTACTAGTTGGCCTTGCTTACGTGATCATCTCAGTGAGCATTTCTCCACCGGATGGCACCGTACTTGGCCAAGGAAGAGCTCCGATTCTACGAGGAAGGGAACACGATCTTCCACGACTGTTGCCGCTCTCCCTCGTAGAATCAAAGCTCCTCCTTGACGTCTGTTACTGCTCGGTAGAGAACATGCTAGCCGAGATGAACACGGTCCGCAAGTTCAACTAGTACGGATTTTCTACAATTTTCTAACTATTTTGTAAGTTTTTCATTTCATGGAAAAATCAATTCTAAGATCATGTAAGCCGCCGCTTTGTCGATCTGATCCGATGGGGTTTCACCAGCGCTGAGCGTTGTTTAGGTTGCCTTGTTTGACGGTTCATTCATGATCGATTCACGCTACTGACAGGCACATACAAGAGATCAAAAAATAGCATAATCATGTCCATTATTTTGGTTGACCTAACATGACACAAATGTAACATGACACAAATGCTACTGACAGGCACATACAACAGAAAATAGCATAATCTTTCCTTGGTTTCCAAAACATGTTAGCAGCCAAAACTTGTGAACAGACAACATCTTTCCTTGGTTTCCATTTGTACCTAGCTGTAGTGAGGCAGCACGGGGAAGGCTTAGGCGCGCTCTGGTTGTCCAGCAAAGAAAAAAAGATTGACACTTTGTAAACATACATTTTCTAATGAGTTCGGTATCAAAAAAAGAATGAGTTCGGTATGCAGCACGTCGAGAAAAGCCTGGATTTACCATCCTAATCTTGACTTTGATATTTTCTCTATATCTGGGACAACATGAAAATAATAACTATAGCTTCCCATGTCATCTTCTTAACAACCAGAATTCATCTCACTGGTGAGACAGCGCACGCGGGGAAGGCTCGGGCGAGCTCTAGTGAGGCAGCGTGGGGAAGGCTCGGCTGCGCTCCGGTCAGGCAGCGCGCGTGGGGAAGGCTCGGGTGAGCTCCGGTGAGGCAGCACGGGGAAGACTCGGCGCGCTCCGGTGAGCACGAGTGAGGTGGGGGCCGGGGACAAGGACGGTGCGCGCTCCAGCGAGGACGAGCGAGGCGCGCTGGCTGGCCGGAGAAGAAGCACGTGTGCGCGTGGGGCCGGTGACAGTGTGTGCGTGTGACGAGGCAAGGCTAGGGTGGTCGCCTAGGGGCGGCGGCGCTGCTGGATTGATCTGGTGGAGAAGATGAGGCAACGGTGTGGCGAAGACAGAGAGGAAGAGAACTAGGGCGTGGTTTATAAAGGGAGACCTTTAGTCCCGGTTGGAGCTACCAACCTGGACTAAAGATTCTTTAGTCCCAGGCGATGGTTAGAACCGGGACTAAAGGTCTGAGCTTTAGTCCCGGGTGTAGCCACAACCTAGGAGTAAAGGGCATTTTGATGGGCCACGAAAACGGCAGCTCCCCCTTTACTCCCAGGTGGATCAACCACCCGGGACTAAAGCTCCACCTTTAGTCCGGGGTGGTTGATCCACCCGGGAGTAAAGGGGGAGCTGTAGTTGGCTTTCTCTAATTTCCATAAGTTTTCCTTTTTTATATATTTCTTATATATAAATATGCAGAGAGTTATTAATTGCCTAATAAATAAAATATTATCCAAAAAATTATAAAAAAATTTCTTAGACTTGGTTTTGCATTATTATACACAACAAAAATTTGTAAACTAAACTCTTTTGTTTTACTATATAAATATTTGACATAGTGTAAATAATAATTACAATTTTCACCATGCAAAAATATACTACTTAATTAAAATCATTAAAACTATTGTTTTTCGACAGGAAATTAGTTTTCACATCTTATTAACGTTCATCATTTGGTTTTTCATCACACATTCTCCACGGGAAATCCATCGTCTAGCAGAAAATTCATTTAAACCGTAGAAAATATGAAAACATGACAAAAAAAATCTGAAGTCACAATTATTACATAGTAGGTCTAATACATCACTATATATATCAAGCGGGCACAATAGTGAACTTCTTCTTAACATATATCCCTTGGTTATGATCGCGCCGTAACCATGGAGTGTCCTCATCATTTAGCTGGATGCTTGGGTCTTTGTTCACTGTGAAGGGTGGAATTTGGTCATTCTTTTCATAATCTTCTGATATGTCTGACTTGTCTTCAATTCCGACAATGTTTCTTCTCCCTGAAAGAACTATGTGGCGCTTTGGCTCATTGATTGGGTCGTTGTTGTTTTTCCCTCTCTTCGGTTTTGTAGACATGTCCTTGACATAGAACACCTGATTCACATCCTTGGCAAGGACGAACGGTTCATCTTTGTACCCAATATTGTTGAGGTCCACGGTTGTCATTCCATACTGGTTGTCGACTGCTACCCTGCCTCCAGTCGCCTTTACCCATTGGCACTTGAACAAAGGTACCTTAAAAGTAGGTGCATAGTTTAGTTCCCATATCTCCTCTATGCGGCCATAATATATTTGCTTATTTCCATTAGGGTCGGTGGCATCTATGCGGACACCACTATTTTGGTTGGTGCTTCTTTTATCTTGGGCTAGTGTGTAAAATGTATTCCCATTTATCTCGTACCCTTCGTATGTGAGGATATGCCATGATGGCTGCCTAGCCAACAAATAAAGTTGCTCATCAATACTCTCATCACCTTAACATTCTTTTCGCAACCAGTCATTGAAAGTTTCCATGTGCTGACGCGTAATCTAAGCTTCAGACTTCCCCGGAAACTCGGATCGGAGCAACTCTTTATGTTTCTCGATATACGGATCCACCAAAGAGGAGTTTTGCAGAACTGTGTAGTGTGCTTTATTAAAATAATTGTCCTACATACCAATATATGGTTTCCTCCCTAGTGTCCCCTTTCCACTTAGTCTCCCCTCGTGTCGCGATTCAGGAACACCAATCGGGTCAAGGTCGGGAATAAAGTCAACACAAAACTCAATGACCTCCTCTGTTCCATAGCCCTTGGCGATGCTTCCTTCTTGTCAAGCATGCTTGTGAACATATTTCTTTAGGACTCCCATGAACCTTTCAAAGGGGAACATGTTGTGCAGGAACACAGGACCGAGAATGCTAATCTCCTTGACCAGGTGAACTAGGAGGTATGTCATGATATTAAAGAAGGAAGGAGGGAACACCAACTCAAAGCTGACAAGACATTGAACCACATCATTCTGTAGTTTAGCTAGATCCATTGGATCGATTGCCTTCTGAGAAATTGTATTGAGGAATGCACATAGCTTCACGGTGGCTAGACGTACATTTGGAGGTAGAATTCCTCTTAATGCAACAGGAAGCAATTGTGTCATGAGCACGTGGCAGTCATGGAACTTTAAGTTTAGGAATTTCTTCTCTGGCATATTTATTATACCCTTTATATTCGAGGAGAATCTAGATGGTACCTTGATGCTTGCTAGGAATTCAAACATGCTTTCCTTCTCTTCTTTGCTAAGAGTGTAGCTGGCAGGACTTAAGTAAAGGCGTCCATCATCTGTCTTCTCTGGATGCAGGTTGTCTCATTCTTTCAAACACCGCAGGTCCTATCGTGCTTCAAGTGTGTCCTTAGGCTTCCCATGCACACCCATGAAGCCTAGCAGATTCACACAAAGATTCTTCGTCAGGTGCATCACGTCGATCGTGCTATGGACCTCTAGGACTTGCCAATAGGGTAGCTCCCAAAATATGAACTTCTTCTTCCACATGGGTGCGTGACCGTCGGCTCCGTTCGGAATAGGTTTGCTGCCATGTGCCTTTCCAAATACTACTTTCACATCCTTGACCATATTGAGTACATCCTCACTAGTTCGGTTGCCCCACTTGGTCTAGTGGTCTGCCTTACCTTTAAAATGCTTGCATTTCTTTCTTAGGGGGTGATTCGCAGGAAGAAATCAACGATGGCCAAGGTACACGACCTTTCGACATTTTTTCAAGAATATACCTTTAATGTCATCGAAATAGTGCGTGCATGCATTATATCCCTTGTTTGATTGTCCTAAAAGATTACTTAGAGCAGGCCAATCATTGATTGTTACAAACAACAATGCTCGCAGGTCAAAGTGCTCCTGTTTGTGCTCATCCCACACACGTACACCTAGTCTATTCCACAAAAGTAGAAGTTCTTCAACTAGTGGCCTCAGGTACACATCAATGTCATTGCCAGGTTGCCTTGGGCCTTGGATGAGCACTGGCATCATAATAAACTTACGCTTCATGCATAACCAGGGAGGAAGGTTGTAGATACATAGAGTAACAGGCCAAGTGCTATGACTACTGCTCTACTCCCCAAAAGGATTCATACCATCCGTATTTAAAGCAAACCTTAAGTTTCTTGCATCATTTGCAAACTCCGGAAATTCTCTATCGATTGCTCTCCACTGGGACCCATCAGCAGGGTGTCTCAACATATTGTCTACCTTATGGTCTTCTTTGTGCAATCGCAACAACTTTGCATGGTCTTTGTTTCTAAACAGACGTTTCAAGCGTGGTATTATAGGAGCATACCACATAATCTTGGCAAGGATTTTCTTCATAGGACGTTCACCCTCAACATCACCAGGGTCATCTCGCCTGATATTATACCGCGATGCATGACATATCGGGCATGCATCTAACTTCTCGTACTCCTTGCCACGGTAGATGATGTAGTCATTAGGACATGCATGTATCTTCTGGATTTCTAATCCCAAAGGGTAGACTACCTGTTTTGCTTCGTACGTAGTGGCGGGCAATTCGTTATCCTTCGGAAGCATCTTCTTTTGGATTTTTAGTAACTCCCCAAATCCCTTGTCAGATACACCATTCTTTGTCTTCCATTGCAGCAATTCCAGTGTGGTACCCAATTTTTTTGCCCCACATCACAAGTTGGGTATAGCAATTTCTTGTGATCCTCTAGCATGCGCTCGAACTTGATCTTCTCCTTTTCACTTTCGCATTCTCTTTGTGCATCACGAATGGCCTGACCAAGATCATCAGTGGGCTCATCTTCTGCCCTACCTCTTCTTCAGCTTCCCCCATTGTAGTATCATTGAAGGCCCCATATTCAGCAATAATGTCATCATCGTCCCATTATTTTTCTTCACCTTCTTCCATTACAACCCTAGTTTCTTCGTGCTTCGTCCAACAAATATAGTTTGGCATGAAACCCGACTTCAACAAGTGTGAATGAAGACTCCTTGAGCTAGCATATTCCTTCAAATTCTTACATATGGCACATGGGGCAGCACATGAAACCATTGCGTTTGTTTGCCTCGGCCACACGTAAGAAAGAATGCACGCCCTCAATGAACTCTTGGGAGCGGCGATCAGCATTGTACATCCAATGCCGGCTCATCTGCATTACATGACATACATACCATATTAAAACCTAGAACATAATTAGTTAATTATACGACATGCATGCCACCACACAAGGTATTAATTTATGAAAGTCTCGCTACAATGTAGACAATCCCAACTACCACTAAAAAACTAAAGCTAAAATGCACTTCAGCGGCATAAGGATTTCGCGACCAATCCCAACTAAAACAGACAGATCATGCGTTTGTTCAACATCTATGGGCTTCTTTCGTAGGATCACTGCCTCATCAGCCGCTGTAGCCGCCTGTGCAAGAGAGTTTTGCACGTGTTCAACATACTCTTCCTCCCAGTACCAGCCTGAACATCTAGTGCCATCCCACTGAAATTAAAACAAAAAATTAGAACTTTAATCACAATCATCATGAAAATAAGTATAAATTAACCATAATAATCAAATGCGACAAAATAACTCACATTGCGATCCGGACACTTGTAGAAGATACGGCCCTTGTTGGGACACTCCTTCCTCACCCGGTACTCCATCACAATCTTCTCCTCACACTTGCCGCATGCAATGAGAGGGAGGTCCGGCCTCAGTCGCTTTGTAACCCGATGAGAGGCCGAGGACCCAGAAGCAGTTGCCATCTACTCTCTATACTCATTTTTAATATAATATAAATTTCTCATTTTATAAACAAATAAAATTAAAAAAAACTCTAAAATTCTCTATATCTCTAAAGCATGAAGTGTGCTATGCATGCTATAAATGAAAGCTCAATACTAGTTTTGAATAACTACTTTAACCTTCCTTCATCCAAATATGCAAACTTTAAAGTGATTTGAGCTTAAATGGCTTACAAATAAAAAAAATCTACCATAAAAAAACCACATATATCTAGTCCACAAAATGAAATAAGCTACTGATGAAACATGAGAGTATAAAGTTGGTAACCTTTAGAATCGAAGAATCGATGGAGGAATGGAAGAAATCTTGTGATCACCGGTGATGAGGAAGAAGAGAGGCCGGCGATGAAGCAAGAACACTGAGCTCGAAGTGGCTCGGGCTCGGGCTCAGGGAGGAACAAGGGGTATATAGGAGGGGACATTTAGTCCCGGTTGTAGACAGAAACCAGGACTAAAGGTCCATTTCTAGTCCCAGACGGAGCCTCCAGCCGGGAGTAGACTTTTACTCCCGGTTGGAGGGACCAACTGGGAGTAAAAGTGAACCTTTAGTCCCGGTTGGTAGCTCCAACCGGGACTAAAGGTCCCCTCCAGCAAAAGCCTGGCGCAGTAGCCGTTGGGCAGGGACCTTTAGTCCCGGTTGGAGCTACCAACTGAGACTAAAGGTTTCTCTAGTCCCAGGCACGAAAAATATCGGGACTACAGCCAAATTTCAAAGTGGATCAAAGGTCGTTTCTCTACTAGTGATACATTGTTGATCTTGGCAATAAAGAAATCATGTCCTTTGAAATTCTTCTGTCAAGAATGAGTTTGAGTTTTGGTTTGATTTGTTTTTTCTCCACTCTTTTCTCCTTTTGATTGCTTTGTTGGAGTTAGTTTGAGTGGAGATCCATCACTTGGTGGAAAATTTGAGAAAACCCTTTTTTCTTGGAGTTTTTCAAATCCACTTTGATTCCTTAACTTCTAGATGATGAACTTTTGGGTATAGCTTCTAAGCATCCTTGGGAATCCCTCTGCCAAATTTGAAGTCAATCAAAGTTTGTTTGGATCAAAAAGCCCTTTTGGACATATGTTTTTGGGCTCTAGGGTCTATAGAACCGGCCAGGCCGGTTTGAACAGTACCCAAAACTGGCTAGGCTAGTTTGAACAGTAAATTGGCAAGACCGATGAGAATAGTAAGTTGGCCAAACTAGTTTGGTTGAACAGTAAACCGGCCAGGTCGACTTTCTACGTTGTGTTCTCGCCGCAATGCGTTTTCGCCCGTTTTGTTGCTTTGTTTGTCCGTTTAACTTCTCTTTTTTACTAAGTTCGAGGTGTTTAGAGGGTATCCGGTCACTAGTTGTCCTGCGTCCACTCTAATGGGAAGTATTACTGTTTTGGGTGCTTTGGGGATCAATTTGGGACAACGGTCAAAATCAAAAGCAAATTGGATTCGGCTCCCATTCAGACGAGCACTGCATGATAGACCCACTAACGGTCTTTTATCTTGGGCACATGGAGCGTCTAACCATTGCAACATGTAGCCTGAGATGATGAAGTATGCTATCAAAGTCGCCGACAGGAGTGGGATGCCAAGCGACATAGAAGGCCCTGAGCCAAAGTTGTCGGATCCATAGCATATTGGGTAAGCAGGGCATGTCACTGAGGCTCAAAGCCGGTAGTCCCATGAAGGGCTGACTACCCCCCTACTCTGGTTTTAGCTTGTCGAGGGTGTTACTCAACCAAGAGTCATGAAGGCGCTCCTCACATCCACAGACGGACAAATCGAACCTGAAGTGAAAGGTTTCCTCTTTAGCCGAGCGAAAGGTCAAGATGAGAAGATCCCCTCACCGCCACCCTAGAGATGGCACAGGAGGCCGTGAGGGGCTCAGGGGCTCCTATTGAGTATGAAACATAGGGGTAGATATAATCCCTAGGTTAGTGCCATGATAGTTTTATTAACCCCCTGACTGATTCTCCTAGCTAGACAAGGGCTTGGGGCTACACCCATCAGGTGCACTCGTGTGCACCCTCTGGTCCATTGACTATTGGTTCTGTGGGCCTCAGAAGGCCATTTCAGGAGAAGAGCTCAGTGCCTTGGAAACAAATCAAAAGGCTAAATACACGTTCAGGTCCCCCACTCAAGGGCTTGGCTAGGCCTAAGAGGCTCTCGACCATAGGGGTAACAACCAAGCCCGCACTGCAATGCGCACCTTGGCCTTCGCTCAAGCCAGGCTCCAACCCCAACAAACCTTGAGAGTATTAGGTGGTCTCCTATTCCTGTGTCTCCTGTTCCTGTCTTCTTGACTCCATCAGGTTCTCTCACGTCTTCTAACCTACACGGTCTAGCATCGACAAACAGGGAAACACAAACAAGGAAAATAACAAGCAAAGCTTGTAAAGCAAGCATAAACAAACAAATGATCCTAGATGGGTTGGCCCTATTGGGTTGGTCCTATTGGGTGATGGGTTGTTATCTAAGGTTATCACTATTATGTCAATCTGAAGTAAGATTTGGATAGAGGGATTCCATCCATAGGGTGGGGTTCTACGGGTTAGGTTAAGGTGGGTAGTTGGTCCGATGAAAACCAGACCACATTATTAGGGTTCACTATTATGTGAACCTGAAAGAGAAAGATGACTAGGTCAGGCTTTCTACAGATCCACCAGGTTAGTGACACATATGCACATGCATATGTATGTGCCTATGGTTAATTAGGTGGTCTAGATTATGGCTAGGGTTAGCGGCATATATGCTCATGCATATGTATATGCCCATGATTAAGTAGAATTGAGTAACTAGGTTGCTAGGGTTAGCCATACATAGGCATATGCACGGGTATCGGGCATATCTATATATGTATAGATGTCTACTCATTTTAGGTGATTGGATACAGATATATTCAAGTATGTGTCATGGTGCATACACATACATGAATATATAGGGCTAACTACTACTATGGCAGAGGGTAATATATTATCTACGTGGGAGAGTGCAGGTGTAACTATCAGCACATATAAAATACTATATATGGGTTTATATATATATATATTCCTACCGCGGATATATTTGCATGGGTGCAAATATATTACTATTCATGTTATATTTATCCATGTATTTATATACGGAGTATAGTGTATATATGTACGTGGACTTACGTGGCTAAGAGGTGTTATTTACTAGATACAACTACGGGTTAATTATTAAATAAAGAACTAAAAAGCAATCATATCTAGAATTTAAATGAGCACCAAAAATTAGGGAAAAGGATTCAAATATGTAGGGTTTTATTTTAGAAGATTTATGGTGCAAGAATTACGGAATTCAGAATTAAGACGGGAAATATATAAATTACCAAAGTTTATCGGCTAAACGCGAATGGAAATGAATATGGAAATTATTTCTACAATTTTATCTAATGAAAATGAGTGGCAAATATCTGGGTATGATCTAGGGTAACTCTAGTTTATTTTAGTATTTTTCTGGGATTTTTTCTGTACTTAAAAGTTTACCTTTTAATATCCTGTGTACAATCCCCGAGTGCACATAGCATTTACCCTGATCGCTGACGCGTGGGCCTGGTCAATGGTCCAGCTGACCGATACTGTGCTTGTGAGCCGATCAGTGAACCAGCCTTCTACGTTTTTGTGGTTCACGCGCACCAGGTCGACTTAGAGGAGGAGAAGGAGTATGGGGCACTGTCGCGTAGGGCCCAAGGGGCGAGGTGGAGCGGCCCCATTGGTCACACGGACATGGCCAGGCTTATCCCTTCCTCTACCTCATCCCGTATTGGTCGTCCTCGTCTTCAATCGAGCGAGCCGAGAGAGGAAGACAGAAAGAGAGAGGGGAAAGGGAGAAGAGAGAAGGAGAGATAGGAAGGAGGGAAGCAGTGCGGCCATGGCGAGCGGCAGGGCGGGGCGAGGCGGCGGTTGTGCTTGCTGTGGTGGCGTAGGGCAAAGCAAGGGGAGCAGAGGGAGCAGCGAGTGCGCTCGACGGCAGTGCAGGGTGTGTGGGTGGCATGCTCGACAATGGCGAGGGGAGACGCGCGGTGAACGGTGAGCGAGGGGGAGCAGGGGCAGGGCGGTGGTGGCATGGCACTTCGGCAACGGGTAGCGCGACGGCATCAGCGGCTGTGGTGATTGCGGAATAGGAGGCAACGTGGCCGGTGGACAGCCACGGTGGCTCGACGGAGTAGAGAGCATAGGAGGAAGAGGAGGGAAGGGTGGAGACGGGACCCGAGCTCGATGAGGTGCTTCTCGACGGCAGCCATGGCTGGCCTTTTATAGGCGCACGGTAAAGCCGTTCAGCGGAGATATTCTCCGACCATGGAGATCTTTGCCAATGATGGTGGCAGGGCATAGTGAGGTCGGCAACTTCAGTGATCGTCGCATAGGAAGTCAGCGGAGCAGCGAGCTGTTGGTTGCTAGAAAATATCTCTGGCAGTGTTCTTCACGTGCTTGAGATGGACGCGGCGGCCACTGGTGTCAATGCGGTGTTGACGCAGTGCGAACACGGCGCATGCGAAGGCGACACGGCGAGGGTGACATAGCACTTCGTTGACCACTAGAGAAGGTGAAGCTGACGGGCGGGTGTAGGGTCGAGATGACAGACTAGAGGGGGTGAATAGTCCTTTCTAAAATTAACTGCGTCGGCTAACCATAACCAATGCAGAATTAAAATTATCAGTCTAGCCAAGACTACACCCCTCTATCTAAGTTACAAGCACCTTACAAAGACCCTAATTAGGCAACAAAGGTGTCGGGCTAGCTAGAGCTCACCTAATCAATTCTAGAGCAAAGTCACATAAACCTTTGCACTAGTACTTTGGTAACCGAGAGAGCTCCTACACAAACTAGTAAGCAAAAGCACAAAGCCACCTAAGCTCACTAGCAATGCTCAATAACATGGCTACACAAGCTAAATTATAGAGCGCAAATTACTTAGCTACACAAACTAAGCAATGTGACTAACATAGTTATTAAAACCAAATTAGCCACGCAAAGGCGCTAGTTCTATGCCACACAAGCAAGAAGGCAACCAGCAAGCTACTAAAGCTAAACTAGTCACAAGAGCAACTACACAAGCACAATGTATGAAATTTAAATAAAAGCTTGTGTTGCGCGGAATGCAGATCACCGAGAAGAATGATGAATACAAAGTTAACACGATGATTTTATCCCAAGGTTCACGTGCTTGCCAACACACTAGTCCCCGTTGTGTCGACCGCTCACTTGGTGGTTCAGCGGTTAATTGGCATCACTCGCCAAGCCCACACATTGGGCACCGCAAGAACCTATCCACAAGTGAGTGTAGCTCAATGACAGGCTCAACTAAAGTTGCTCTTCGTGATCCCCGTGGGGTGAGCACAATCCCCCTCACAAATCCTCCTCTAGAGCACCGCATAATCTTCTCATGTGCCTCAACGGAGTCATAGGCCACCAAGCCATCTAGGAGGTGGCAACCTCCAAGAATAACAAGCATGACTGGCTTGCAAACACGATCACCTAGTGCCACTCGATGCAATCGCACTAGAATCGCTCACTCACTCGATCAGATGATCACTATCAAACATAAGTGAGTTAGAGGGCTCCCAAGCACCACCACACAAGCCACCAAGCTCTAGTGTGCTCAGCAACCAGCCCAAGCCAGAGCTCCACCTCTATTTATAGCCCCCAAGCCAAATAGAGCCGTTGGAGCAAAGCTGCTGGTTTTTGCGAGGGCACCGGGCACGGCGGTGCCCTCCCCAATGGTCGAATTCTAACAGCTAGAAACTAGTCGTTGGTCACTGGATAGGGGTGGCAGTGCACCACCCTAGGGGTGGTGGTGACCACCCGGTCAACTGCCCGAGAACCCTACTCTCTGGAATTTTAGGGTGGTGCACTGCCCTAGGCACGACAGTGTCCAGGCGGTGACCAGCCCCGAATCCCCCACTCTGCCAAAAAGTGGCGGTGCCATGATGGTGCACCGGACACCCCATGGTGGTGCCACTGCCCTGCCCATGGTAGTGCACACCGGTCATGGCGGTGCCCTAGTCCTTCTACATGCTCTCGGCCACTTCCAAACAGTCACCGGACATAGGAGGGCGGTGCCACCCCAACTCCTCCTTAGCCTTATCCAGCCGGTCACCGCCATAGGGGTAGCGGTGCACCGGATAGGGGGTAGTGGTGCCACCCAGGCAGCACCCTGAGCCTGGTTTCACATCCTCTTCTTCACCTTTGTGAAAGTGCCAACACCAGCAAGTGTTCACCAACTTGTGCAAGTGTGTTAGCTTTTCACAAACATTTGTCCAAAGGATTAGCATCCTTCTTGCCACGCCACTCGATCCTAACACGTATGCAAAGTTAGATCACTCAAGTGGCACTAGATGACCGATATGCAAACAAGTTTGCCCCTCTTGATAGTACGGTCATCTATCCTAAACCCGGTCATGCACCTCTCTACACAACCTTTGACCGGTGAAATGAAATGCCCTAGGTTATACCTTTGCCTTGCGCATTCCATTCCATCTCCTCCAATGTTGATGCAACGCATGCACCAACTAATCACCAAATGATATGATCCACTTCATATCATCACGTGACCGTATTGGTTCATCGATCTTGACTTGACTTGCTCTTCACCATTGCCTTGGTTCATCGGTGCCAAATCATCACTCAACTTGCCCTTCACACTTGCAACTGGTCTGTTGAGCCAAGCCTTGTCTTGATCTTCTTCACCTTAGTTACATGACTCAATGTCATGTCTCATATGCAATGAACTCCTTCATCACATGTGTGAGCTTTGCAACATCTCCAAGTCATTTTCACCTCCATGGCATATGTTGCTCACACACATATACCTATGGACTAATCACCTATGTATCTCACATTAAACACAATTAGTCCACCTAAGGTTGTCACTCAATCACCAAAACCAAACAAGGACCTTTCAGTGGGCCCCACTCATCGGTGAGAGGGAGGATGGGGAGAAGAGGAGGGGCTGACGCGTCGCTGGGCCAAAGGCCTGGTTGGGCCGGCCTTGCGCGCGGCCTAGGTGGAAAGGAAGAGAGGGGAGGGAAGGAAGTGGAGAAGGGCTGCTGCTGGCGGCCGGGCCAAGCTGCTGGCCACGCTGGACCGAGCCCATTCGGCAGGAGGGAAGCAGGCTTGGGCCGGGAGGAGTCCACAGGAGAACGATTTTCTACTTTTCCCAGAAAATGTATAACAATGTAGATGTATCTATTTCCTTTAATAGATAGATTATGTAAATCAAGAAGAGAAATGTAATGCAATATTCATGATGTATTTCTAAATATTATATATATTCTAGTATGACTAAGTATTATATCTACTCTATTATAACTATGATACAAATTAAAATTATTAATATCATATTTCTAGATTTCCTAATATATATATATATATAATTTAACTAAATGTAAAATTCGAAGGGAATATTGGAAAGAAAATTAAACCTATAATTCATTAATGCGATGGCTATTATAATTCCTAGAGAATAAAATATTGCTTATATCTTGATGTATTAAATAATTCAAAGATGCAATTGATAATTAAGGGGAGGACACGAGGTTGCCTACCTCCTGCTGTACGTGGATGACATGGTGCTCACCGGGTCCAGCAACGCAGTTCTCCTACATGCTGAGTTCGCAATCAAGGATCTCGGTGAACTGCACTTCTTCCTCGGCATCGATGTGAAGCGTACACTGACCGGCTTCTATCTATCGCAACAGCAGTATGCGGACGATATTCTTGAACGTGCAGGGATGATGAACTGCAAGATGGCGTCAACACCGATCGATGCCAAGGGCAAGCAGTCCGCTGATGGGCCACCGCTTGAAGACGCTAAGACATACCGGAGTACCACCAGTGCGCTACAGTACCTTACCGTGACACGCCCTGATTTGACGTTCGCGGTCCAGCAGGCGTGCTTGCATATGCACGACGCCCGTGTTCCCCATCAAGCTCTGCTGAAAAGGATACTCCACTATGTTCGAGGGACCAGCGCGATGGGACTTACATCCACGGCAGCTGTGACCTCTCCATCACGGCATACTCCGATGCCGATTGGGCGGGCTGCCCCGACACCAGACGATCGACGTCAGGGTTCTGCGTCTTCCTGGGCGACGCGCATGTCTCGTGGTCTTCAAAGTGCTAGCCCACGGTGTCGCACTCCAGTGCCGAAGCTAAATACCGCGCTGTCGCCAACGCCGCGGCGGAGTGCATCTGGCTTCGTCAGTTGCTCAGCGAGCTCCAGTGCACGGTCACCAAAGCCACCGTCACCTACTGCGACAATGTCTCTGCGGTATACATGTCGGCCAACCCAGTTCATCACAAGCGCACCAAACACATCGAACTGGACATTCATTTTGTTCGCGAGAGAGTCCAGCTCGGTGATGTTCGAGTTCTTCATGTGCCCACCGGCGAACAGTATGCAGACGTCATGACCAAAGGGCTGCCTACTTCGACATTTGAGTCATTTCGTTCCTGTCTTTGCGTCGCTGTGCCGACCCATCCAACTGTGGGGGTGTTGAAGTGTTGTATTATACCGGTTATAGTCTCAGGTAGTTAGCACAAGCTTTGATAGTGAGGTGGCCACGACGTCGCCCACGCTCCTCCCGTGCGCACCCAGCACCGGTTACTGTAACCTGTATATGTATACTCTAGAGAGCAACACGAGAACTTGTTGGCTCAATCTCTCTTGATGCATCACTTACACCTTGCACCACCTTGCACCGGTGATTGTCTTGTTGCTGGGGTCACCGATCGGTGTTCAGCAATGTGTGGAGAAGACACATATGGTGATTGTAGCCACCATCAAACCAAAGCTACGCGAGCGTGGGATATAGGAAAATGTTACATTACACCCAAGTCGAGATAGTAGTCTTCATGCTACTGCTCAATGTTTTATTCTCTCATTGTTGGCTCGGTGATCTCCTAACAATCACACTACTAGAAACAGTATTTTCCCTGTGTGCCACTTATTTTTCTTGATGGGTCTCGAAAGGCTCACAGAGAAAATGTAATTAATCTGTTGGTTCGTGTTCCTCACAGAAGAATTTCAACATATTCATTGCAATTTGTTGTCTTTGTCATGTGGAAGAATATAGTTATATGTGCTTTCTCCTTGTTTTTTCCTCAAAAGATATACCAGATCGAAGCCTTTGTCGTCAAGGCTTTATGATGCCTAGTAGGCTCGTCGGCTCGTCACTGCTCAATCCATGCCAAGGTCTGACAAAGACAAATGCAACAGGAGCCCATAACCTGAAATGCAATACCTTCGGAATGAGCAATCTGCTGGATTTGTGCCTAGACTTCGATTTTCGCATAGATTTCATTTCTAAGGATCCAAAAGGGACCTAAATGATCATGGTCTTGTCATGGCGAAAATAAATGAATACATATATGAAGTACGTATTTATATTGAATCTTCACGGGATACAGAATGTAACTCCGTAGAATACATTGTTTAATTACACTTTTTAAAGATTGCACTAGGAGTAAAACAACACAAATAATGAATACAACGAATATATTTTTCTCTTCCAACCAAATGAAAAAGAAAAAAAATACAAAGGACACTAATTAAAATATGTACCGCAAATAATTAACTCAATCATCAACTGAGACTAGTTATTTTGCTCGATTGTTTTGAATACACCGCATCATCCGTGGCTCATGCCTTTGTTTCCTTAGCACTTAGGCATGTTAGGAGGACGTGGCATCATTTGAGCGCCTGGGGTCTTGCCATTTTTCACAATGAACACAGTGTCCATGCCCCACACCGTGTGACGATCGAAGTGGCAATGCATAAACCACACACCTAACAGACAAGCAAAGAAATAAACAGCACAATGTAAGATAAAAAAAATCATATATATATAACAACATATATAGTGTAGTTCGATCACTGTTGCCCAAATTTAGCAAATACTCACCAGGATTTGCCGCGCGGAAGCGCATTGCAGCCCAGCCGCCCGTAGGCACGGAGACGGTGTTCTGGTACGGCGGGTCGACCAGGTTGTACGTGGCCGGGTCCTTGTCCTTGTCGAAGTTACCGAAGCCTCTGCCCACCACGTAGAAGCTGAAACCGTGCAAGTGCATGGGGTGGCTCTCGGCACCGAGGATGGCCGTGTCCTGGAACACCACCTCCACCACGGTGCCGTACTCCACCACCTTCACCTTGGTGCCCCGCTTCGTGAGCTGGAACTCCACCGGCGGGTCGGGGGCGGTGAAGTTGAAGAAGAAGGGCGGTTTGTTAGGGAAGTTCGGCTCGTACACGCCGCTGATGGAGTCATAGTAGGCGTCGAGGATGTCGACGGTCGGCATCATGAAGCTGACGTTGTTCAGGCTCGCCGCGAGGCGGGTGTTTCCGGTGCCGAGGGCGGTGCACGTCTCGTTAGCCCCGCAGGGGAGCATGTTGACGGAGATCGTCACGAGCATGTGCTCGTCGACCTCCATTGGCACGTCGATCGGGTGCTCCTTGGTCACCAGGGAGCGGAGCTGCACCGTGTACGCCGTTGCCGCGGCGGTGTCGTTGATGACCGGCAGGACGGGGGAGTCTGGTGGCCCCGCTGAGGGCGGCGCGTCCATGTATTCCAGAATGGCCGTGGTGTTTTTATCGTTGACTGGGAGTCCGATGTTGGTGAAGAACGGGCTCGCGGCCATGTAGTAGCGGTTGTTGACGCCTGAGCCGTTGGTGGCGCGGTTAGCCTCGAGGAGCATGTTCATGGTCTGTCCGGGGGAGATCATGATGTAGTCGACGGTGAACGGCTTGAGGTAGCGGCCGTCGGTGCCGACCACCGTGAGGCGGTGCCCGGCGATGGCGAAGAACATCTCGTTGGTGAGCCCCGCGTTGATGATCCGGAGTAGGTACGTCTTGCCCTGCTCCACCAACATCTTGAAGGTGTCATTCTTGGAGCACGGGGCGAAGTCGCCGGGCTGGCCGTTGATGGTGTTTGCGTCCGAAACCTGGACGTCGCCGCCGGTCCGCTGGGACTCCAGGAGAACTTGCTCCACGTCTGCATTCCACCACTCGCCGAGGATGATGGGCATCTCCTTGTGCGGCTTTGTGTAGGGGTAGACGGAGCCTCGCTTGGGGTGGATGACGATGGCGCCGTGCACGGTGGCGCGGTCGAAGTCGCTGTGCGCGTGCCACCACAGCGTGCCCTCTTCCTCGGTGAAGATGATCTTGTAGGTGAAGTTGGCGCCAGGCTGGATGGGGCACTGCGTGATGTACTCCGGGCCATCAGACCACGGGTTCCGTGGCTGGTCCACGCCGTGCCAGTGGAGGGTGATGTTCTTGTTGCCCTGGTTGTACACGTTCACGATCACCACGTCATCCTTGCGCGCGTAGATGGTCGGCCCGGGGAACTGCCCGTTCACGGCCAGGATGGTCTTCTCGTGGCAGAGCCGGGTGACCTTGGTCTCCTTGATCTGCAAAAAATATATATCACACGCCGGCGTTAGTCCTTTGATCTTTTGTTAAAAATCATCATCAAGCACATGCTTGGTGTGTAGCTATCACATATAGCAGTGGGCGTCAAGGAGCTTGGATAACTTGCAAAGAGGCTAATTTCGATCAGACGATGCTGCTTGCTGGGAATGGAAAAGATTAGCAAGCAGCTAAGAAGATGTGTCACATCGTTGCTAGCTTTTTTTTTCTCAAGTGATGACGATGATCAGCAGTTCACATCAGGAAAATGGGAAAAATTGTGGCTTCCGTAATTTCTATGCTTAGTAAGAAGTCAATCCGTGCCTGTCGTAAACTCGGAATACAGCTAGCTAGGTCAACTTAATTACTTCATCATGCTCATGCAGAGTATCTAACAATTCATAGTAGCTAGATACCTGACATGTTCAAATGTTTTCTGAAGGCATGCAAATATGCAATCACATCAACCTAGCTAGATATTTCAAAACTAGAACATGCATGTACAGCAGCTGTTGATTTGCATTGTAAGTCCCCGCAAATACTACGTACTCAAACAACTGCCTGCACCTCTGAAATTCAACTGGTAATATAAGCTGAAATGAGATGTATCGATCAACTTACAACGAAGTCGTAGTGAGTATTCCTGGAGGCCTGGGCCGGTCTAGCTGCAACTCCAAAGGCTAACACCACGCCTAGCAATAACCAGAGCCGTCCTACTGCCGGCATCTTAGCTACACCGCCCATCGTCGTCGGAGCTTGCCGAAGGGGCATGCAGAAGGCCTAGCTCAGCTCTCTGATCTTGTATATGATGATTGATGAGGGTGTGTGTGTGCGCTCTTTTAGTTTGAGCAAATTGGGACGTGTTTATTAGCAGCGAGCGAGAATGCAAATGCTACTGCAATGTGCGCTCCGTGCGTTGCTGGGATGCTCATCTGGAGCGGGCGCCGCAGGTATTTATAGAGCGAGAGCTGCCAATGCATGCAAGCTTCGTTCGTCATGCCGCCGCCACCAGTCAGTGCCTAAACGTACTACCCCGGTCCCGGTCCGAGTCGATAACTTCGAATGATTGTCTTGAATAGCTAGCTAGCTTAGCAACTCGTCCACACGTTCTTCCAACGTTTTTTCGTCGGCGACAAATTAAAAGCACTGCACGGTGTGGCTCGATCAAGAAGCCGCGTTTTACCCTGGAACGCCCTCTCCTCTGTTAGCGTGAGTTGATTGGCGTGGCCTGCCTACCTCGATCTCTACTACTGCCTCGCCGCGGTGGCGCGAGCGTGTGTGACGGCGACGACGACGTCCGAGTCCGAGCTAGCTAGATTAAGCCAGCATGCATGCACACGTGCACAGTCGCCTGGAAGGCTGGAACGAGTCAAGGTCAAAGGAAACCCAATGAGCGCCACATGCAAGTTTTCAACCAACGGCAGCAAGCAAGGAGGGTTCTGACTTCCGAGAGATGCTGCCTTACAGTGAATGGCCGCGCTAGTTTAGATTGTCAGGCACACTAATATAACCATTGTTGTTCAATCGGGCCGTGGTATATATATATACGCATGCACACGAGGTATTATGTGCAACCAAATTTTTTTTTCCCATGAGCGTCTATTTGGATCACCGGAATAAAGTTTAGTCCGTCGTTGGATATATAATAGGCTAAATATGGACTAGTGAAGAGTTTCTTTTTTTTTTTCTAATGTGTTCTTCTCATCAATTAGCCTCTATTAGTTTTTGGTAGACCATGATTAGTTGATGTTTAGGCTTTCTAATTGCCATCCAAAACATGGACTAAACTTCCATCCAAACAGGTTGAGCTGATCTGGTCTGTTTCTTCCGTCCCAAGTTAAATTATATAAGCTTTCTGATGTTATGTGTCCATTGACTAATAAATTGTTGCAGCACTTTTTCTTCGACGTCTGATGCAGCCACAGTATGTATTAGCATATGTGTGACAGCTGCCTGTGGGTGCGGGTGTGGGTGTGGCTGTGTCAAAAACTCTAGATAGGTTTGAAATTTCAAATTTATATATGGTTTTAAAACTTCACACAGTCGCATAACGCGAAACAGACAAACGGACGTTAGCCTCGTGCTTTTTTTTTAAATCAACGGAGGGCATGTATCAGGGGATTTTTAACTTTTTGCCATCCTTACGGATGGCACTCCTTCGTTTGTCAGCTTTGTGCGCGTCCTTACATATTTGTCATCGCAAACAGTAACGCTCCTACGTTTTTATCATTTTTGCTGAGGTGGCACGCTAGATGGGCAAGCCAGCGTGACAGGGAGCCTGGGAGCCCTAACTTGGCACGCGAAATGACCACGCTGCCCTTGCCTCCTTCTTTTGTCTTCAGCCGGCCCAGCCCCGCGTCAAACCCAGTCCACTCCCCCTTCTTCCCCACTCCAGCAGCCGCATCCATTCTTCCCCCTCTCACCCATTCTCTTCCCCGGCGACGGCGATGGTCGATCCTCCTCCCCCGTGCACCCCATGGCTCGAAGGACGGAGCCCTCTTCGTCAAGGAGCATGGCGTCGTGGGCTATCGAGGAGGAAGACACCGGGAAGGAGACTGGGCTCCCGCTGATCGTGTGTCCCATATGCAAGTGAGAGAGGGTAATCGAGCTGATAGCGAGGACAATGGAGAATGGCAACCAGGGGCGCGTGTTCTTCAAGTGTCCCAGAAATGTGCCCGGGTAAGGGTTTTTCTTGTTCCATTTTGATTTTTTCTTGGTTTTGGTTTTGGTTTCGGGTTTGGTTGAAGAATCCTAACTGTTGGGCATTTTGCAGATGCCTGGTAGATGTAGGTTCTATGAATTCCAGAAAGCGTACTTGAAGAAGCTGGTGGAGTTGAAGTTTGTTGTCATTGATCTTGAAGCTGGCCTGGGTGTAGAAGAAGTAAAAGAAGCTAGGGGATTTGGTGAAGAAGAAGCACAGTCAAAGTGTGCTGGGAAGAATAGCATGGAAGCCAAGATGGATGCCCTGATTTCTTTGCTTAAGATGTTGATTTTAGTGTTATTTGTTGTATGCATTGTTGTCATAATGTATGTGTTCAAGTGAATGGTTGTTCTCAGTAGTAGGAAAATGTATGCTGAACATGTTAATGCAATGGAAATGCTATCTTATTGTGTTGCCTATTGTATGTTGCATCAAATGGTTCTTTTGTCATGACAACAGCCAAAAATTCCATGATAGCCAACAAGATGATGAAATTGACAGAAATTTGCATACCAAGCTAATCCATTATCAGGTTCAGTAGTTGCCATACACAACTGCTCCATACATAACATGTCCATACTGGCAATGACAGCCATAAATTATAGGTCCATACTGACACATGAGAGCCATACATAACAGGTCCATATTGGCAATGACAGCCACACATAATTGGTCCATCCCATACATAACATGTCCATGATAGCCATACATAATTGGTTATAGGAGTTCCTGTCTCCAAAAATACATACAAAAGAACATCCATTCAAACAGTGGTTATGCCTTAGTTGCCAGCCTTTGTTGGTGTTGCCTTCTTCACCTTAGTAGCTAGTTGTTTCTTCCTTAGGGCCATTTTTTAGCTGGTTGCACTGCTGCAGCTTCATCTGCTGTTAATATCTCCAGTGGCACTGGTTCATCCAAGTCCAGCCTCCTGCAAGTGAATAACTAGTTAGTCACAGCTTGGCCTGCAGCTCCTTCCTGTGCTTGCTTAGCTGCTGCCTCCCTTGCTACTGCTGCTCTAGTCCTTGGTGTCCTTGGTGTTGTTGCAGGTTCCTTTGTTGCTACCTCTCCCTTCTTAGTTGTTTCTTTGTCAGCAGTTTTCTTCTTCTTCCTTGTCGTCTTTGTTGTTGCTGCCTTAGTGGTGGGAGCTGATGTTTCCTCTCCCTCCTTTGCTGGTTCATCCTCACTAGGTTTTTGCTTCTTCCTTCCAGACTTAGTGGTTGTCTTCTTGGTCCTCTTCCTATACATGATGTGCTAGTAACTTAGATAGATTAGTGTAACAATAACTGATAAAATTGCAAAAGAAACATACCTTTTTTTGGCGCCTGTTAGTGGACACCTCCAGCTGGTTGCTCTATGGCCAAGCTCACCACAACTCTTAGATGTCACTTGCCTTGTTGCTTTCCCTGTCCTCTCCCAACAGCTGAGAATCATATTCTTTCTTTGTCTCCTAGGTCCTTTTTTTTCTTGGCCACTGGTGGAAACACTTTGAAGCCCTTGTCAACTGCAGGCCATTGTTGCTTGTCAGTTATACTGGGTATCACACCTGCATAAGCTGCCTATAACTTCTTCACTAAGTAGTACCCATTGACATACTTTTCCATGTCTAGCTGCCTTTTAGTGGTGATCACAGCAAGGGCATGTGGGCAGGGCTTGCCACTGACCTGCCACTCCCTACATGTACACTCCTGCAGATCTAGGTAGACAACATGCCTTCTGATCTCCTCACCCTTGTACATCATAGTCACTTTAGCTTCTTAGGGGTTCCCTTTAGTCACCTGGAGATGATCTAGTCCCTTACTGGCAGCATTTAGCTGGTGAATGATAGCAGGAAGGATGCCACCAGTCAAAGCTAGTAAGATCTTCCTTCTTTTCTCAAACAAGACCATTGTTTTGATCCTGATTGCATCTGCAAGGGACTCCAGTGGTAGGTATTTGAGCTCTTTGATCCATGCATTCCAGCACTTAGCAAGATTATTGTTTATGTAGTCACACTTAATGTCTGCTGAGAACTTGCTTCTAGCCTAGAGTAACTTGTGATGCTCATTTAGCCAAGGTAAAATGTGTGATGAACCTGCAACAACCTTGGCCATGAGCCTCTCATACTTTTCCTCTATGTAAGCTATAGCTGCTGGCCACATGTACTGACCCAACAATGAACCACTGCCCTGCCCTTGAGAAAACATTTTCTTCATGTTGTCCATCAAATGCCTAAAGCATTTCCTCTGCTCTACCCTTGGGAATACCTGTTTAACTGCAGCCTCTAGACCCTTGCAGGCATCTGTGCACACAGCTAGTTTGTCTAATGGACTAAGTGCCTTGCCTAACTGCTCCATGAACCAAATCCAGTTCTCTTTGGTCTCAGAATCAAAGAAACCAAATGCTATTGGAACATCCAATTGTGCCCATCTATAGCATTGGTTGCAGGCATGTGTCCATTCCACTGTCCATTGAGAGCAGTGGAATCTATACTAATGTATGGCCTGCAGCCCTCTAGGAAGCCATCTATACTACCCTTGAATGCACAGAAAAATCTATTGAAATGAACCTTCTTGCCTACTTTGACAATGTCTATCTCAACAACACTACCTAGGGACCTAAGCTCTATCTCTGCTTTGAATATGAATAACCAATCAAATGAATTATCCCACTTACCAAAAAGCTTATCTGCAGCCCTCTGCCTACCATACCAGCAAGTCTGGTAATTTATGTTGATCTTGTATTTCTTCTCAAGTTTTTCTTTGAGCTCCTTTGCCCCCATCTGAGGCTTGTCTTTAAGCAGAGGCACTACTCTCTCTGCAATCCATGCCTGGGATGCCATCCTATTCAAAACTCTCCTTCTTGAGGCACAAGTATGCACATTAGAGTTTATTTGTATCTGCAAACAAACAAACAAACAAGCAAGCCAACATTAGACTATATTTATGAACTAAGTTTCATACAAACCACATAACAACATGTTAACTATATAAAAAACAGTGACATGTTATAGAACAAAAAATAGTTAGTAATATATACCCTGACACTGTTATCTCTCTGAGTTCTAGCTCTAATAATCCACTTGCATCCTTTTGATTTGCAAAATCCTCTAAACCTTTCAGGATCAGATTTCTCAGCGCCCAACTCAAACTCTTTGACTATAGCATATTGCTTAACTGCCAATCTAAATACAGGCATTGATGGATACAATGTGCCTACAGACATGTCAGGATTGTCTCTATCATAGAAAAACAAGGGCTGAATTGCTTCATTGTCATAAACAAGGATAGCTGCTGCTTCCATTTCTTCTTCCACATTAGGAGGAATCTCTGGCACTGGAATATCTGGTGGACCATCAGCACCTGCTATCCCCTCATCTGCAGCTTTGAAGCCCATGGCCTCATAGATTTGTTCCTCATCCACTAAAATAGTAGCATCCCCATCTAAGTTTTCCTAAGGTAATATTGTGAAAGCTGACCAATCAATAACAACATCATCTGATTTTGTATGCTCTGGACTGCTACAAGCATTATCTGTGCATTCAACATTTCCTTGCTCTGCTATTACATCGGATGTGCCATGAACCTCATTTGGCACATTTCTTGCTGCTGCATCTCTATTCTGTCTAGATGATACATTATCCTTGTCAAGTACTTCACAGCCGACATCCATTTCTTTCTCATCTCATCTTGCTTCTATCATCTCCCTGAACTGCTCATCAGTAGTAACCTTCCATTTTGTCCCACTCTCCTTGTCCAGACCCCAAACAACTAGCTGCTGCCCACTACCCCAAATGATCTTTCCAGCCATTTCATCCATAAATTTAGACAGAGAGCGGTGACTGGTAAGATCAATCCAAACATCATGCTTTTGGTCATCTATTTCGACAGATCCATAATCAACATTGGTTGTGTACTTAGCAACGCTAACATGGATTTTAAACGCGTTGCCAGGATCAATCCTGACAATAATCATAAACAAATAAACAAACATGTGGAGTTAGGAGATATCCAACTCCAAAACACTATGGGATTCCAAAAACTACACCAAACACTACATCATATCGAACTTACTAAGGGGGGCAGTCAGTCGACTTCATCTTAACGCATACGATCAACAACAAGGGCTACCGCAACATCACTACAATCAAATGGACCACCAATCAAATCAAAACCAAATTAAATCGAAACCCTAAATTGGGGAACGCAGCTGAGGAAATAGGGTTTAGGGGAGTACGGGCAGTACCTAGTATGGTCGTCCTGCGTTCAAGGAAAGGGAAGGAGACTCGATGCCGCCGTCGCCGCCATGTCCGCCACAGCCACCGTCACCGTCGCCAGGAGTGGGGAAGAAGGGGGAGTGGACTGGGTTTGACTCGGGGCTGGGCCGGCTGTAGACAAAAGGAGGTGAGGGCAGCGTGGTCATTTCACATGCCAAGTTAGGGCTCCCAGGCTCCCTACCACGCTGGCATGCCCATCTGGCATGCCACCTCAGCAAAAATGACAAAAATGTAGGAGGGTTACTGTTTACGATGGCAAATATGTAGGGGCGCGCACAAAGCTAGCAAACAAAGGAGTACCATCCATAAAGATGGCAAAAAGTTAAAAATCCCATGCATCAGACTTCAGAGCAAGCATGCATGCTATATATGATAATCATACACAACGGGCATCTAGACGGACGGACCCGACCCGACCCAACCCACCCGTGCCGCACGCAGCCTCTCGCACTTCGCCTTATCCTTCCTCGAACGCTCACTACCGCAACGCTCGCGCCCCTCCCCATCGTTCTTATCCTTTCGCATCTCGTGCCCACACCCAATGACGCGGCCATCGCTGCTTCCTGGCCGGCGACGGCTCCTTCCCCCACCCCACCAGCTCCTTCCCCCACCCCGGCGGCCTTCTCCACCATCCCGTCACTCGATGTGGAAGTGGTGGCCACACCGGGGCAGCGCGTGGGCCGTCACCGTTGACCGTCGCGGCGGTCCTCGTCGCCACCACCGGCGATGGACAGGCTTCGGAGCAGCCACCGCTAGCCGTTGCCGCCGACCCTCGGTGGCTGGAATCGACCGACGTAGCCTCCCCCTTGCCTATGTTCCCCGACCCCTGGCGGCTCCTTCCCCCACCCCGGTGGTGGCCCTCCCACCACACCGGCGTCCTCCCCACCGGGAGCCCACACAATGCCCGCAGATCCGGCGGCCATGGCGTTCCCCGTGCTAGGCTCTCTCTCCCCCCTATATTGCAATTGTTTGTTTCAATTGTTTCAGATATTTCAGAGATATGTTGCAATTGAATCATATGGATGTTGCAAAGGTAGATCGGGGATGTTGCACATATTGCATAAGTTTTACAATTGTTTTCAGATGCATGTTGTAATAGTATGTTTCGAGCGCTTCAGATATTTTTAGAGGTATTTTTATCTGTGTTTTTCGGATGCATGTTGCAATTGTGTTTATCTAGATGTTGCATATGTTTCATATATATGTTGCATGTGTTTTATTTGGATGTTGCGTATGGTTTCAATGGTTTCGAGTGTGTTTCAGTTGTGTTTTTCAAGTGTTTCATAAGCATGTTTTAAGTGTTTCAACTGTCTTCAGACGTATGTTACAACCGTTATTTTTGAATGTTTGAAAGTAGATCAGGTGTTGCATCTCCACTCCTCCCACCTTTTGGTGCATCTCGTGGTTGGGAGCAGGGGCGCAGGCGCGTGGTGACGTGGGCGCGCGACGGTCGCACTCTCCTATTGTGCGGGCGCAACAGACACAATTCTATTTGATTTTACATGAGCAGACGAACGGGAGCCACGTCCGGACGTAGGCCAAAGGGCCAGACGTCCGGGCACTAGGCTCGCCGTATATATATTGACGCACTGCGACACAGAAACCTGCTGTCCTGTATAGATGTTCAAGAACCAGACCAATCGGGGCATCGGGCTGGATATTTTCGGCGAGTTGCTCAGTCCTGCACGTATATACGTAAACAATACTCCAATACATGCATGTTTGTACGTACCTAGTTGGCTAGGCTTGCTTACTTGTATGCACTGCACGGTGAGTACGCCTGAGATCGTGTGACACCAACTAACAGCCAGAAATGTTCTGTTGCGTCTTTCGAAAAGAGATGTTCTCTTGCGACTTGTGATGATCATCCGATCGGGCCGGCGTGTATGCACGGCGCGCGGGCACGTCTGCGACACTGTGACACCAACAGCAAGAATGTCCGCTTGCGAATCCTGATCTGATCGACCGGCCGGCGTTCGTCCGTCCGTCCCAGTCATCCCAACATCTCAGACATCTGTTTGAACTCCGCGTGACGCAAGCCAAAAGCAGACCAATTTCCAGGACGTATCGGTCTTCAGCCTACGCTCGGTTGTATTTGGCTTATAAGATATGATTTATCAGCTAACGAATAATATTTTTCTCTCACACCAAACCAGCCAACGATACTTTCAGCCATAACTTATAAACCAAATCAGCCAACAGTTTTTTAGAGTAAATTACTATACTAGTAGATTATGCCGTTTTCACTTTAATAACTAGGGAATTTCGTGCGCAGAGACTTTTCAACTGGTTCTTGTATGGATTACGAAAAGCGACCACGTATGCATGAACCAATAGGCAGGCAGCAGGACAATAGCCCAGCTGTAACGAACAAGCTGGCAATGTGACGTGCATATATAGGAGTGGCCTGCCGACGAGGCCCGGCGCAAAAGTTGAACTCGAAGCTGATACTTAAGCTGGGCGTGACAGCCCCCTTCACAGATGACATCGACGTTTAGAACTTCACAGATGATGTCGTCCTTTTAGATTTTCAAAAAACTTAATTTGGCTACCATAATTCTCTCATTGTAATATTATAGGCACTAGTTAGAGCTGTCAATTATATTAAAAAGAAGAGACTCAGACTAAGCAGTACAACATAGCGACTAAGAGCACCCTTCGAAGGTAGATCACCAGCAGCGACACAACAACCAACAACCCAAAACCACCTAAAGCAACTCTGAAGGAATGGAACGCACTACACCAAACCTTTGGAACACAACCCTCGTAACAAAGAGGCAACAAAATCCTCGCCACAAGGTCTCAAAAGGCATGACCTTTCGCGCGCATAAGAGAGCTGAGAAGATTTGGTGGTACTAGTTCCTTTAGAAAGTCTGCATAGTGTTGAATTGCATCCTGATCAAACTTCCCATCCTTCGTAATGATTGCAGGGTCGAGATGGCGGACTAGAGGGGGTGAATAGTCCTTTCTAAAACTTAATCACGTCGGCTATCCGAAACAAATGCAAAATTAAAACTATCGGTCTAGCCAAGACTACACCCTCCATATAAGTTCACAAGCACCTTAAAAGATTCTAAAGAAGCAACAAATATGTCGGGCTAGCTAGAGTTCAACTAAATAATTCTAGAGCAAGGTCACACAAACCTATGCAACTAGTACTTCAAGCAAACCGGGGGAGCTCCTACACAACTAGTGATGCAAAAGCACAAAGCTCCTAAGCTTACTAGCAATGCTCAATAACAAGGCTACACAAGCCAAATTAGAGAGCGTAAAATACTTAGCAACACAAACTAAGCAATGTGACCAACAAGGTTACTAAAACCAAATTAGCCACGCAAGAGAGCTACATCTATGCAACACAAGCAAGACGGTAACTAGCAAGCAACTGAAGCTAAACTAGTCAGAAGAGCAACTACACAAGCACAAAGTATATGAAAGTAATACAAGCTTGTGTTTCGTAGAATGCAAACCACCGAGAAGATGATGAAGACAATGTCGACATGGTGATTTTCTCCCAAGGTTCACTTGGTTGCCACCAAGCTACATTCCCGTTGTGTTGACTGCTCACGTGGTGGTTCGGTGGTTAATTGGCATCACCCGCCAAACCCACACGTCGGGCACCATAAGAACCTACCCCGAAAGTAAGGGTAGCTCAATGACACGCTCAACTAGAATTGCTCTTCACGATCCCCGCGGAGTGAGCACAATCGTCGTCACAAATTCTCCTCCGGAGCACCGCACAATCTGCTCGCTTGCTTCAATGGAGTCGCAAGCCACCAAGCCGTCTAGGAGGTGGCAACCTCCAAGAGTAACAAGCACCACTAGCTTGCAACTCGAACATCTAGTGCCACTCGATGCAACCTCACTATGCAATCGCAATAGAATCACTCACTCACTCACTTGATCGGATGTATACTATCAAGCTCAAGTGAGTTAGTGGGCTCCCAAGCACACCTACACAAGCCACCAAGGCTCAAGGGTGCTCAGCTAACGGTCAAAGGCCGACCAAGGGGCCATTTATATGCCCCCACACGAAAAGAGCCATTGTACCCCTTCACTGGGCACAACTTGGGATGACCAGATGCCCCGGTCAAGATGACTCGACGCACCGGGCCAGCGTCCGCTCGCGCTACGCCGTCCACGTGTCGCTCTGCGTTCAACCAGAGCCGCCCGATCTCAACGGTCACTGACACTACCTCAACGGTCAAGTGACGACCGGACTCATAGGAGCATGACCGGACGCTGGCCGAGAAACCGACCGGATGCGCCGATCCCTCCTTCTGATGTCGTGCCTAAGCCGCGTCAGATTGTTTCCAGAGAGCTCCTAGAGCGCTCGAAACGCGATCGGACGCATCAGGTTAGACATGACCGGATGCAGCACCAGTGTTCGATCCTTCATCGCCTGCCACGTGTCATCGCTATGTCCATGCTACTGCGTCAGCATACGTCAGCGTTGACCGAACGCAGCCCCTGCGCGTTAGGTCACTTTCAACGCTAACGTCTGATCAAAGACCGACCCCTGCGCCTTCACTGTTGCCACTGACCGAACGTGTAGGTCCAGCAGAGGCCAGCGTCCGGTCACTCACAGTGACCTCCTTTCGCCTCCTTTTTTCACCGAGTTGATCCACTTCAACTCCAACTTCTTCTCCTTAGCAAATGTTCCAACACCACCAAGTGTATACCATAATGTGTATGTGTGTTAGCATTTTCACAATCATTTTAAGGAGTTTGCCACTCAACTTGCCACGCCACTCGATCCTAGTAACGATGCAAAGTTAGATTACTCGAGTGACACTAGATGACCGATATGCAAACAAGTTTTCCCCTCTTGATAGTACGGCCATCTATTCTAAACCGGTCATCAACTTCTCTACACACCTATGACCGATGAAATAAAATGCCCTAGGTTATAACTTTGCCTTGCGCATTCCATTCCATCTCCTCCAATATCGATGCAACACATGCACCAACATGATCAACAATGATATGATCCACTGCATATCATCATGTGACCATATTGGTTCATCGATCTTGACTTCACTTGCTCTTCACCGTTGCTTCAGTCCATCGGCGCCAAGTCACCACTCAACATGCCCTTCACACTTGCAACCGGTTCGTCGAGCCAAGTCATGTCTTGATCTTCTCCACCTTGATCACATGATTTAATGTCATGTCTCATGTGCAATGAGCTCCTTCATCATATGTGTGAGCTTTGCAACATCTCCGAGCCATTTTCACCACCATGGCATATGTTGCTCACACACATGCACCTGTTAACTAATCACCTGTGTATATCATATTAAACACATATTAGTCCACCTAGGGTTGTCACTCAATTACCAAAACCAAACAAAGAGCTTTCAATCTCTTCCTTTTTGTTAATTGATGACAACTCTACAAAGATATGGAAATTAAGCTCAAATGAATTCATGTTGCTTGCCCAAACAACTTTACCATGTGTAAATGATTTTGGACAAGTACCACAAACCCAAATTGATAGTATTAGCTCTCCCTACATATGTGCTAGAGTGTTTGGTTTGAAGCTCACACATATGAATTCATGATTTTTACCTCATGCGTCGGAGACGCCGGTTCGTCGGCATGTCCCCTTCGAGAACCTCCTCTGCCGCGCGCTTGCCTCGGTTACCCTCGCTAGCCATAAGAGATAGTTGGAACTACGGAAGGGAGGAAGAAAACTACTACAAGGTTTTTGGCAGGCAGAAGAGAGCAAAAGAACAGTTGCGAATGGATATGTGTTTGAGGCCGAAGCCCTCACCTGGTATTTGAAGGCACGAAGCGAAGGGACGTATGCCTCGGGACACGCAAAAGGCAACCGTAGTTAATAGAAGGCAGAACGCCACTTCACCAATGCCAAAGAGAATACGACGTCTGGCGACTAAGGATAGGAGATCGAAGGTCTCTCTTAATGAAAGTCATGTTTTTTGGACCTAAGTGGGATTAAGATCGGGAGTCTAGAATCGGCTATTATCAGAATCGGCCCTGTTGCCAAAGCAGAAGTGATCGATTGGCTGTAATGGTTCCTTAGCCTCTTTCCTATTCGAGTTCCCCTAGCCAGAAGGGTTTCACGATCGAACAAACTCCTCTGAGCCTATTTCATCTTGGAAAAAGGAGACAAGACTTTGGGAAAGACTAGGAATGGATTGCCCTTAATGACCAGGGGCAGAGGAGCTGATGTGATCGCCTTATGAACTTGTGCATAAAACATGATGCAGTTTGTTCTTGGGAAGTTCAAAATGGATCAAGGCGTGTTATGATGCAAAGTAATTTATCAGCCAAAGTCTACCAGGGTCTTGTGATGGGTGACTTAGAAGACTTAAGTTGCCTTCGGCTACTCATTCTTGAAAGGGCATTGAAACCAATAAACCAAAAGTCACAAATATTACGATTAAAAGGTCGAGAATGAGTAATCCTCTGAGGAAGATTTGGACTGGAGAGTAAAATTGACGATCGAATCAAAGGGCAACAAATTCAACAAAAATGGTTGTCTGATTAAGAATGACCTTATCGGGTCAAGCGCTGTGTGTCGGGTAATACTTATATTTTGGAAATACTAAAAGAAGAAGAAGGATTTGGCAGAGCAATTAGATAGGGAATATTTGAAGGAATATTACCCTAACGTTTGGATTAATACTGGGCAACCAATTTGCTCAATTGATAGCTCTAATAGCTAGTACAACGTGTGTCGCCCACAAGAGCAAAGCAAACATGAACAGAGTAATGCACGTAGCATGGAGTATGGAACAAAAGAAGAAATTGTCCAAGACAGAGGAATTGTTTGCTAGCATCACATATTACAGACTACAGGCTGGGGAACACTTTGGCTATTATATATCATCGACTTCGAGAAGTGATCGACATCGAACCATAGCCAGAGCCGATTCTGCAAGGGAGAGACATTCAGCAAGATTCTGGCAATACCGATCAATTGAAGCGAGTCGTTTTTCGATCCCTAGCCATGGCCTTACATATATAGCTCGTGGGGGTAGATCTCGCCAGTGGTATGAATTTGAAATCAGATACGGAAAGGGGTCGATGCTCCGAAGATTCAGGTAACAAAAACGAAGAGATAACAGATTCAAACTCATTGCTCTCCCAAGTTATAGAATGCCATGGGATAGATACAAAAGATTTATATTTACCAGTGATCAACACACCAAGGCCTCTTTGGATTGAAGGGAGTTCGAATCCCCACAAGGCCGAAAGTCATCATGAACCAAGTCACATCGGCCCGTTGGTAAAATTGCAACAAGAAAAGGAAAGGCCGCCTGACTAGCAGATACCCATAGGTTTTTGGGTGACTGGGGAAGCCGCTAGAAAGAAACCTCCCGATAGGCATTTGATGGAACGAACAGGGGTAAAGTGTCCACACATTCTAGCCCTTACAAACACTGGAACAGCTCTACGAGCATGGTGAGAAGACGCAAGTGCGTCACAAGACTTCTTCTAGCCGCAGTAGCTGATCCTCTTGCCCGACAAGGTGCTAGAATGGGTGACACAATCACCCTATGCACAAGAATTCTTCTAACCACTCAAGATCTTTATCGCAAGGAGATAGGCCATGGAGGGTCTAGCGGGGTTGGGAGCACTCAAAAAGACAGATGGAAGAAAAACATGGCTGAAGTATTGAGTTGCTCTCGCCAGGGTCAGATGAGCGTTTTATAGCCGGTTCGGGAAGGTGAATCCAAATGCCTGTGAAATAGTGGTGCTCTTGCAAAGGTTTTGAGGCATGGGCTCATGAATGGATGTAAGCGGCGACAAACGGTGGACCCCAGATCAAGGTTCTCTACCCGTGACTGTGGACCAATCAAGGATGCAGACAAGATAATTTTGGAATAAAATTACTTTATCCCAAAATTGGGGGGCATGTGTTTACACCAAAATTTGGAAGGAGGATCACAAGAGCTCAAGAACTCCCAAAATCATGTCAGCAAGGGATCAATTGTGTGTGGATCGGAACTAGCTGATTCGGATGCAGCGCTAGAATCGGCTTCCTTCAGATAGCGCCGGCAGATAACGACAGAGGCTATGATCGGCGCTGGGATGAGACATGCTGGACTCTACAAAAAGGGAAAGATTAGAGTCCAAGTTATCTTAAATTAGGAATGTTTTCATTATGCCAAAGATTGTATTGAGTCGTACTCAAGCAAGGTTCATTTTTAGGCTCCGGGTATAAATACCAAACCCCGGCTATTGTAAAGGACATCAATCAATCAAATACAAAGTCAATTACTTTTTTGGCTCCGGCCACCCCTTAGGAGTAGGAGTAGAGTAGATCTCGGCAGGTTCTTCAGCGAGTATGGCTGCATCAATCGGTCGACCTCCACTGCTTGTCTATAAGTACCGTCATGGTTTATACCTCTATTCGTATGGCTGCATCGATCCGGTCGACCCCCACTGCGACTCTGGTATAGGCTAGTTATCGATTCTTGTCTAATTCAAGTATGGCCTCTGTGATTCTACCTCACACCCCACTGCTTAAATTAGATCAATGTCAAGTTATCGGCTCTACCTTAGTATGGCAGTCTTTGGTAGATTCATTAAGTTATCGATATTGCTTATTGCTTTCATTGTTTATCTAATTACAGCAATATCACTCTACCCCATTGAGATTGATTTGGATCAGCCTTATATCTTGTTTAACTCATCGTTTGCTAATCTAAAACTGATCTAATCTACATCTTAAATGATGAGTTATGTTTTTCATCGGCTATTTTGTGTCAATCTTAATTGTGCATAGCGTGCGGTTAAGGCATGTCCGATCTTGAGTAGATCCATTAGTTAATGAAAACCGTTCCATGGTCCGTCATCACAGCCTGTGGGATTCTGCCTCTCACCCCACTATTGGCATCGTGGAGTGGGGATCGTTAGTTAGTAGACCCATTCCTGAGAAGGCATGACCTTAGCTGTGCGCTATGCCTGAATTGGCTGTTTAGCCGATATCGAATGCTTCCACGAACAGTTCACATTACAAGATCATTGAAGTAGAGATAAGTTGAAAGATCTGTTAGCCCATTATCTTGTTATTGTATTACGGCCTGCATGATTCTGCCTCATGCCCCACTAATATTAGTAATGAGTTAGGGTCATCAAGTCTATTGTTGTTTCTACGGCCTGCATGATTCTGCCTCATGCCCCACTGGTCATGGCGATAGATGAGATCTAACATGTTCATTTGATTTATCTTTATTAAATGGTTAAGAGGTGTTGAATCGTTTCTTTAAATAAAAGGGGTTCGGTTACTTGTAATCATTGGCTCAGTATAAACCAATCATCATTGATATCTTATTGCTATTGATTAATATCTGCTTAAATAACATTTATCCTAAATGATAACCGATCCTTCTTATACAACCCCATGAGCTTTAATCGATTTATTCTTATGAATATGCTGGAATTGGCTATTTAGTCGATTTCCTCTCATATCGGCTCTTAGAGCAACACATTCGGAACTATCTGTTAACACCGGCACGTTCCGCCTTTAATTACTGATAAGCTTTCTCTCCTTGCCAATTGCAGGGTCAAATTGATCGACACGTCTCAGGAGGATTGTGCAGGATCGACCACCCTTGCGCTGAAGCCAAGCGAATCTGCTCTAGTGAGCAGACCCTTCCGGCTTGCTGCGTGTGTCCTTGGCATGGAGGCAAAAGTTCTGTGTCGACATGATGATACATTTGCTATCTTGGAGTAGAGGATAGTCATTTGATTCCAATTAGCCTCCTCAATAGCAATGTGAAGTCCAATTTATAGCTTGGTGAAGACCAACCATCATAGATAGAGTCCAATCTTCACCTATATGAATTAAGAACCACTTATGATCAAGTGCACTATCATGATGTGGTTGGCTTGCTTCTTCTTTTGATCAATGCTTGTATCAGAGAACTATGAGAAATACCACTTGAATTGCCATGATTAGCTCTCTTTTGGGTGTTGCTTGCTCTCTTGATCAACCCTTTAGATTGTTTCAACTAAGCATCTCAAATGTCCTTTAGATCACCACTTCCATGTTACCCTTCCAAGTACCACACTTGGTTTACCTACAAAAGGCGGTAAGCCCCTACACTAGGGAGAAGTTATCTCTCTCCAAAGAATCATTCTTGATACTCACTTGAAAAAACTTGATTGATTGATCCAAGTGATGGACTTAATTTGATGAGTAACCTTGAATCCTTCTTTAAGTCCTTTTTTCTACTTGTTTAAGTCCTTTTATTTCTACTAAATGATCTCCAATGATTACTAGAACTTAAACTTCATCTTCATCTTGAGCTTGGTCTTGATCTTCAATTTGAGTACCAAATATGTCCCAAGTACACTCCACAATCAAATGGCCTTGTACTATTTTCTTTTCATGCTTCTATCTCATCTCAAAACCAAACTTAGGTACCTCAAACACTTATAAACATGTTTCCAACTCGAGGACCTTTCAATTAAAGTGACTCTTGATCAATCCAATTATTGTCACTTTTCTTGGCAGATTCTGTACCCTTCAAAGAAATATCTATATATCCCAATGTACAAATCCAAATAACACGAAATTTGATGGAGATGTGGTTTACTAAGTAATATATCAGCTATAAAAATTTTAGCTTCATTTGACTTCTAGATTGCTGCTAGATTTTAATTCTTCCACCACTGCTATATGCTGAAAACTTCTACACTATAGCTGACAAGATCTACTCTAAAACCGAAGCATCTCTTATCCAATTCTCATGAAATTTCTACAGAATCTCGTACCATATGTCTAGAGCATGTACACCAATTTTCATGCCAATCCAATAATTTTTTTATCACTCAAACATGGCTAGTATCACAGCTCACTCAGATTTTCAAATATAGGACAGATTTCAACTGTAGAGCTATTCTTCATCAAATTGAACCAAACTTGAAATCAGCTTGTTTGAATACTTTCACAAGACATAAATCCATTCAATCCACTGACTAAAGATCATCTTATGAATTTATACAACACAAATCAATCCAAACTTGATTACTAAGCATTTATCCATTAGATCATCTTATAGCAAGCAACATTGCATATTTATCCAATTTAATCAACTCATGCACCCAAGTAAAATGATCAACAAAAAATATATCTTGGTTAGCTCATGATCCTTCAATTTGCATGCTTCAACTCAAACTATTGCAAGTCATCAAATATTCCAATAAAGCACTAACAACTTGACACAATGCACTTGTATGTTGATAGCACTTGGACTTCACTCAACTTGACTTGGCATTGGGATAGGATATGCACTAAGCTTCATAACTTGACTCAACATATGATGAACAATGTGAGATCAATTGAATCAAGCTTCCAATGCCATGGTACCTACACACATTCATCCACCTTTTGATGGTACCCAAACAAGTTTGGATCCTCTCAAGTTAGGTACAACATACTTAGGCATAGCCTATGGGACATGAATGAGCCATGTATCCCCTTTCCTGACATGAGTAGCAAACTCTCTTTGATTGAGCCTTTTCTTCCTTGCTCATTTGTTGCTTCTCATTGCCTTTCCCCTCATGAGTTGCTTGAACCTTCTTCTCAAGATTGGTAGGACACTTCGAGGCAAAGTATCCCATATCTTCACACTTGAAGCACTTGATGTGAGCATACACCTTCTCTTCTTCATTCTTGCTCATTATCTCGGCATATTGAATTTGCATTGGATGCCTTGCCTTTCCACCCCTTCTTCTTTTCTTCATCTTTTTCTTCAAGTTGCCTCCATCTCAATGGTTGATCTTGACTTGCTCTTGGGGTGTCTTCTCTTGCTCATCTTGTGGCTTTGGTTGAGGCTCTTCTTGTCGCTTCACCAATTTCTTGGTTGGACACATTGAGGTAAGGTGACTCCAAATGCGGCACTTGAAGCACTTCACATGCTTGAGCCTCTCTTCTTCTTTCATCTTCTTGAGCTTCTCAATGTTTGGGCATCCATTTGCAAGGTGTCCTGCTTCATAGCACCGGTAGCATATGGAGTGAGACAACTTCAATTGTAGTTGCTTCTTCATCTTGTTTGCCCTTTTTCTTTCACCCTTTGTCATTTTCCTTTTGAAGCCAAGGCCACTCTTGTCACCAAAGTTTATTTGAGTCTTCAATATATGCTCAAAGGTGACTATTGAGTTGTAGCATGTCTCTAACTTATTGCTCAATTTCTTCACTTCATTCTTGAGCTCATTGTTCTCCTTCAAAAGGTTAGTCTCACAAGACAAGGAAGTAGAACAAGCATCTATATGTGAAGAGCATGACATTTCTAATAAATCATTACAAGAGGTAGATACATGCTTCTTCCCTACATCACAAGAGTTAGCCACATGTTGCAATTGATCACTTGACTCATGTGATGATATCTCATTCTTTTTAAGTTTCGTTGAAAAAGCTTTAATGAGAGAAGCATGTTGTTCTAATAATTCTTTATGAGATGCAAGTAGTATCTCATGAGTTAATTTTAGCTCACCATGTGAAGATTTAAGAACATCAAGTAAGTGCTTATGTTCTTCACATGAGTTCTTTAGAAATGAGTTTTCATTTTCCAATTTCAATGTTTTAGCTTTCTCATTTTCTAAAGACATGGTCATGCTAGCAAGTCTACTAACAAGCTCATCATATGAATCAACATGATCAACCACATTGTCATCTTGTACCTTTGTGTCACCTTGTGACATGAAGCAATATGGTGATGATGGAGAGCTTGTAGTAGCATCATTTTCATAGCTCGAGCATGAACCAACATCATCAAAATCACCACCAACTGTGCTTGAGTTAGAATCATCATGTGCATCACTTGTGGCATCATCATCAATCTTGTCAAGTGATCTTGTGGTAATATCATCATCATCATCACTTGACCATGAGGTGGAGCAATCTTCCACAATCATCAAATCATGGTCATGCTCAATACCCTCATGTGCATCTTTCTTGGGCCCATCCTCCTTCTTGAACTTGCCATCATCCCATGTGGAGGAGTCATCAAAGGTGTGCTTGATTGATTCCCACAACTCATGGATGGTTTCTTTATGGTTCACCTTGTAGAACAACTCAAAGTTCAAAGCATCGATTAGAAATAAATAAGCATCGGAATCAAGTTCAAAGAGAACCTTTTGAGCTTTGGTTAGATTTTTATGGTCCAAGACATAGGTGAGACCACTTGTGATAACCCACCAAAACTTAGATCCCTTTGCACAAAAATGATCAAGCATATGGTGTTTCCACCGTGTAAAGTGTGTGCCATAAAAAAATGTGTCACACTCATCTATCCCACTAGATGCAATCCTTTCTGGTCGGTGAAGACCACAAATGAGAGACCAAGCTCCGATACCACATGTAGGGTCGAGATGGTGGACTAGAGGGGGGGGTGAATAGTCCTTTCTAAAACTTAATCGTGTCAGTTATCCAAAACAAATGTAGAATTAAAACTATCAGTCTAACCAAGACTACACCCCTCTATCTAAGTTCACAAGCACCTTAAAAGATCCTAAAGAAGCAACAAAGGTGCCGAGCTAGCTAGAAATCACCTAAACAATTCTAGAGCAAGGTCACACAAACCTATGCAACTAGTACTTTAAGCAAACCGGGGGAGCTCCTACACAACTAGTGATGCAAAAGCACAAAGCTCCTAAGCTCACTAGCAATGCTCAATAACAAGGCTACACAAGCCAAATTAGAGAGCGCAAAATACTTAGCTACACAAACTAAGCAATGTGACTAACAAGGTTACTAAAACCAAATTAGCCACGCTAGGGAGCTACTTCTATGCTACACAAGCAAGAAGGCAACTTGCAAGCTACTAAAGCTAAACTAGTCACAAGAGCAACTACACAAGCACAAAGTATATGAAAGTAATACAAGCTTGTGTTTTGCGGAATGCAAACCACCGAGAAGATGATGAAGACAATGTTGATATGGTGATTTTCTCCCAAGGTACCCCTTTACTGGGCACATCTCAGGTGATCGGACGCGCCGGTCAAGATGACCGGACACACTCGGCCAGCGTCCGGTCATGCTACGCCGTCCATGTGTTGCTCTGCGTTCAACTAGAGCCACCTGATCTCAACGGTCACTGACACCACCTCAATAATCAAGTGACGACCGGACTCACAGGAGCACGACTGAACATAGCCGTGCCGCGTTAGGTCCTCGCAAACCCGCTCTCACCGAGAAACAGATCGGACGTGCCGATCCCTCCTTCTGACGCTGTGCCCGAGCCATGTTAGATCGTTTCCAGAGAGCTCCCAGAGCGCTCGAAACGCGATCGGACGTGTCAGGTTAGACATGACCGAATGCAGCACTAGTGTTCAGTCCTTCATCGCCTACCATGTGTCATCGCTACGCCCGCGCTACTGCGTTAGCGTACGTCAGCTCTGACCGAACGCGGCCCCTGTGCGTTAGGTCACTTTCAACGCTAGTGTCTGGTCAAAGACCGACGCCTGCGCTTCACTACTGCCACTGACCGTACGTGTAGGTCTAGCTGAGGCCAGTGTCCAGTTACTCACAGTGACCTCCTTTCGCTTCCTTTTCTTCACCGAGTTGATCCACTTCAACTCCAACTTCTTCTCCTTAGCAAATGTGCCAACACCACCAAGTGTACACCACCAAGCGTATGTGTGTTAGCATTTTCACAATCATTTTTAAGGAGTTAGCCACTCAACTTGCCACGCCACTCGATCCTAGCAATGATACAAAGTTAGATTACTCGAATGGCACTAGATGACCGATATGCAAACAAGTTTGCCCCTCTTGATAGTACGGCCATCTATCCTAAACCCGGTCATCAACTTCTCTACACACCTATGACCGGTGAAATGAAATGCCCTAGGTTATACCTTTGCCTTGCGCATTCCATTCCATCTCCTCCAATGTTGATGCAACACATGCACCAACATGATCAATAATGATATGATCCACTCTATATCATCATGTGACCATATTGGTTCATCGATCTTGACTTCACTTGCTCTTCACCGTTGCTTCGGTCCATCGGTGCCAAGTCATCACTCAACTTGCCCTTCACACTTGAAACTGATCCGTCGAGCCAAGTCATGTCTTGATCTTCTCCACCTTGATCACATGACTCAATGTCATGTCTCATGTGCAATGAGCTCCTTCATCACATGTGTGAGCTTTGCAACATCTCCGAGCCATTTTCACCTCCATGGCATATGTTGCTCACACGCATGTACCTGTGGACTAATCACATGTGTATTTTATATTAAACACATATTAGTCCACCTAAGGTTGTCATTCAATTACCAAAACCAAACAAGGACCTTTCAATGATTCCCAAGTTCCTCAAACTATTGCGCTGGGCAAGGTGAGCACTCTGACAAGACGACGATCTATCGCAAGACTTGCGCCTGTGTCTTGTTTGTGTTGTTGAAGGCGTCCTCGTTGGTAGGAGATGCATGTCATCATCTGGAGGTGGCATCACTTCCAGCAGTAGATCAATTGGGGGCTGCGACAAGGTAGGGTTATCATCAACGAAGGCAGCAGTAGGGTCTTCTTCCTCATCATTAGATCCATCTTCCACCAACACAATATCCTCATTATGGGTGGTACCCTGTAGTCCTTCAATCTTCATGACGTTGATATCTAAGGGAATAGTAGCTTCCAAGACCAGGTCGTTTGATGACTGAGGCTCTCTCTCCTTGATCTCGGCAGAAGGTTGGTTGTATCCATCCTTAGTGACAACGAGGGCAATGGGGGGTGAGTCAGCTTTCTCATAAGCATCTTCCATTGAAACAGTCTCATCAATAGAGGTATCAAATTGCATTATCATTCGCTCCATGGGAAGGTCTTGTGGGTCCGCCATGTGCTGCACACAATTAGAAGGCACCGTGACTGAAGGTGTTTCTCCCACAGTGAGGTGAGAAGTTTCGCCTAGCTTCTTATTGACTGAAGGTGTCAATGCCACGTGTAACACCCCGGGTGTTTAAATATTAAAAACATGACATGTCATCATATGCATTGCAAGGCATTTGGTCAAATTGCAAACCTTGATATGCATTCACTAAAACAAGTTTACGTTTGTGTTATGACTGTTGAAATGAATTGTTTGAATCATGTCAAAATTTGGTTTGGATTTGAATTTTCCAGAAAACCCTGATTTTCAGTATTTAAACCCTACCCTAAAAATCCATTTCAAAATCTAAGCATATTTTGGGGTTGAGTCCAAAATCAAAAGTGTAGAGCTTGACAAGTTAAGCAAAGTTTATTTTTGGAGTTTTTCAAGTTGTTTAGAAAAATTTTGAGTAATTCAAAAAGGCGTAATTCATTAAATATCCCCTATTTGAATTTAAAAGATCATTTCAAAATGTAGGCCGAATTAGGTGTTGGTTATAAAAGCAAAGTTGTAGAACTTTTGATTTTGAACAACTTTTGTTTTTGGAGATTTTTGAGTTTTTATGAAAATTTGGGAGTAATTTGTGAAATTTGGCGAATGGCAAATCTGTAATTTTGGTGAACAGTGTCCACCGCCGAAGCTACATTGTCGGCGTTTCCTTCTTCGGCGTTCCAGGAGCGGTCGTGGCCATTTTGGCATCACGCTAGCGCGGTAAAGGCCACAACGCAGCTTCCTCGAGCTTCTTGGCTCCCTTTATAGCCTGAGCCGCCGTCGTCTTTGCCCTTTCTTCTTGCTCTGTTTTTCCCGTCGCCTTGCTCATCTCCGGCGAGCCCGCGCCGTCGTTGTTGTGCTCCACCATCGTTGATAAGCTAGTTCTAGCTTCGCTTACTCCTTGCGCATCCAGCCGACCCACCAATTCGGCTTGTCTTCGTCGGGAACTCGAGTTGCATCGTCTTCTTCCTCACGGCCGGCAACTCCTCCGCCGAGCACGATTCGTCGCGGCTAGAGCTCCACGGTGCATCTCCGTCCCTGGTTTTGGTTGATTCCATTTCGTTTCGATGCTGTGGTACTTAATCCATAGTTGGTTTCTCATTTTGACCACTGCAGTCGCCGGTTCTTCCTCACTGACGATCTTTGCTCCGCCATGATCACCGTGATCGTTGTCACGCCTCTCCGTTGCTTCTCCGACCTCGCTCCTTGCTTCAATGCATTCGGGGTGAGCCACTGGTGCTTCCTAGATCCCTTGTTTGAGCTCTACCAGTTGCACGCCACCGGCGTAGCGCTGCCGTACCACCGCGTCCGCCATGGCCGATGATGAGCTAGTATAGGGCCGTAATCAGTGCTGATAGGGACGTCAATCGATGCGCCTAGTCTTGGTGATCATTTTGGTACGTTGGCCATCGCCGTTGGACTCACCGTCGACGAGTTTATGTCGGTCAGCGCCGTCGCCGTCGTGGTCAAATGCGCGAGGTTAGGGATGACAGGTGGGGTCGGGTTGTCAGTGACACAGCGTTCAAATGGATTTTTCTATTTTCAGATTTGAATGAATAGTGATGTAATTTGTTATTTTAGTGTAGATTTATTTAGAGCTCCAAAAATTATGAAAATTTTTGTGTGACTCCTCTGTGATGCATATTATTTATGAAAAATATGAAATATTGTTTTTTAGCACTTTTTGAATGTGATAAAAATTGCTCAATTTATTAATAAATGGATTTCCATGATTTTTCTAGGCTTATTTAGTTGTCCAAAAATTATGAAAGTTGTTTTGCCACTTACTTATCATGTAATGAACATTTACTAAAATTTTGAGCTCAATTAGAATAAGTTGATTTATTTCATAATTTTGAATTAAATAATTAATTCATAAAAGTAAATAGTAACCTTTACTGATTTAGGTTTTGTTTAAAATTTTGGATTGAGTGATGACCTTGGGTCATTAGTTGATAATGATCCTTGGCAATTGATGTATGTGTTACGAAAAAGATTTAGTTTGTTTAACTTGCAACTGTACCGCGAAGGAAAGTTGTATTCAAATTGTTAATTTTTGCATCCATCATCGAGCATCATGTTTCGTATTCCGCATCATGTTAAACATGGCATTGTTATTACATGTAGTGAACAAAGGTGACCACGTGGTAGTTAATCAAAGTGTTGAGGAGGTTAATCCGTCTGTTGAGGTTGGATCGAATACTTGTGAAACATCGCAGGAACCAGACTTTTCTGTCAACGAAGGCAAGCCCCGGATGCATACAACCATACCTTGTGTTTTATAAATTAATTTCGCTTTTGCTTTCTGTTACTGCATTAAGTGATTAGGAGTTAAGTAAGAGCCTAATTGGTGCATTACCACCCTTGTTATTCCATATTTACCATATTACCAGTTTTAAACTCGTATATGCCTAATTTTGCTTAGCTATGCATAGAACGATGAAAGTCGGGTGACTACTTGCCACCTGCAAGTTTTAATTGGAACATTGGTTAATTATGTTAGCATGTGATATGGGAATGTGGAGTAATAAATCTAGACCGGGTGGACTCGGTGAGTGTGAGCCACCAGACATGGAGGTCTTGTGAGTGGGGTCTTTCTGCCTATGCTGATTAAGGCAAGTCCGTTGTTGAATTGCATGAGGTGAGAATGTGTAGTACTAACCACATACTCCGGTAAGCCTTTGCTCAGCTATTCTATTATGAGAATGGCTACTCGCGCACTGGGAGTGGAGAGATGGCGAGAGTAGTGTGTACCCACGTGGCCATGGGCTGGAATGGTGGAGTACTGTATTCTTGGGTGGCGCGGACCCGTTCTTGTTTTAGAGGATCCGAGGGTAGGTTGGTATATGTAGGTCGGAGACCTACATATGTCGTGTGGTCTGGAATCCCCAGCTGGGTTTTTTTTAATCGGTTCGAATCGTCGTTGCTCCTCGGTTATGGAGACTCAACTCACTGTTCATCATCGTAGTATTAATAACTGGAACTTGAATAAGGCTTATGAAGTTGTTGGATATAAAGTTTCATGATCTCAACACGGATCGTGTCAGCTTTGTATATAATTCTTATGAAGTTTTCTATATACAGAATTTTGTTAAAAGAGCTTTTACGCAAAAGAACTTTGATCATTGTTAAAGCTATACCTTGAATCCCTAAGCCTGAATTCCTAAGTTTATCAGTTAATATTTCGGTTAAGTCTTGTTGAGTACTTTTGTACTCAGGGTTTGTTGACCCTTGTTGTAGGTGAGCCTCATGAGCAGATCTGTTTTGGATCATGCTGCATGACTATCGTTCGTTCTGACGATGAGAAGTAAATGTGTGATCCTTGGGCAGGATGTTTATTTTATGTGTTATGTATATGTTAAATATGCCACTCCACTACTACTATGGTTTGTAATAATTATCGAACTTAGTTTGTAAGGTTTGAAACAACTGGTTTGTAAACTACGTTATCGTAAGACTTCTGTTGTTTTTACTCTGGTGTAGATATTTGAATAAATGTTGTAATACTGCAATGACTCTGTAATGTGATCCTGCTCGGAAATCGTGGATGATTCGAGGTTCCCCGAGGACACCCGACAGTGTTCTTAAGTTAATGGAAACACATGCATAGATGTCAAAGGTCGTCAGACAGTGATAGGTGCATGTGGGCCCTATAATTTAGGAGGTTCTGCCACAGAATGGTATGAGAGTGATCGTTACAAGGTTTTTGTTCTATTGTTTTACAAAAAGTTCAAAATGATTTGGGATGACTAAATCTAACTTGATAATTTAGTCCAAATTGCTTCTGACTTATCTTATTTCTTTCTCACCATTCCATATTTGATTAAAAAGGTTTTGTGTGGTGGAGTAGTAATCTTACTATGCCCTATATAAAAATAAATATTGTTTATGTGCATTATAAACTTTGATGTTTTTGTTTGTAAGAACGATTCATGCATCATGAATAATTCACTCGTTACTTCCTTCACCTCTTAGTCTGGAGTTGAGTAGTGAGACTGGTTTGAGTAATGTAATCCATCATAGCTGCTCTTTAGACTTTGATCAAATGGTCTTACTTGGATTAAATTGGCTTCCTACAGTATGGCTCGTGCCAAGATGACGCCCCGTAAGTCCACTGGACCCAAAGGAGTTCCTCGTTACCAACTTGCCCCTAGAAATGATGGTGCTTGCAGTAGCAGTTCTAGGCCTGATCCCTAAGCAGAGATATAGAGGATTTCTACAGAATTAGCACAAGCTACTAGAGATAGGGCTTTGGATGCTATACATGTAGGAGAATTATAGGATCAATTGAGGCGTCTCACCACCGCACACAGGAACTGTGAAAGCATGTTAGTTCGTACGGTGGAGGGATGAAATGAGGCTTGGCATAGGGAAAATGTAGCTAGAGCTAGAACTCATGAGCTAGAATTCTATGTAGAAGATTTAGAAGAACATAATACCTATCTACATGAGGAAGTTCATAGGCTTAGCAATCTACTAAATCCGAATCATGAGCCTCAAGCTGATGCCATGGACCCTAGTGTCATCCTTGCCGATGATAATGAATCGGAAGAAGAAGAAGAAGAAGAAGAAGAAGAAGATCCTAAAGAATTAGTAATGATCGATGAAAGTGATAACGAAGGCGGTAATAATTCCGGAATGGATACTGAGCCTGAAGTTTGAAGTAATTAAGGAGAGGAGTAGAGTTGTATAATAGTAGCTCTAGTTAAGTTATGTAGTTTTGTTTTAGTACTCGCGGGTTTGTATTTATATTAGTAAACTCTATGTAATGTGTCTAGAGTAAGCTTTGGTACAATTCAATAAAGACTTATGAATAAAGTTTGGTTTGTTGTGAGCTGATGTGTCATACGAGGGGTTCGTTTATTCCGGGAACTTCACAAGATGAGGACGGTATTCCAGATCCGCCACCAGTTCCAACAAATTTAGCTGATGCTATAACCGCACTTGTCAATATGATGGCTGAAAATTCTCGTTTGCTTCATGAGATCGCTCTAAGTAATCAGAATCAGATGCAAGGAAACCGTGGTCGCCACCATAATAGACAGGAGGCTACATATGTTGATTTCATAGACACAAGACCACCAGTGTTCACCAAGGCAGATGAACCATTAGAGGCTGATGACTGGCTTCGAACCATGGAGCAGAAATTTGACCTTATTCCATGTACGGAGTATCAGAAACCTGCGTTTGTCGCCCAGCAACTTAGAGGAGCAGCAAGTGCTTGGTGGGCAAACTTAGTGGCTATGCAACTAGCTGGCATTCCAATAACTTGGGTTGAGTTTCGTACTGCCTTCAGAGCCCATTATATCCCTAAAGGAGTGATGGCTATGAAGCTGGATGAATTCCTTGCTTTGAAGCAGGGAGATCAAACCGTGATGCAGTATGTGGGAAGATTTAATCACCTGTCATAATATGCATCAGAACATGTCAATACTGATGCAAAGAAGAAGTGGTGGTTTATGAGAGGTTTGAATACCAAGCTGCAAACAATGATGACAACTTGCACTAATGTCACTTATCATGAGGCCGTAAATATTGCAATTGCTTCAGAGTCAAAGTATCAGCAGCATAAAGAGCTCAAAAAGAAAAAGAGTATGCCGTCTGGATCTTTTGGGGGAAATCAGAAGAGGCAGAGGGTGATTTATCATCCAGTACATCATAATCGTCCTCCTTACCGTCCGCCATAGTTTCAAGCTGGGCAACAGTCTAATGTCCGTCCTGCTATAACCTATCCGAACTCATAGTCAACCAATGCTCCTGGTGGCAATGCTCCGATGTCCCAGGGTCACAACTACCCGTGTTACAATTGTGGAAGGACTGGTCATTTCTCTAGGGAATGTTCATATCCTAGGCAGGCTAATCAAAATTATCAGAAGGCCCCTGCCAATCAACAACAGGGTCAGGCACTAAACAAGAACCCCAATCAGAATGCTCAGAAGGGCAAAGATGAGAGGAAGACAGGACGGGTGTTCTATATTCAAGCTAGAGAAATTCCGGAAGTGGAGCCAGTGATGATGGGTATGTTTCCTGTTGCCAATCATCCTACAGTTATACTTTTTGATTCTAGCGCATCGCATTCATTCATCAATAGAACATTTGTCGTGAAGCATGAAATTTCAATTGGGGCAACAAAGGAAAGTTTCTTTATACAGTCACCCGGGGGACGTCTGTGTACTAAGGAAATGGTATACCAGGTACCCGTAAACCTGGGTGGGCATATTTTTCCCACTACCATGATTATCCTTAAGGATCAGGATATAGATGTAATCTTGGGAATGAATTGGATGTATCAGCATAAGGCTGTTATAGATGCGTTGAATAGGACATTAAGGGTAAGTTTGCCTGATAGTACTTCTCAAATTCTCATCCAACTTCTAACCCTAAGAAGATCAGTGGGCAAGATTTGTGCAACTGCTGTCAAAGAGATTAGAGATATTCCAGTAGTGTGTGAATTTTCGGACGTGTTTCCTGAAGATTTACCCGGTCTACCACCTGATAGGGATGTACAGTTTAACATAGAGCTGCAACCTAGAACAGCTTCGATTTCTCGAAGAGCTTATAGGATGCCACCTAAGGAATTGGCCGAGTTGAAGGCTCAGTTACAAGAATTAATTGAGAAGGGGTTTATCCAACCTAGTTCCTCACCTTGGGGATGTCCGGCAATTTTTGTGAAAAAGAAAGATGAGACCCTGAGGTTATGTGTTGACTATCGTCTGTTGAATGAAGTGACCATCAAGAATAAGTATCCATTACCTCGGATAGATTTGCTTTTTGATCAATTGGCTGGAGCCAAAGTTTTCTCCAAGATAGATTTGAGATCAAGATATCACCAAATCAAGATAAAGCCTAAAGATATTCCCAAAACAGCATTTACCACAAGATATGGATTATATGAATACCTAGTAATGTCTTTTGGTTTGACAAATGCTCCCGCTCATTTCATGTATCTGATGAACTCAGTATTCATGCCTAAGCTAGACAAATTTGTAGTGGTGTTTATTGATGACATTTTAGTATATTCCAAGAATAAGAAAAAACATGCGGAACATCTCAGAATTGTTCTGACCCGCTTGAGAGAACATCAACTATATGCCAAGTTCAGCAAGTGTGATTTTTGGCTTAAGGAAGTGCAATTTCTTGGACATGTCTTGTCAGCCGAAGGAGTTGCAGTTGATCCCAGCAAAGTGAAGGATGTGATTGATTGGAAACCGCCAACCACAGTTCATCAAGTTCGGAGTTTTCTGGGATTGGCGGGGTATTACCATCGGTTTATTCCAGATTTCTCTAAAGTATCAAAGTCCATAACGGAACTGTTGAAAAATCAAGTCAAGTTTGTCTAGTCATCTGATTGTGAAGAGGCTTTCTAGACCTTGAAGAGATTGTTGACTACTGCGCCAGTGTTAGCCCAACCTGATATCGAAAAGCCGTTTGATGTCTATTGTGATACTTCAGGTATTGGTATTGGATGTGTGTTGATGCAAGAAGGCTGAGTCATTGCCTATGCATCCAGGCAACTTAAGCAGCATGAAGAACACTATCCGACTCATGATCTGGAGTTAGCAGCTGTGGTTCATGCTCTAAAGATTTGGCGGCATTACCTACTTGGTAATATGTGCCATATGTATACAGACCACAAGAGCTTAAAGTATATCTTTACTCAGTCAGAGTTGAACATGCGACAAAGAAGATGGTTAGAACTGATTAAGGATTATAATTTGGAAGTACATTATCACCCTGGTAAAGCAAATGTAGTTGCAGATGCCCTCAGTCGCAAAAGTTATTGCAATTGTCTGACAGTGGGAACAATGGGTCTGAATTTATGTCAAGAAATGGAGAAGTTGAATGTAAAAGTAATTCAACGAGGTAGTTTGACCAACATAATTGTTGAAGCCACTATTCAAGATCAAGTTTTTGCTGCTCAAAAGGAAAACAAAGGTATAGCCCATATCAAGGAAAGAGTCAGGAATGGAAAAGCGGAATGTTTTAGTATAGATGATGAAGGTGTGCTATGGTTCAAGGATCGCCTGGTGGTACCAAAAGTTCCTGAGTTGCGGCAGTCAATTCTAGATGAGGCACATGCTACTAGGTTATCTATCCATCCGGAAAGCAATAAGATGTACCATGATTTGAAGCAAAGATTCTGGTGGACTAAAATGAAAATAGAGATTGCTAGATATATAGCAAAGTGTGATACTTGTCAAAAGGTGAAAGCTATACATTTGAGGTCTGCTGGTGAATTACAACCATTACCTATTCCATCTTGGAAGTGGGAGGACATAAGTATGGACTTTATTGTTGGTCTACCCAAGACATCAAAGGGATTTGACTCAGTATGGGTTATTGTAGATCGACTCACTAAGTCAGCACATTTTCTTCCTATCAAGACAATATATCCTACGATCCAATATGCTAAGATGTACTTAGCAAGAATCATGAGTTTGCATGGAGTACCAAAGACCATAGTGTCAGATAGGGGTACACAGTTTGTCTCCAGCTTTTGAAAACACTTACATACTTCGTTGGGTACCAAACTTCTATATAGTACAACTTATCATCTGCAGACTGATGGATAGACTGAAAGAGTCAATCAAGTACTTAAAGATATGTTAAGATGTTGTGTCCTTAACTATTCCAATAAGTGGGATGAGTGCTTACCTTTGGCTGAGTTCTCATACAACAATAGTTATCAGGAAAGCATTAGAATGGCTCCATTTGAAGCACTCTATGGTCGTAGATGCAGAACATCATTGAGTTGGTCTGCGCCTAGAGAAAGAAGATTCTTTGGAGTTGACCTTGTAAAAGAAACAGAAGACAAGGTTAGGCAAATACAGAGTAATTTGAAGATAGCTCAGTCCCGCCAAAAGAGCTATGCGGATAGAAGACGGAGACCATTGATATTTAACAAAGGAGACTTTGTATATCTGAAAGTATCACCAATGAAAGGAGTTACCCATTTTAGTGTTAAAGGAAAGTTGGCACCTCGATATATTGGACCATATCAAATTTTAGAAAGGTATGGAAAAGTGGCATATCGCTTGAAATTACATGAACATCTTGTAGCTGTACATGATGTGTTCCATATTTCTCAATTGAAGAAGTGTCTCCGAGTGCCTGAACAGAATGTTGAAGTTGAAGGAGTGGAACTAGAACCAGATTTAACTTATTCTGAATATCCTATCCGAGTGTTAGATCAGAAAGATCGTGTTACTCGAAGATGGACAATCAAGTTCTATAAAATACAATGGAATCAACATTCAGAAGAGGAAGCTACTTGGGAATCAGAAGATTACTTGTTAGAAAAGTTTCCAGAATTTCTAGTGTCAATATAGAATAGAGTAATGTTAGTTGAGCTCGGTTGCTACAAGTTGTGTTTTGTAAAGGAACCTCAGCTGTTTTATGGACAAGTTTTGAATGTTTTTGGACTGACACATTTCCTTTTCCATTACTTACTCTATGGCTTTGAATCTTGGGGTGATATTTCTTTTAGGGGGAAGGATTGTAACACCCCGGGTGTTTAAATATTAAAAACATGACATGTCATCATATGCATTGCAAGGCATTTGATCAAATTGCAAACCTTGATATGCATTCACTAAAACAAGTTTACGTTTGTGTTATGAGTGTTGAATTGAATTGTTTGAATCATGTCAAAATTTGGTTTGGATTTGAATTTTCCAGAAAACCCTGATTTTCAGTATTTAAACCCTACCCTGAAAATCCATTTCAAAATCTAAGCATATTTTGGGGTTGAGTCCAAAAGCAAAAGTGTAGAGCTTGACAAGTTAAGCAAAGTTTATTTTTGGAGTTTTTCAAGTTGTTTAGAAAAATTTTGAGTAATTCAAAAAGGTGTAATTCATTAAATATCCCCTATTTGAATTTAAAAGATCATTTCAAAATGTAGACTGAATTAGGGGTTGGTTATAAAAGCAAAGTTGTAGAACTTTTGATTTTGAACAACTTTTGTTTTTGGAGATTTTTGAGTTGTTATGAAAATTTGGGAGTAATTTGTGAAATTTGACGAATGGCAAATCTGTAATTTTGGTGAACAGTGTCCACCGCCGAAGCTACATTGCCGGCGTTTCCTTCTTCGGTGTTCCAGGCGTGGTCATGGCTGTTTTGGCGTCGCGCTGGCGCGGTAAAGGCCACAGCGTAGCTTCCTCGAGCTTCTTGGCTCCCTTTATAGCCCGAGCCGCTGTCGTCTTTGCCCTTTCTTCTTGCTCTGTTTTTCCCATCACCCTGCTCATCTCCGGCGAGCCCGCACTATCGTTGTTGTGCTCCACCGTTGCTGATAAGCTAGTTCCAGCTTCGCTTACTCCTTGCGCATCCAGCCGACCCATCAATTCGGCTTGTCTTCGTCGGGAACTCGAGTTGCATCGTCTTCTTCCTCACGGCCGGCAACTCCTCCGCCGAGCACGATTCGCCGCGGCCAGAGCTCCACGGTGCATCTCCATCCCTGGTTTTGGTTGATTTTGTTTCATTTCGATGCTGTGGTATTTAATCCATAGTTGGTTGCTCATTTTGACCACTGCAGTCGCCGGTTCTTCCTCACCGACGATCTTTGCTCCGTCGTGATCACCGTGATCATTGTCACGCCTCTCCGTTGCTTCTCCGACCTCGCTCCTTGCTTCAATGCATTCGGGGTGAGCCACTAGTGCTTCCTGGTTCCCTTGTTTGAGCTCTACCGGTTGCACGCCGCCGGCGTAGCGCTGCCGTACGACCGCGTCCGCCATGGCCGACGACGAGCTAGTATAGGGCCGTAATCAGTGCTGATAGGGACGTCAATCGATGCGCCTAGTCTTGTTGATCATTTTGGTACGTTGGACGTCGCCGTTGGACTCACCGTCGATGAGTTTATGTCGGTCAGCGCCGTCGCCGTCGTGGTCAAACGCGCGAGGTTAGGGATGACAGGTGGGGTCGGGTTGTCAGTGACTCAGCGTTCAAATAGTTTTTTCTATTTTCAGATTTGAATAAATAGTGATGTAATTTGTTATTTTAGTGTAGATTTATTTAGAGCTCCAAAAATTATGAAAATTTTTGTGTGACTCCTCTATGATGCATATTATTTAAGAAAAATATGAAATATTGTTTTTCAACACTTTTTGAATGTGATAAAAATTACTCAATTTATTAATAAATGGATTTCCATGATTTTTCTAGGCTTATTTAATTGTCCAAAAATTATGAAATTTGTTTTGCCACTTACTTATCATGTAATGAACATTTACTAAAATTTTGAGCTCAATTAGAATAAGTTGATCCATTTCATAATTTTGAATTAAATAATTAATTCATAAAAGCAAATAGTAACCTTTACTGATTTAGGTTTTGTTTGAAATTTTGGATTGAGTGATGACCTTGGGTCATTAGTTCATAATGATCCTTGGCAATTGATGTATGTGTTACGAAAAAGATTTAGTTTGTTTAACTTGCAACTGTACCGCGAAGGAAAGTTGTATTCAAATTGTTAATTTTTGCATCCATCATCGAGCATCATGTTTCGTATTCCGCATCATGTTAAACATGGCATTGTTATTACGTGTAGTGAATGAAGGTGACCACATGATAGTTAATCAAAGTGTTGAGGAGGTTAATCCGTCTATTGAGGTTGGATCGAATACTTGTGAAACATCGCAGGAACCAGACTTTTCCGTCAACGAAGGCAAGCCCTGGATGCATACAACCCTACCTTGTGTTTTATAAATTAATTTCGCTTTTGCTTTCCGTTACTGCATTAAGTGATTAGGAGTTAAGTAAGAGCCTAATCGGTGCATTACCACCCTTGTTATTCCATATTTACCATATTACCAGTTTTAAACTCGTATATGCCTAGTTTTGCTTAGCTATGCATAGAACGATGAAAGTCGGGTGACTACTTGCCACATGCAAGTTTTAATTGGAACATTGGTTAATTATGTTAGCATGTGATATGGGAATGTGGAGTAATAAATCTAGACCAGGCGGACTCGGTGAGTGTGAGCCACCAGACATGGAGGTCTTGTGAGCGGGGTCTTTCCGCCTGTGTCGATTAAGGCATGTCCGTTGTTGAATTGCATGAGGTGAGAATTTGTAGTACTAACCACATACTCTGGTAATCCTTTGCTTGGCTATTCTATTATGAGAATGGCTACTCGCGCACTGGGAGTGGAGAGATGACGAGAGTAGCGTGTACCCACGTGGCCATGGGCTGGAATGGTGGAGTACTGTATTCTCGGGTGGCGCGGACCCGTTCTTGTTTTAGAGGATCCGAGGGTAGGTTGGTATATGTAGGTCGGGGACCTGCATATGTCGTGTGGTCTAGAATCCCCAGCTGGGTTTTTTTAATCGGTTCGAATCGTCGTTGCTCCTCGGTTATGGAGACTCAACTCACTGTTCATCATCGTAGTATTAATAACTGGAACTTGAATAAGGCTTGTGAAGTTGTTGGATATAAAGTTTCATGATCTCAACACGGATTGTGTCAGCTTTGTATATAATTCTTATGAAGTTTTCTATATACAGAATTTTGTTAAAAGAGCTTTTACGCAAAAGAACTTTGATCATTGTTAAAGCTATACCTTGAATCCCTGAGCCTGAATTCCTAAGTTTATCAGTTAATATTTCGGTTAAGTCTTGTTGAGTACTTTTGTACTCAGGGTTCGTTGACCCTTGTTGCAGGTGAGCCTCATGAGCAGATCTGTTTTGGATCGTGCTGCATGACTATCGTTCGTTCTAACGATGAGAAGTAAATGTGTGATCCTTGGGCAGGATGTTTATTTTGTGTGTTATGTATATGTTAAATATGCCACTCCACTACTACTATGGTTTGTAATAATTATCGAACTTAATTTGTAAGGTTTGAAACAACTGGTTTGTAAACTACGTTATCGTAAGACTTCCGTTGTTTTTACTCTGGTGTAGATATTTGATTAAATGTTGTAATACTGCAATGACTCTGTAATGTGATCCTGCTCGGAAATCGTGGATGATTCGGGGTTCCCCAAGGACACCCGACAATCTTCTTAAGTTAACAGAAACACATGCATAGATGTCAAAGGTCGTCGGACAGTAACAGGTGCATGTGGGCCCTATAATTTAGGAGGTTCTGCCACACCACGTCCGCTGCAGATGATGGAACCCTAGGAGTTTGGACATGCAACCCGAGGCCTGCTGAATCCTCTGGAGTTATCTCGTTGATGATGGGAAGCTCACAGTCCTTAGAGGTCGACTATGCACTCTGTCCCACATCATCTGTGGTAGTGGAAGCCAACTTCTCATTGTGCGGCATGGAGTCCCCGGAAGGCATGTAGTCAGCCGCAAGCGCTGTGAAGAAAGGCGGAGTCAAAGAAAACTTAACCGGGGAACAAGGACCAAAAAGGTCAATGAGATCAGTAGTAGAAGGATCCTTGCTAGATGGCTGCACAAGATCTAGGTGGCTGCACAACAAGGACCTGATGGTAGATGCCTCGGCCTTGAGTGGACGCGCCATCTCCTCAATTTGAGACATGAAGAAATCTTTCAGTTCTGCATGAAGCAACTCCACCAGAGGCCCAAGCATGGAGAGAGGGTCAGGGGTGGGCGAACAATGTGCAGTGCGACAACGACAACCACATGCAGCACATGATGCAACATCCACTCCACCTTGTGGATCAAAGTTAGATGATGCTAGCAGCGAAGAACTTGACGAAGACATTGCCACAACATCCGCCCAGCTCCAGGCCTGCGAAGAACGAGGGGGAAGTTGGGTAGAAGGGGAGCATGAACGCGGGGCAACAGGGGGAGGCCAAAATTGGCAATGTCGTTCCCTATGCCCAGAACGATGGCATCGGATGCATCGAAAGGAATCCCGGCAGGAGCTAACTTGATGGTCATGGGCGAGACAACGGTAGCATCTACCTCGAACCCATCTTTTGAAGGCGAGGCTCCGCTCCTCCTGTGCCATGGATGGCACCGGTGATGGATGCACAACACAAAGAGAAGATGTGTCAACAGTAGGACGACCCTCCATTGCTTGGACCCCCGGTGGAGGGGGGGGGGTCGACACCGATGAAGAGGACATTGGGGTGATATTACATATCACAGCCTGGCCGGTTGATGAAGCGGGTCTGAGGCGAGGAGGGACGGATCTTTAGGAGCGATGCGTGCAGGGGCGAATCCAAGGGTGGCGACTAGCAGACTGCAAGGAGGTGGCAACCTCGATGAGGTGGCGACTGGCAGCAAAGCGAGGTCGCAGCCAAGACCGTGGTGAGCACGACTGGCGAAAGTGGCGTCAGGCAGCCCTGCTCACATCGTGGCCAGCAACAGGTGCAGAGGCGGGAGGCAGGGAGCCATGAGATCCGAACGATGGGGCGGCGACGACGCTTCTTGGAGCTCGCGTCAGCATTGAAGGGCAGCTGGCGAAACTTCTTGGTGATCCACTGCCGCACGATGGTCACTGTTGTGGCACGCCGGTGCCAGTCCGCTGGGCGCTGGCCACGCAGCGAACTCCCTCTGCACGCACCCGGTTGGCCCAGCCAACACCGTGAGATCCGAGAGATGGGGACGTCTGGTGTGCTTCCTTGCTGCGCAAAGCTTGTTACGGCTTCGCCTTCAGATACAAAGCTCTCCGAGGCTCAACCTGTCTGCATTGGGGCCGGCCGATGAAGAGGCAAAGTTGTTGCCGCTGGAGGTGGATCTGACCACAGGAGCTCGTGGAGGCAGCAGGAAATCGCCATATCCCTGCCGGGGGTCGCGTCGGGCAGCGGCAGGTGGCTGGTGGCATGCCAGGCTCTCTTTGCTCCAGGAAGGATCACCCACTAGTTAGTATTTAGGTCGCTACATATACTACGTGATATCAATCAATTGAATCGAAAGCTAATACGGATCTCTATTAGATTTACAAAAGGGATATGCGCGCGTAGGTTTATCTCCTAAACTAATATTCCTATTGGATATACACAAAAGTGATATGCGTAGCTTTCTCAAAACTCATCACTTAGGTTTAGATAGATATATAAGAAAATACCATGCGCATCGTTGTATCACTACCTTCTTTTCTGTTATTGTAATGTATTATCAGTCCCATCGTTGAAAGTCGTAAAACCCTGAATCAAATGCCAATATGCGTCCTTTTCGTGTTTTGTTGTTTGGTATAGGCAAAGTAAATGGAAGAAAGAAAGGTCAGCCACCTCATGCCCGATGCAAGCAAAGGTCCATAATAAGTCCATTCCAACTCTGTATTGACAAAATACTAGTCTGAAGATTTCAGCAAAATGAGTAACCTGTGGGAAGAAACTTTCAAAAAAAAATTCAGAAAGAACATTTCAATATATGCTGTATCCGCTATCTGGAGACATAGACATGCTCAAATTGTCATGCACAGCCTGCAGGAAGCAGCACAGATGGTTCGTCGTCTCTGAATATATTATCCTGCTAAAATATCCCGTTTCCACCTCGCGGACAGCAAGAATGGGGTCTCTTCTAGACGTGCCGCCATGACCTAACAAGCTTCAATCATTTGGTGAGTCAAAGCCGTGGATCAATTACTTCTTTGGATAGATCCAAGAAATTTTCGTCAGAGTTGGAGATGAGTTTGAACCGAAAATGCATGCGGGCATGCCGGTGGTTTAAAACTTTTAATAAAGATCCAAAAAGATAGAATCCAGAGAATGTTGCCGGAGGTTTCGAAGAATTTAAAACGTTAACAAACATGAGCACCTCGACGAGCACATGCATGTACATGTACTGAGTGTGGACTGTCGACAAAACGTGCTAAACATGCATACGAGAAAAACCTTGGCCCACTGTGGAAAAATTCACCCATGCGTGTTGTTCCTTTGGAACAAAGAAGCCTATATCCAATAAATTTCCTATATATAACTAACGTACAAAGTTTGCAGTAAATTTCGAGTGACACTCAAGTGTATAATCCTGTTAAAACTAGTATAATATCTGTGCTAACGTCACGATTTTATTTTAGGGATGCACATGAAAACAACCAATATTTTTTTTTTATAGTTCAACTTTTACACAATTGTATTTGAGCATATATACAATCTGGAAAACACTTTTGCATAAGAAGATATAGTAAAGTTATTTCTCATATTAACCATCTAAGTTATATTCTGTCTAAGTCCTTAATCATGACTTGGAGATCTTCAGGGAAGCTGTCAAAACATTCGTTTGCACGGCTCTTCAGAATGTCCGCCAAGAATTCCATCCTTAGTGAAGTTGATAGCTGTGCATGACAGATAATAAGTTAAGTTATTAATTTTCTATATAGTGTACGGAATATAGTCAGAGAATATATGCTTACAGTGTTGATCAGTGGCCATCTTACACCATCCCATGACTTCATAAAATAATATACAAGGAAGCCTCCTAATTTTCTGGAGAAGAGCATTTATTTATTTATTGTACATAAATCAAATAACTATTTTGTGATAACAAAGATGGAACATATTATAAGTGATTACCAGTCTTTATTTTTTTGGAACTTTTGTAATATATGTAGGGAATTTTCGCTTCCCGTAATAAATATTGCCGTTCCACTTAGAATTTGTCAGTTTTATGATGAGACTGAACCTTTTAGCAATAGTGTGAAATGTAGCTATATATATGACTTGATTTGATCATAGCCCTTAACATACATCGTCTGGGCGGTATAGATGCAGCCCACATCCCTCCGCTTGGTTTTGCGGGCTCAAAAGCCGAAGCCTATGAGGGCTTATGGAGTTTTGGAGCACGACAGGAGCAGGCTGTCGAGGTCGACGGGCTCTCCGCCAGCAGCAGTACAGCATATCTCCCTGACCAGGGACATGGTCTCGCTGTCCCTGATGGCCGCGAACTGCCTCACCATCTACGAAGCGTTGAGGAGGTCGACCGTGCACATATTGCGCAGCGAGCGCCAGTAGTCGCCATAGGGCGAGAAGGCGATGTCGCGGTTGCCGTAGCAGATGATCTACGAGACGAGCAAGCTCGGCCGTGACGCCAGGCGGAGGTCTTTCTCCCGAAGCGCCTCCTGCGCCGCAAGTATGCACGCGGGCATATGCGGCAGCCCACATCCCTCCGCTTGGTTTGGCAGGCTCATGCGGCGGCCCGAAGTACATCCTACACTGAGAAGATGCGTTGATCGTGGGCTGGTGTTGATCGCACCAGCAACAGTGTAGGATGTAGTAGATATGGAAAACATTTGCATTTTTCTACTTCAGTTGTTGACAAAGAACTGTACATGACATAAGAAACAAGCCTGACGGTGAATGAAATAAAAACATATCTTGTTTCATCTTCAGAACTGTTGTTTTGTTCTATTCTAGTAGTTTATGAGAGCAGGATAGGCATCCTCTGCGTCTGAACAAAGAAACAGACCCATCAAAGCAGGCATACATAACACTTAGCTAAGGACTGAGAGAACTGAGAAAAAAAATATAGAGGAAAAAGAATAGCATTACAGCACCAACCAAATTATTTCAGTAACACATTCCCAACGAACTACGTGGCCATGTAGCTTTTTTGTCAGTAAGGGGAGCAACCAAGCAGCTAGAAGCAGGCCACCAAAAATTTCCCAAGTCTCATGCGCCTTCATCTTAACCTTGCTGGTTTCCAGTGGTGACCGCGGTGTCTTGGTCATCAATATATGTTGGGTAGGGATAGACCTACCAGATCAGAAACATATTGGAAACTCCTGGTTTGCTTTTCATCACCATAAACCGTCAAGGGCTCCTTCCTCAGTGCCTGCAACCATAATCGCGCGTACTTAATTTCAGTGATACAAGACCAATTGTCATATCTTTTGGGTTCTGTAGCTAGAATAAACAGCAGTGCGCATATTTACCTGAGCAACAAAGTTACTGACAACACGGCCATCATCAATGCACATGCGAGGGCCATCCACTGAAAGAACAAAGAAGAAATCAGGAGCCAAAAACTGTTCTTAGTAAGTCAGGCCACCGGATCAGCATAACCGCACGGGATCAGCATAACAATGCATCTCGAGATTATAAAGCCATCCACTTGCCCCCTCCATTGTGCCCGAAAATAATAAATTTTAGATTCATATGCACAGTGAGTAAAATGGTTTACCAATATACCAAAAAAAAATCAAGCACCTGCCCAGCAATATATATATATATATATACATATGAGGACTAATAAAATGGTTCGAGTATATCCACCGTTAATCACCAATTTAGGATGTCTTTATAAACAATATTCTTGGTGCTCTTCCCTGTAGGATCCAATTTCTCTTTTGGTTTAGCCAAGGTCTCGTTTCTGGGTCCAGACATATATTATTATTATAGTATAGATAGAGATTAAATAAAGTTTTTTTACACAATAAACTCATCGTTACCTGGGTGATCTTTGCCGGTGGCCACAGTTAGAGCACTGTCATTTGTGATCGATGTGCCAATGCAATCATGGCTATGATTCCCGTGTGCAAGTGGTGGGATATTTTTCTTGTCCAATATAATTGACGTGTTTTGGTCCATATTGGCGTGATTAGTACCTGCATATATTTTTGTCGGTTGTACAATGGTTGGTTTGCACAATGGTCTGAGCATGGGATATGTTAATGGTGTAATTGGAAGTATCAAAGAGATTAAGTACCCGTGGTCGATGATGTTGGCACTGTTTCAGTCAAAGCACAGGAAGTGCTACTATTTTGGAATGCAGCCTTCCGTGCTTGGTAATCACGCTGGTACTCACGTTGTTTTCTCTTAATCTCTTCCCTTTGTTCGTCGGTCATCTCAGCTCAACGATTGCGTTGTTGCATGTTTCTTTCCTCCCTCTTCCGTGAGGCCTCATATAAAGTGAGCGTTTGGACATATATAGGAAATCAGAGCAGACACCTCAAAAGTGTTGTATACATATTTATTGAAATCATACCTGCGATGTTGGTGATGTCGCTTAGTGCATCGCGTGTATCTCCCGCGTAGACATTGCGAAGTTCAGCCGGCTAGTCTCTAGAGCCGGGCCGCAAGATTGTGCAAGCGTTCCCTCACTGTAAAATTTGTTTCAGAAACATAACCACTCTCCAATCTAATAAAGTAAACATAGTCTATTCATTTAATTTTAAATAATAACAGTACAGTTAGATTGTTCAGTAATTCAGGTATAGAAAAGGATGCGTGCAACAGGTGCTTCTGATTTTTTAAAAAAATTAAATGGCAGGGCCCTGCTAACAAACCACATTTATTGATAGGAGTACTGCAATATTTCTATGCGGTGCAGTAAACAGAATACATGTGTGTTAGCTTGAGTGAATCAATTATACCACTTTTTAAATAAACTCAGACTTCCCCAATACATTTCAAAACCAAAGTGATTGGAGTTACCTCAGCTTCTCTAATGAACTCAGCTTTTTATAATCCTAAAGAGTTCTCCGTGCTGGACCTTGAAAGCCTGGCTAATATCCAATTGACTGCAAAGAGAAACTATTCATTACAGCAACACTGAAAGCAGCATTTTGTCATGGAAAACACTGACAGCAGGACGACATCCTCAATTGCTGGGTTCTGCAGCAAATCGATCTACCGCAACATCTGAACGCATAAGCGGGAGACAGAGGAACGGTTCCGTTACCTGGTGGAGCAGCACGATGGTGTCAGCGCCGGGGTTATGGCCGGCCGCCCGGCCAGCAGTAGCGGCGGCTTCAGGGTTTCCTCACGCTAGTGTCCTGTGATGCGCGCGGCAGTTCACCACGTTCGGCGGAGAAACAACAAGAGGCGGCTGGTTCATAGCTGGAGGCAAGGGATCCATGACGTCCTCAACGCGTCCATTGGCGGTGGCGGTGTGGGAAGCGTTGCTGTCGAGATCGACCGTGGAGCGTTGTCATCGGGAGGAGGTGACCACCGCTCTCGTCCTGTTCCGGGAGGAGACGGCCGGCGGCGGGATAATTGTTCGTGTCCTCCCTAGCGTCGGTCATTTTTTTTATTCCATGATCGAAGTATTCGAACCCTGACCGGCGATGCTGCGAGGGCGGAAGCGCGGGGTGAGGGGCTGAGTTTGAAGCCTTGCATCAAACTTTCATCGGCAGCCATCGGATCGGGTTCGGTGGTTTTGTAGCCTTTTATTTTAATGGAGACAATTCCATACGTGTATTTTTCTAGGTGCACAATGATTGTAGGTTCTTAGCGGGAGACATTTTTGTATTTATGATAGTTTTGATTGGTCCATTATAATAGAGATAGACTAAAAGATACCTAGTGTAACTCTCTTTCTCCAAAACCGGCCGTGTGTTCATTGAATGTTGGCACCACCTCCACGGTTCCACGTCCGATCGGCAGCAGGCCAATAGCCCACTAACGAACAGACTGGCAATGTGATGTGCATATATAGGAGTGGCCGGCCGACGAGGTCCGGCGCAGAAGTCGAACACGAAACTGATACTTAATTGAAGTTGGACGTGACAGCCCCTCCACAGATGACATCGACGTTTAGAACTTCACACAAATGACATCAACCTTTTAGATTTTCAAAACTTAACTTGGCTACCATATTATTTATCTCATTGTAATATTATAGGCACTAGCTAGTATTTAGGTCGTTAGATATATTAAGTGATATCATCAATCAATCAATCGTTTGAATCAAAAGCTAATACGGATCTTTTAGATTTACAAAAGCGATATGCGTGCATAGGTTTATCACCAGAGCTAATATTCCTATAGGATATACGAAAGTGATATGCATAGCTTTCTCAAAACTCAACACTTAGGTTTAGATTTTTTTTTTGAAAAACAATGTTCCAACCTCTGCGAACGCACACAATCAATTTGTTGATTACAATCGAATGGATAAGAGAATATCAAATTGTAGGGAAAATAAAAAAACAAATTCTATTATTGTTTGTCCATTATTCGAAAGGACTAATCGCCACAGGTGAACAAGATCAAGAACTGGAGCCCTGGTTCACAGCAAGCGGCCTTGGCGACACAGTTGCAGCAAAACGACGTCTGTTTCACAAGGAAATCAAGAACTAAACTAAACCCAAACCTTAAGGAGAGCGGCGGCTGCTAATTATAGAGTTTTGGACGTCACCCCCTAGACGCGCCCCCTAATGGGCCCAAACACGATACACGGTCCAACGGACCAAAAGACGGTGTCGCAGCACCGTGGCAGATTCTGGACGCTAACTTGTTTCGACGATTCCCGTTGATTCCGAAGGGCTTTTGACGTGAGACCACTTTCATTGGCTTCCTTATCTAATTAGCTTTCTATCCATATGTGGATCGTCGAAAATAGATCCCGTACGCACCCGTGTGATCAGTTTTATGACAGACTAGTCCTAAAACCCGAGATGGGCTCGAACTTGATTTGGGCCTCCACCTCGGTGACTCGAACTGGATGAGCTTCGGGCCTCCTTCTCGGTTAGGACAACCTCGCTGATCTCCTCAGCCTCTATCTCCAAGCATGGTCGTATGTATGGAGCTCATGTCATTATCATTCTCCTTTCTTGATGAAAAGCCGTCCTCGGAGTCGATTGTGCTTGAAACTGTTCCTGCACAACACAAAGGAGAACGGGGTTGCGAAGTGAAAGGTCCTAATATGGCTAGAGGGGGGTGAATAGCCTATTTAAAAATCTACAAATCAACTAGAGTAATTTGATTAGTATGACAAATAGCGAAATGCAAACTTACTCTAGCTCTACAAGGGTTGCAAGCCACCTATCCGACAATTCTAGTTGCAATGATTACTAGTCACACAACTTGCAACGTTACTACTCACTAAGAGCTCTCAATCTGCTACTCTAAAGAGCTCCACTAGATGAACTCAAAATAACAAAGCAAGCTCTCAATTCTAATTACACTAAAGAGCTTGCCACAACTAGTTTGCAAGAATATAAATGAGTGAGTAGTGTGATTATACCACCGTATAGAGAAGTAAACCAATCATAAGATGAATACTAAATCAATCACCGAGAGAATGCCAAAGGGCAAGATACAACCAATTTTTCTTCCGAGGTTCACGTGCTTGCCGGCGTGCTAGTCCCTATTATGTCGACCAACACTTGGTGGTTCGGCGGCTAAGAGGTGTTGCACAAACCTCATCCACGCAATTGGACACCGCAAGAACCTACCCACAAGTGAGGTAACTCAATGACACGAGCAATCCACTAGAGTTACCTTTCGGCTCTCCGCCGGGGAAGGCACAAGACCCCTCACAATCACCACGATCGGAGCCGGAGACAATCACCAACCTCCGCTCAACGATCCTCGCTGCTCCAAGCCGTCTAGGTGGCGGCAACCACTAAGAGTAACAAGTGAATCCCACAACGAAACACGAATGCCAAGTGCCACTAGATGCAATCACTCAAGCAATGCGCTTGGATTCTCTCCCAATCTCACAATGATGATGAAACAATGATGGAGATGAGTGGGAGGGCTTTGACTAAGCTCACAAGGTTGCTATGTCAATGCAAATGGCCAAGAGAGTGAGCTTGAGCCGGCTATGGGGCTTAAATAGAAGCCCCCACGAAATAGAGCTATTGTACCTCTTCACTAGGCACAACACGGGGTGACCGGATGCTCCGGTCAGTTCGACCGGATGTAGGACCCCAGCGTCTGGTCGCTCGATGCTTGCCACATGTCATCGGCTTCAAACGCCGATCGCCTGATCTTAACGATCAAGTGATGACCGGACGCGTCAGTTAGAAAGTCACCGGACGCAAGACCCTAGCATCCGATCGTTTCCAGTAAGGTTCCAAACACGAAATTTCACGACCGGACGCGTCCGGTCATGCTTGACCGGACTCACCCGGCGTCTGGTTACTCAACATTCCCTTTGTGCGCCTCACGTCAGCGTACGTCAGCACTAAATGGACGCACCCGGCCAGCGTCCGGTCACTCTTCGCGCCAGTGTCCAGTCACAAGACCGAGACGCATGCTCACTACTGCTACTGACCGAACTCTGAACCCAGCATCCAGTCACTACACCACCAATGTCCGGTCACTCTGTGAACCCCTGTCTTTTCTATCTAGGGCGCCGGTGGCACCGTTGGACTATCCACACTCTACGGGTGGACACTCCATCGGTGAAGTTTCTAACCCTTGCTCAAATGTGCCAACCATCAAGTGTATCACCTTGTGCACAATGTGTTAGCATATTTTCACAAGCATTTTCAAGGGTGTTAGCACTCCACTAGATCCTAAATGCATATGCAATGAGTTAGAGCATCTAGTGACACTTTGATAACCGCATTTCAATACGAGTTTTACCCCTCTTAATAGTACGGCTATCTAACCTAAATGTGATCACACTCGCTAAGTGTCTTGATCACCAAAATAAAATGGCTCCTACTATTTATACCTTTACCTTGAGCCTTTTGTTTTTCTCTTTCTTCTTTTCCAAGTTCAAGCATTTGATCATCACCATGCCATCACCATCGTCATGATCTTCGCCATTGCTTCATCACTTGGAGTAGTGCTACCTATCTCATAATTACTTTGATAAACTATGTTAGCACTGAGGGTTTCATCAATTAACCAAAACCAAACTAGAGATTTCAATCTCCCCCTTTTTGGTAATTGATGACAACCCTTTCACAAAGATATGAGTTGAAATTTAAATGAATCCATGTTGCTTGCCCAAGCATATTTACCATGTGTAAAGGATATGGACAAGTTTCATGAATCCCAAATGGTAGCAATTGCTCCCCCTACATATGTGCTAAGAGTTTGGATTGTAGCTTGCACATATGCTTAGATAGAAAATATAGGAGACAATTTCTACCGTATGATGCTAAGGTATAAGAGATGGACCTTTAAAGCGTGATACCAATCGGAGTGCACTAATATACCATCTTTAGCACCATTAGTAACTATACATACACAAAAACTAGAATACCACATGAGATCAACATTACAAGCAAGGGTCTAGTTTCCATAAAATGAACATAAGTCTAGTTGCTTTACCCTATGCATGCTAGTTTTTTATTTCACCATTCAAGCATATAACTAGCATACACCACACAAGCATGGATATTGAAATTTAGAACTTGTGCCATGCAAGCAAATATATGAAGTGCACATTTAAATGCAACATACAAGTTTATGAGCTTGCTCCCCCTACTTGTGTGCATTTTTTTACAATGTCATTTCATTTGTTTGCTTCTCCTATCTTTGTGAATTTCTCTCCCCCTTTGTCAACAATTAGCACAAAAGGTGAGCTCAAATTATAGATAGGTTGAGGTGAAACCATGTGAAATGAGGATCATTTTCCCAATTTGGTTCAATCTAGATCACTTGCAAAAGATATTTAACTCGGTTTGATCCAAGGACAAGCTTCTTCACACCTCTAAATAAGGGTTATCTTGTACCATGTTGAGTTAAACACTTATAGCTTATTTTCTAGATCAAATACTAGGTTTACAAGCCCACAAACATGTCATATGTTACCACTAGATCATTTCAAACATACAAGCAATAGTGGTACCATACAAGCATCAAATTCATTTGATTTTCATGAATGAGCCTATTCAAATGTGAAAAATGTCTAGATGCACTAAACATGTCCTTAGCAAGGATATATGCCATGCCAATCAACTTTTACCTTGGACTGCTCAAAGGAAAGGCATGTCATATAAGTGGGGGTGCATCAACACATATTGGAGAAGTCAAGTATGTTCAATTCATTCCTTAGCTTGCAAAACCTCTTGTCATCAAATGGCTTGGTGAAGATATCGACAAGTTGATCTTCAGTGCCCACACTCTCAATGCAAATGTCCCCTTTTTATTGGTGATCTCTTATGAAATGATGGCGGACATTAATATGCTTTATTCTTGAATGTTGAACCAGGTTGTTGGTGAGCTTTATGACACTTTCATTGTCACATAGCAATGACACTTGCTTGAATTTGATTCCAAAATCACTCAAAGTAGCCTTCATCCTAAGTAATTGAGCACAACAACTACCGGCCGAAATGTACTCCGCTTCGGCGGTTGAAAGTGCTACACTATTTTGCTTCTTTGATGACCAAGACACAAGTGATCTTCCCAATAGTTGACATGTGCCCGATGTGCTCTTTCTCTCAACTTTGCATCCCGCATAATCAGAGTCCGAATATCCAATCAACTCAAATCTTGCTCCTTTGGGATACCACAATCCAACATTTTGTGTATGCTTCAAGTACCTCAATATTCTTTTTGTTGCTTTTGAATGACTTTCTCTTGGTGAGGCTTGGAATCTAGCACACATGCATACACTAAACATCACATCCGGCCTTGATGCGGTCACATAAAGTAGGCTTGCAATCATAGACCGATACATCTTTTGATCCACCATGTTGCCACTAGCATCATTATCCAAGCTTCCACTTGTCCCAATTGGTGTACTAATAGCTTTACTATCATCCATTCCAAACTTCTTGAGCATGTCCTTGATATACTTGCCTTGACTCACAAATGTGCCATTCTTCATTTGCTTGATTTGAAGACCAAGGAAGTAACTAAGCTCTCCAATCATAGACATCTCAAACTCACTTGCCATCATCTTGCCAAACTCCTCACAAAAATCTTGATTTGTTGACCCAAAAATGATATCATCAACATAGATTTGCATTACAAACAAGTCATTTCCAAGCTTTTTGGTGAAGAGAGTGGTGTCAACCTTTCCCATCTTGAATCCCTTAGAGAGTAGAAAATCTCTCAATCTCTCATACCATGCTCTAGGTGCTTGTTTTAATCCATACAAAGCCTTTCTCAACTTGTAAACATGGTTGGGTTTCTTCTCATCTTCAAAACCGGGAGGTTGCTCAACACACACAAGCTCATTGATGTACCCATTGAGAAATGCACTCTTCACATCCATTTGGTACAACTTGATGTTGTGCGCACAGGCATAGGCTAACAAGATCCTAATTGCTTCTAATCTTGCAACCGGGGCATATGTTTCTCCAAAGTCAAGACCTTCTTGAGTGTAACCTTGAGCCACTAATCTTGCTTTGTTCCTTATTACTATCCCATCTTGATCTTGCTTGTTCCAAAAGACCCACTTGGTTCCAATCACATTATGATCTTTAGACCTCTCAACTAACTCCCATACTTGGTTTCTTGTGAAGTTGTTTAGCTCTTCATGCATAGCATTGACCCAATCAACATCCTTCAAAGCTTCATCTATCTTCTTAGGTTCAATGGATGACACAAATGAGAAATGTTCATAAAATGAAGCCAATCTTGATCTAGTTTGCACACCTCTTGAAATATCACCAATGATAGTGTCCAAAGGATGATCTCTTGCAACATTGGTTGGTTGAAGCACTTGCACTTGATTGCTTGCATTTGATAGATCACTTGGTTGAGATGATGAACTAGCCACTTGTTGTTGATCTTGCACTTTGTCATCACTAGTACTCGCTTGAACTTGATCATGAGAACCACTAGCTTGCACATTTATGTTAGAGAGCACTTGATTCTTGTCATCTTCAACATCAATCACCTCTCTAGGCCTTATATCACCAATGTCCATGTTCTTCATTGCATTGACCAATTGAGTGCCTCTTACATCATCTAGATTCTCATCTTCCTCTTGAGAACCATTTGTTTCATCAAACTCCACATCATGAACCTCCTCAAGAGTACCACTAGCCAAATTCCAAACTCTATATGCCTTGCTAGTAGTGGAGTAACCAAGCAAGAAACCTTTATCACATTTCTTTTCAAACTTGCTCAATCCAGTGCCTTTCTTCAATATGTAGCATTTACAACCAAAAACCCGAAAGTATGCAATGTTGGGCTTTCTTCCATTCAATAGCTCATATGATGTCTTCTCCATCATGGGGTGACAATAAAGTCGGTTGCTATAATAGCAAGCCGTGTTTATTGCTTCGACCCAAAATGAATGACTCACATTGTACTCACTCAACATTGATCTTGCCATGTCAATCAAAGTTCTATTCTTTATTTCAACTAGGCCATTTGATTATGGAGTGTACTTGGCCGAGAATTGATGTCTAATTCCAAATTCATCACACAACTCATCAATTCTAGTGTTCTTAAATTCACTACCATTGTCACTTCTAACTTTCTTGATAGTTGTTTCAAACTCATTGTGAATGCTCTTGACAAATGATTTGAATGTTGCAAATACATCACTCTTGTCAACAAGAAAGAATAGCCATGTGTATCTAGTGAAATCATCCACAATCATAAATCCATATTTGTTTCCACCAATGCTTGTGTATGTTGTTGGACCAAACAAGTCTATGTGCATCAACTCAAATGCCTTAGATGTGCTCATCATGCTCTTCTTAGGATGTGTGTTACCAACTTGCTTTCTGGCTTGACATGCACTACATAGCTTATCCTTCTCAAATGTGACATCTTTCAAGCCTCTAACTAAGTCATGCTTGATCAACTTGTTTAATTGTTTCATTCCAATATGACCAAGCCTTCTATGCCATAACCAACCCATGCTAGACTTAGTGATCAAACATGTTGATAATTGAGCTTCTCTAGCATTGAAATCAACTAAGTATAGATTCTCATATCTAAATCCTTTGAATATCAAGTTAGAGCCATCTACACTTATGATCTCTACATCATCCACACCAAATATGCACTTGAAACCAAGATCACACTATTGAGCTACCGACAAAAGGTTGAAGTTTAAGCTCTCTACTAGTAGCACATTGGAAATGCTCAAGTCATTGGATATTATAATCTTACCAAGCCCTTTGACCTTGCCTTTGCCATTGTCACCAAATGTGATACTATCAATCCCATTGCTCTTGTTTTCATTGATTGAATTGAACATTCTTGGATCATCGGTCATGTGTTGTGTGCACCCACTATCAAGCACCCAATGCCTTCCTCCGGCTTTATAATTGACCTACAAAAGAAGATCAATTCTTTTTAGGTATCCAAACTTGCTTGGGTCCTTGAAGGTTAGTTACCAAGGTCTTTGGTACCCAAATGGCCTTCTTCTTTGGACCCACAATTGGTGTACCAATGAACTTAGCCTTCACACCATTGGCACCCTTAACAAGCATGTAACAAGAATCAAATTTAATTGAGGATACAATAGGTAGCTTGTTCTTGTTAATCTTGCAATATTGCTCTACATGCCCAACTTGCTTGCATCTATTGCAAAACCGACCATTGCCCTTCACAAAGTTAACTTTGGGAGTGACAAAGGCCGCCTTGCCTTTCTTGGGGGTATAGCCTAATCCCTCTTTGTTGAGAGAAAATCTTTGGCTACCCAAGCACTTTAACAAGTGGGCATCTCCACCATAGGCATTGCCTAAGGCACGAGTGAGCTCATTCACCTCCTTCTTGAGGGTCTCATTTTCCACCATTAATGAGGCATCACAAGTGAGACCATCACTCAAAGGTGAAGTAGAAGTAGTAGTACTACAAGAAGTGTTAGGTGTTAGTGGGAGCAATTATAATGGGCTTATAAAAAGATTCATCAATAAGATCACATGTTAGTCCCACATCACATGATATAATCACTTGCTCCTTCTTGGCTTCCTCTTTAACTTGCTCGATGAGAGAGCAGTGAGCTTTCTCAAGCTTAGAGTGAGCTTTGCCAAGCTTCTCATGGACTTCCATTAGCCTCTCATGAGTGGCATTGAGCTCATCAAGGGATTGCTCAAGAAATTTGACTTTCTTGTTCAATTCCTTGCACTCCTTTCTCTTCATCTCAAAGCAAGTATGCACTTGCTCACACATGTCCATGAGCTCTTCCTTGGAGTACTCCTCATCATCATCATCACTCCTACAAGCATCACTTTCACATTCATCATCAACACTCACATCATATTTTACCTTGGTAGGTTTTGCCATGACCCAAGATGGAGGGCTTGTTGTTGATGGCGATGCTTGCTAGTGCTTTCTTGATAGATTTCTTGCCATCATCACTCGAGTCATCACTATCCAAAGAGCCATCACTATCCCAAGTGACCACATAGCCTCCACCCTTCTTCTTCTTTTGGAAGGTCATTCTCTTCTCCTTCTTCTCCTTCTTTTCTTTCTTATCCTTCTTGTGCTGCTTCTTCTCATCCTCATCATTGTCACTATTGTAGGGATAATTTGCTACAACGTGATTGGGACTCTTGCAATTGTAGCATCTTCTCACATGTTCTTTGCTTTTGGTGTGATCTCTTCTCTTTCTTGCACCATAGCCCTTCTTCTTCATGAATTTTCCCATCTTGCGTACAAAGAGGGCCATAGCTTCATCATCAATATCACTAAGATCGTCATCATCACTTGATTCTTTCTTGGACTTGCCCTTGCTCTTGGATGATGATGAGCTAGCCTTGAATGCTATACTCTTCTTCTTCTTTTCTTCTTCTTCCTTCTTGTCATCCTTGTCATCCCCCTCCCTTTCCACATGGTATGTCTCTTGGGTCATGACATCACCTAGTACTTAGTTAGGGGTTGTCGGGGACCTAATACTGGGGTACCCCAGAAGGTGGAACCAATAACCACTGAACGTTAAAAACTTTTGGACGCATAAGAGCGTTGCTTCACCCCTTACTGGGATGACAGGAGCTTGGTTCCACCTCGCTCGACGCCTTTGGGGTGGGCACGGTCTCGCCTGAGGGCTGAGGATTAGTCTCCGTCTTGCCCGACGCCTTTAGGGCGGGCTTGGTCTCACCCGAGGGCTGAGGGATAGTTTCCGCCTCGCCTGACCCTAGAGGGGCAGGGTCAGTCTCGCCCAGGAGATAGGGATTGGTCTCCACTTTGCCCGACGACGAGGAACGAGCCTCACCCTGCTCCATATCTAAAGTTTGGATTCATCTTACCTGACCACTTCTCCATGTTCCCTCAGGATGATAGAGACAGGGCAAGACAAGACGTTCGGGTCAACCATGGCTCCAAGAACCATACCCTGCGCCCTGGCAGGAAAAGTACTGCCAGGGGAGGATGGGACGGATGCTTTAGACCCTTCCGGGTGTCGCAGGGCCCGAAAGGTTGTACAGGTGCGTGCTCCTCACCCTGTAGAATTGTAGGTGCCGCCTTTAGCCCTAGGACATGGAACCCGACGAAGATATACGACAACCGCTACACTCCAGAAGAAGATTTGCTATCTCCACGAACGACGGGAATTCTATCACCACGCTATAGACCTGAGGGAGCGGCGCCCGCTTCCCAACCCCTTAGGTCCAAAGCCAGAAGGCCTTGACCTTGGTGTTACTCCGGACCCCGATCCCTCGACACTCCGATGAAGACTCACAAGAACCAGAAGACGTGCGGAGCAAGGTTGGGAAAGGCTAATAAGTCAAAACCACTGTACTACAGCCCATACCCTGAGCAAGACAACATTCTGTAATCAACCTGACACTCTACAGGGACATCAACAGTGTTGTAGGCACTTATCTTCCTTAGCACTCATCAGAATGAAGGACTAGGCCGGGTAGACGTGAACCACAAGATTAGATAAAGCCCTCATCCTTGTAAAGCCACCCCCTTGATCTATAAAAGGGGATGTGCCTATCCCATAAAGGGGACTAAAAAAGAAGACCACGCACTCATACACACAGTCAAGCGGCCATGAAGCTCTTGGCCTCCTTTCAACCCATCCATCAGAGACTTGGGACCAGTCCCTCTCTCGATCGTTTGTACCCCTTACTGCAGACCGTTCATGGTGCTAATAACACGAGCAGCAGCAAACTGGACATAGGGACATTCAGCCCGAACCAGTATAAATCTTGTGTCCTTTAGCGCACCATCCGAGCCTAACGCGCATTACTATAAATTTACTTGCCAGTGCTTGTACGAAACACTGACAGTTGGCGCGTCAGGTAGGGGGCTTGCGCATTCCAAATCAGGCCTCGGATGGCCACCCACGCAATCACCTAGGCCCCGGGCGCACACGTGCGTTTCGGCGACCTAGATTTCATCATCACACTAGGAGGAGAGCTGGCACTGACTCACTCAGCCGCCCCATCTCCCCCTTCCATCAACCTCAGCCATCTTAGGCTTGAGGGCCCGTCGGGCAACTCCCGGGGAGTCCCGTCATCAAAGGAGGCCTCTCACAACGCCACCCTATGTCCAGAAGGGTCCGTACGGAGCGCCCCGACAGCGTTTCCATTCGGTCTGCGCAACGCTGTGGTGACCGCTGGCCGCCTTCTGGCGCTACGTATGGTTCAATCACCCATGGACATCGAGTTCATGGGGGCAATTGAGCGGGATACAGAGACCCTCTACGAGCTCCTCAACGAGGAGTCGGGATCATTCTCTAGCTCGGATTCTAGTAGGGGGAGCCACCACCCTTCTCGGGAGTGCTTCATGACCCAGACCCCCGAAGGTCACGTCGAAAGCGCCTCTAGGGAAGAGGTCACCCCTACAAACAACCCTGACAGCAGATCTAGGGAAGAGATGATAGTCCCATCTCGCCTAAGGATGGAGCAGCTGAGGGCCCATCAGCAAGAGATCGATGAGGCCAGGCAAGGGCTCGTCCAGGAATACGGGGACATCAATCGTGAGATTGAACGCCGCAAAGACGGGGGGCGTGCGTGAGCCATAGCCCGCACCGTACATCAAAGGATCCTCACCGACGATGGGGCCCTTCCTCACTTTGCCCAAGCCAGCCAGAACATCGCCACAGCAACCGCCTTGCTGCATGGCCTTCCGAAGGCCACGACGTCCGAGGATCGCTGCACTCGCCGGGAGATTCGCACGTTGCTCGAGCGTGCAGCGGCGCAGCAGGCGGAAAGTTTGTTGTCTCGACGACGCGAACCCGACACCAGCCAGCACGCGCCCTCAGTGCATCCCACCAAGGATGCATCTATACACCAAACACCGCCAGCCGATGGGCAGCCCTCCGTCGTCCTAGTACATCAATGCCTCGGCCATGGCCACGACGTACGTAGCATCATCGACGCCCGAAGACGCGCCCACGGCGACGATGGGGAAGCAGCACACCGCGGCTACCATCCCCGACATGGCGGACGCTACGACAGCAACGAAGACCGGAGCCCAAGCCCCGGCCTTCCAGGCCCTCAGGCCTTCGGTCGACACATCCTCAACACTGCGTTCCCCCTAAGGTATTGACCGCCTACCAACATTCCTAAATATTCTAGCGAAACAAATCCTGGGCTTTGGCTCGAAGATTATCGGCTGGCATGTCAGGCCGGTGGTGCGAGTGATGACAACTTCATTATTCGCAATCTCCCGCTGTTCTTGGCCGATTCGGCGTGAGCATGGCTAGAGCATCTATCGTCCAATGCTATCCAAAGTTGGGCGGATCTGATGGAGATCTTCGTGGGTAACTTCCAGGGCACGTACAAACACCCTAGAAACCCATGGGACCTCAAGAACTGTCGCCAGAAGGCCGATGAAACCCTCCGTGGGTACATCCGGCGTTTCTCTCGACAGTGCAACGAGCTCCCGAACGTCGCCGATGCCGATGTGATAGGAGCCTTTCTATCCGGGATGACCTGCGAATCCCTGGTCCACAAGCTAGGACGCAAGGGCCCGTGAACTACCAAGGAACTCCTAGACATCACCACCAGTCATGCCTCTGGAGAGGAGGCGGTCGGAGCCATCTTTGATCGCTCTGACAGAAAGACAAGGCGGAACGAGGATGCCGGCGAAGGCGCCTCCAACCATCCCGCCAAAGGGAAAAATAAGAAGCAACGGCGTGACAACTCACTCGTGGCCGCTGCCGACCGCAAAGGTGGCCGAAAGCCCACGGAGGGCACTCCGAACCACTTTGAGAAAATGCTCGAGGGGCCATGCCTGAACCACGCCTTCCCGGCCAAGCACCTATACAAGGAATGCGGCCTTATGCGCAAATACTTTGTTGGGGGCCTTAATAAGGGGGAGTAGGGGAAGGAGCCTGTTCCCACCACTGACGACGCAGAGGAGAAGGACGACACCTTCCCAACACCGACCGGCGCCCTCATGATCTTCAGAGGATCAACGGCCTACGACTCTAGGCGCCGCCAGAAGGTCGCATGTCGTGAGGTTTATACCGCCGGACCGACCACGCCAGCCTTTCTCCAGTGGTCGGAATATGCCATAACCTTCGATCGGACCGACCATACGGATGCCATCCCACACCCGGGAAGGTACCCGCTTGTCGTCGATCTGATCGTCGGTCCAAAGCGGCTCACCAAAGTACTAATGGATGGGGGCAGCGCCCTCAACATCATGTACGCCAAGACGCTCGATGAGATGGGCGTCGACCAAACGAACCTCTGTCCCATTCGAGCACCTTTCCATGGCGTTGTACCTGGAAGGCAAGCCATGCCACTGGGGCAGATCGACCTGCCCGTCACCTTCGGGGATCGGTCCAATTACCGGACTGAGACCCTCACCTTCGATGTAGTGGGGTTCTCGGGGACTTTCCACGCCATATTGGGGCGACCATGCTACACGAAGTTCATGGCCATGCCCAACTATACATACCTAAAGCTGAAGATGCCGGGCCCCCGTGGTGTCATCACCATCGGCACCTCCTTCCAGCGCGCTTACGAGTGCGAGGTCGAATGTTGCGGACATGCATCCGCAGTCATCGCCTCCGAAGAGCTCGCCACCCTTAAGGAGAAGGTCATCGAAGAGGCACCCGACACAAAGAAATCAACCGGGTTGTTCGAATCGGTAGAAGGCTCCAGGGAGGTCCTCTTGGATCCCAGCAGCTCCGAGGGCAAAAAAGTCCATACCGGGACCGTGCTCTCCTCCGAATAGGAAAGCGTGCTCGTCGACTTCCTCTATGCCAACAAAGACATCTTTGCGTGGAAACCCTCAGATATGCCGGGCATCCCGAGGGAGGTCGCCGAGCATACTCTCCAGATCCTCCCGGGCTCCAAGCCGGTGAAAAAACGCCTGCGCCGCTTCGATGAGGAAAAACGCAGGGCCATCGGCGAGGAGATAGCCAAACTACTGGCCATAGGATTCATTAAGGAAGTATACCACCCAGAGTGGTTAGCAAATCCTGTTCTTGTCCGAAAAAAGCGGGAAATGGAGAATGTGTGTCGATTATACCGGCCTCAACAAAGCATGTCCAAAGGATCTGTTTCCTTTGCCATGAATAGACCAAATAGTCAATTCCACCTCGGGGTGTGAAACCCTCTGCTTCCTTGACGCATACTCCGGCTACCATCAAATCGTAATGAAAGAGTCCGACCAGCTCGTGACATCTTTTATCACGCCCTTCGGATCGTTTTGCTACATTTCAATGCCATTCGGTCTGAAGAATGCTGGGGCAACGTACCAGCGCTGTATGCTTAATTGCTTTGGAGACCTCATCGGGCGAACCGTTGAGGCCTATGTCGACGACATCGTAGTCAAATCCAACCGAGCTGACCACCTTGTCGCCGACCTTGAACGAACCTTTGCGAAACTCCGGGCAAACGGCATCAAACTCAATCCCGAAAAATGTGTTTTCGGCATCCTGAGGGGCATGCTGCTCGGCTTCATCGTCATCGAGCGTGGCATCGAAGCCAACCCAGAGAAAATATCAGCCATCACAAGGATGGGCCCGATCCAAAACATAAAGGGGGTTCAGCGGATCACAGGGTGCCTTGCCGCCCTCAACCGATTCATTTCACGCCTTGGCGAACAAGGACTCCCCCTTTATCGACTCCTAAAGAAAACCGACCGCTTTGAGTGGACAGCCGAGGCTCAGGAGGCGCTTGACATGGTTAAACAATTTTTAACTAAGCCGCCGGTCCTAGTTCCTCCATGCGACGGAGAATCTCTCCTACTATATATATCGGCCACCACCCAAGTGGTTAGCTCCGCCTTAATAGTAGAGCGAGAGGAAGAGGGGCACGCCTTCAGGGTGCAGCGCCCTGTATATCTCATCAGCGAGGTGTTATCCGACTCCAAAACCCGCTACTCCCAAATCCAGAAACTCCTCTACACCATCCTCATCACCAAAAGGAAGCTACGCCACTACTTCGAGTCGCACCCCATGACAGTAGTGACGTCGTACCCCCTCGGTGAGGTCGTTCGTAGCCATGACGCTACAGGAAGAACTACAAAGTGGGCACTCGAGCTGATGGATCAGGGCATTTCTTATGCCCCTCGAATGGCGATCAAATCTCAGACACTAGCTGACTTCATCGCGGAGTGGACCGAGGTCCAGATGCCACCAGCAGCCGTTGATCGGGAGTACTAGACAATGTACTTCGACGGATCGCTGATGAAGAAGGGCACCGGAGCAGGACTAGTCTTTGTATCCCCCCTCGGGGTCCACATGAGGTACATGGTTCGGCTTCATTTCCCTTCATCAAACAATACCGCAGAATACGAAGCGCTCATCAATGGCCTACGAATCGCCATCGAACTAGGCATCCGACGCCTCAACGTCATGGGCGACTCTCAGCTGGTCGTCAACCAGGTCATGAAAGAGTTGTGCTACCACGATGCCAAGATGGAGGCATACTGTCAAGAGGTTCGACGTCTGGAGGACAAATTCGACGGCCTCGAACTCAATCACATCCCCAGGCACCTCAACGAAGCGGCCGACACGCTCACAAAAGCAGCATCCGGCCGAGAGCCAGTCCCAACAGGCGTCTTTGCCAATGACCAACACAAACCCTCGGTACGCTACACAGGGCCGGAACAAGCCAACGATGGCCCTTCTAGTCCGACCCCCGGGGCCAATCCACCAACTGCTCCGCCCGATCCCGAGGTCATGGAGCTTGGAGAGGACCCAGCAGTGGAGTCTGACCCTCCCGATGACTGGAGAACGCTTTACCTTGACTACCTCCTCCACGACATACTACCGGTAGACAAGACGGAAGCCCGACGGCTCACACGACGCGCCAAGTCCTTCGTTCTTGTAGAGGGCGAACTCTACAAATGAAGTCACATCGGAATTCTGCAACTCTGTATCCCTTGCGAACAGGGAAAACTCCTGCTAGGCGACATCCATGGTGGAGTATGCAGTCATCATGCCGCACCAAGAACCTTGGTTGGGAATGCTTTCCGACAAGGTTTCTACTAGCCCACCGCGGTAGCCGATGCCGAGCAAATTGTACGCACCTACGAAGGGTGCCAATACTACGCTCGGCAAACACACCTCCTGGCCCAGGCTCTCCTGATGATCCCCATCACGTGGCCCTTCGCGGTCTAGGGCTCGACCTGGTTGGGCCACTCAAAAAGGCACCTGGGTGCTTTACCCACCTGCTTGTCACCATAGACAAGTTTACAAAATGGATTGAAGCTCGACCAATATCCACAATCAAATCTGAGCAAGCTGTGCTGTTCTTTCTCGACATCATCCATCGCTTTGGAGTACCAAACTCCATCATCATAGATAACGGCACGCAGTTCACCGATAGGAAATTCGTTCGATTCTGTGATGAACAACACATCCGAATCGATTGGGCAGCCGTCGCGCACCCCCGGACGAACGGGCAGGTCGAGCGCGCAAACGGCATGCTTCTTCAAGGCCTCAAACCCAGAATTTTCAACCAGTTGAACAAGTTCGACGCGCGTTGGCTTGCTGAGCTCCCAGCTGTGCTCTGGAGCCTAAGGACAACTCCTAGCCAGGCCACCGGCTACACACCTTTCTTTATGGTCTACGGTTCCGAGGCCATTCTCCCAATAGACCTCGACTACGGAGCACCAAGAATTAGAGCATATGACGAACTGGGAGCCGAGGCATCTCACCAAGACGCCATGGACCAGCTGGATGAAGCCCGCGACATCGCCCTCCTCCGTTCAGCTAAGTACCAGCAAGCGTTGCGGCGGTACCACAGCCGACGGGTGTGGGGTCGAGCCTTCAACATCGGAGACCTCGTCCTCCGTCTTGTGCAGAGCAACAAGGACCACCACAAACCCTCCCTGCCCTGGGAAGGGCCCTACGTCGTCACGGAAATACTTCGCCCAGGCGCCTACCGGTTGAAAACCATCAAAGGCGAGGTCTTCACCAATGCCTGGAACATTGAGCAGCTACGTCGCTTTTATCCTTAAAATAAGCATACACTCTTCCTTATCAGTTTTTTGTCATAATAATACCCCGATCCTTAGTGACTTCTGACCCCTACAAATAGCGAGGGGTCAGACCTCACTCGGGGGCTGGCATGAGATCGTAACATATGACATGTGTAATACAAGTATTACGCTTGCAAAAAATTCCTGTGTTATACTTACAAACATTCTCTAAGTTTTCCATTCGCCTCATAAACGAGTCCTGAGGGCTAAGATCTTGGGAACCAATTTTGAATACAACTGGTAGGACTGCGAGATACCCACGCCCCAGTGGCTGCAACCTCTTTGCTCACCAGTTCAATCAAAATTAGTTCGCCCACATTCCTAGCTTCTTATGACTTAGACCATGAGAAGAGTCGGAAAGCACTAAAATCATTCCTGCAGAAAGGAGAGAAGATAAAAATTGCTTGCCATAAGCAAAGGATGTAATTTTGTTCATTTTTTGCACAAATTCGTCACTTACAAAGCGATTTCATTACAAAAAGGAACAATATACTTATAGATTTAGAGGACTGTTTGCTCGGGGGCTTCCCCACAAAGTTATTTCATTACAGTCTCTGCTTAGCTCTACTACAAGTACTACTGCGGTCGCCGCGCCACGCTCTCCATCGGCGACGCCTAGGGCATGTACACGGGCCAGCTCGCCTACTACGGTCGCCGCGCCACGCTCTCCATCAGCGACACCCAGGGCATGTACACGAGCCAGTTCGTCTACTGCGGTCGCCGCACCATGCTCTCCATCGGCGACATCCCGATATCTCGCCACTTCGCTGGATCCTCAAAGGCGCCACCATCTGCGACGTCTTCGCCGGAGCGTCCGGGGACTACGCCGTCGTCGTCAGCCGCAACCTCGACAACGACGCCACCGCCAGGGCGTCTGGGGACTACGCCATCATCCCCAGCCATAACCCTAACAATGGCGTATGGGCAGGAAACGCCTCTCGCCAAAGGAGGAGCACAGTGGACGATGGCGCAGTCGATGATGTACGACGCCCACCGGCGCCTCTTCTCCTTCAACAGCAGCGACTCCTCAGCAAGGGCAGTATGCACCATCTCATCTATGTTGGATAACCTCTGGCTCGACATCACGTGCCAGACTCGCGAGAAAAATTGTGAGTTCTCTCTCTCTCTCTCTAGCATTACTCTTCCTCACTCAGGAATTGCCGCGACACACGGACGCGTTCGGCAGAAAGGAAGAAGAAGGAGAGATAGCGGCTCGGAGGCAGAAGAGGAGGTGGGATGAGAACTCCTCTCCCCCTCCCTATTTAAAGAGGAGGCGCGGTAGCTAAGGAAAGGTGAAAGGTTGGACGAAAAACCCTCTCCCTTCCCCTCTTTAAATACGGAATCAATGCTGATTGATATCTGAGGGGATGCGCCGAAACTAACGGGACGCACCCCGGTCGATGAGGCGTCCCTCTTTGGTCAAACTGGACACTGCCCGGGTATGGCCCGCCACTGACCCGCTCCGGACATGGTAATTAAGACGCCCACGTGGGCAGACAACCCTTTGCCTCCCCAAGCAAGACCACGGGACGATCCGACAACAGGACCTCTATGAAGCGGAGCCCTAACGGATCTCTTGGGCCGGCCATTCGGCCCAGGAGAGATGATGAACGAATGTCCAAAGAAAGATAAGCATCTCTGCCTTCTTACTTTGCGCGTTAAAATTCATTCTCGAGCTTCCGACCCCGTCAAACAGTGGGGACATGAACATCACTCGGGGGCTGTCGAGGATGTCTACTAGTCTAGACATCCTCCTCACCCGACCCCTCCGTATGCTTGAAACTAAGGGCACGACATACGGGTCTAAAGCTTTGAGTAGAACTGGACGAACTAGCAGACCCTACGCCTCGGTAGCTACGGTACTTCTGTTCACCAGAAAAATCATACTCAAACACCAGGTTCGCCTACAGAATCTCCCCCATGGAAGAAGCTGTCAGGCTGCCCAAGTCAATTAAACGGCTTAGATCGCCACTGAGACACGAAAAACAAAGAATAGCAATTCTTATGCAGGTTACTTCAACCTCATTGCGAACATCAGGGTTCGAACCCCGCGTGGACACATTTGGTAAGAGCCTTTCGTCACTCATACCACCAAGGTAACGTTGCCGACCCCGCCTTCATTTCGATTATATTATACGTAGGCAAAACATCCCAATGCTTCGTGTCGCATCACGAAATGGTCGTCGCCTCATTCGATATAAGCGACCACAGGCCGAGGTTTGAAGGTCGGCTCGCGAAGGGCTCGAGGCCACCTCATGCCGAACAGAGCCAGGGAGAGATAACCGAGACAAGCCCTAGTGGCCCTGCCTGACCCCACTAAGAAGCGGACAGGGAAGTCTTGACCTTCTCTCGTTCGATTCTAACCCCGAGCCAAACCCACAGAATCTCCATCGAGGAGAGGCCATCGGGCCCCCTGAGCTTATCGAACGACTCAGGCATCTACCAGGAGGCGGGTTAAGAAGTTGTGGAGTGCCACCAGAGGGCTTTGCCGACCCCATCAGCAAATGATGGACCCGGATTCCACACGAACGTACCCGTTAGTGAGCTCGTTGAGCGCGACACTCGAGCTGTCAAGGCAAGTGTCATTCACTCAGCCCCTCCGATTGCGAAAACCGAGGACGGGGTAACACGCAAACAACGGCCGACCCCTATTAGACCCTAACAAGGCTCGGGGGCTCGAGCCAAACAATATAGGGACATAGGTTCGAAGGCCTCACCTTGCTGAGCCCATAGAGTCCCCAGTTGGGGATTTCTGTTGGAAGACAGGGCGGGGAATATTGCGATGACATCCATGGACTTTGTCGACCCTGTCACCAAAACCATAGTTCCGATCTCTAGTAACCCCCGACCCCAGTGAATGCAGGGGGTCAGACCTTACTCGGGGGCTGGTTAAGGTACGGCTACCTCCTTTCTTTCTTTCGGAACACTCTCTTCGCATTATAACCAGTGGCATGATTCAGGGGAATAGATTGGTAAGATCGTAAAAAATCAAACAAAATGAAATTACGACGCAAAATCACGAAAAGCGTCCAGACTCGAAAAATACCGACACTTGTCCACATACACATAAATTGTTCTCAAAATTGTTCGACTAATTACTCCCGCGGAGGGAGAACCATCTCTTTTAGATTGTCTGCCAGGTTCTTCGCAAGGGGAGCAACCATCTTCTCCATTTCCTCTAGCTCTTCATCCTCGTAGGTGGATGGGAAGCCTTTGCTCATCACCTTCAGGTTTATTTCCTTCTCGTAATGGGCGTGGGCAACGGTGAAGGCCTGGGTAATCCCGGCGTGAAAGGCACTCTCCTCAAGCTGGCCCACCTGAGCCGTGATACCTACGACACTGAGCCACGAGCGGGCTGGTCTCCACTGGCTCCGTCACATTCAGGGCATTAAGGACCACCCCGACCGCAGCTTGTAGAAGATCGTGCTCATCGCTCTCAACCTGAAGGGCCCTTCGCGCATAGGCAGCCTCTTTTTCCAGCTTGGTGGAGACGTTCTCAGCTCTCAACCTTCGGTTCACCGCGTCACCGAGCTCCGCCCGAAGAGAGCGGACCACTGCGACGTCCTCGTCCACCTTCTGCTGGAGGGCCGTGGCCCTACTCTCGGCCTCCCGCCGGAGTTCCCGCTCCATCTCTAGCTCCTTCAGAACTTCACCGACCTTCTCATTGACCGCGGCATTCCTCTGCAGCAGCTCGTCTCGCTCTTTTTGGAGCCTGGCAATCTCCTCCCCATCCAGCTTAGACCTCGCCGACAGATCCTCGAACATCCCATGGGCCTCCTACGCATCCCGACGCGCCTGGGCCTCCCGCTCCTGGGTGGTAGCAAGCTGGGCGGCCATGTCTGCTCATAGCCGGGCCTCCTCGAAAAGGCAATCCCTCTCCGCCTTCTGCTCACGGAGAAATTGGGACTTTTTCCGGCTACGAGCAACAAGAATCTGAAGAGGAAGAAGACCGGTATCAGAAAAGCGAAAACACAAAAACATGCGCAGAAAGAAGAAAGCCCAGCAAATACCTGAGTAGTAGGAATAACAATCTCACAGGAGGGCTCCTCTGGCCTTGGTCCAGGGCAGTTCAGCATGGTCGAGATCCCAATGTCAAGACCCTCCCGCTCCATGCTCTCAGAGTGATCATCGAGCGAGAAAAGGGCCGACGTCGGGTCCTGAGCAGCCATCCACTGGAGCGGTGGCTCCCCCCGCATGGGGGAGCGGTCTCCTCCCGACAAAGGGGCCAGGGGCGGCTCCCTCCTGACCCTATGCGGCACCACTGCCGCACTCGAGGATCCTCCGACTGGATCCTCCTCCATCTGGGCCACTTTGGGCACCACGGGTGGATCCACCTGGGCCCCCGGTGGCGCGGATTGCACTACGCCCTCGTGCGCTACCACGGCCGTACCCGGCTGGTCCAGGCTTGGCGCAGTCACGACCGCCTCCACCGGCGGTATACGGCCCTCGGCCGGCTGTACCACGTCTGCCATGAGGGAAGCCGCCTGCTTGGTAACCTCCGCGGGCGTGGGCGCCACCACATACGCTGTCGGGTCGGCCAACGCGGCCCCGACATCGGCATCACTCCTGCCTGAAACAGGGGTGATGGCAGGCGACGCCATCTGTCCCGCTTGAATGGCGAGGCTCTTCTTGGGCGCCAGCCCCAGGGGGTGACCCGTCCGCAAGAACCTGCACAAAGGTAATAACCATTAAGTCAAAATAAAAATGGAAAAAGGATGAAAACAGAGGAATCAGCAGCTTACGTTGACGTCCTCGGCCGACGGAAGCGTTTTGGGGATGGATCCCCAGATCCCTGCCCTGACTCATCTAGGCGGGGCCGTTTCATACCTGCCCCTTGCTCCGAGGCAGGGGGGTTCATCTCATCGGGTGTGGCACCGGAGTCGCTCCCCTCCATCGTCTCATCAGGCGTGGCACCGGAGTTGCTCCCCTCGATCGTCTCGTGGGGCGCGGCACCGGAGCCGCTCCTCTCCATCGTCTCGCGGGGCATGGCACCGAAGCCGCTCCTCTCCATCATCTCATCAGGCGTGGCATCGGAGCCGCCCCCCTCCATCGTCTCATGGGGTGCAGCACCAGAGCTGCTCCCCTCCATCGTCACCTCGGGGATGGCGGCGGCAAGCCCGCCCTCCCCCGTCCACCGGTCCTCGGTCGGCACGCCGTGCGAAGCGGCGGACTTGCCGGCCTCCACTAACCTCATCGATCTACTTCCCTCCGCGTGGAAAGGGAAGGGCCCCTGCACAGATGGGTGGCCACTCATCAGCGTGTCCTCATCCTCCAGGATGCCCCAATCCACGCCAACGGCTACCTCGTCGTCATCGTCATCATCATCGTCATTGTCGTCGTCCTCACTGCTCACGTCCTCTCCCCGATCCCGTGCCTCCTACTTCAGTCGTTTCACCTTCTTCATCTCTTCCCTTGCTTTCTTGTCCCGCTCGGCCATGAGTCGATTCGCTGCCGCCATGACCTTGTCCTTCGGCAGTGGAACTGGGCTGTCCTTAAAGACCAGCCCCCTCGGTTGGTCCCAACGTCATAAAGCAAGTGTTAAAAAATGGAGATCCAGGAAAAAGAAAAGAGCATGGGAGAGGAGGGCTTACGAATTCAAAGAATCCCGGCTCCGGCCGCATGGGGGGGTGTCCGAGCACCGAATACACAATGTCAAGGACCCTGCCTGCAGAATCCTTCGTCGGCTCCGTCGCCTCCTTGATGCGCTGCGCCACTTCCGAGTAAGGGAGCACCTCGTCAACAAGCACCGTCCCCTCGAACGATATCTCGGGCATCATCCGATGTAGGGGAAGCACATGCGCCATCAGGGGCGCCACCCTCCTAGCGTGGTAGGCACCGATAATCCCTGTCCCCTTTACACCCCAACCCTTCAGGGCTTGGAGGGTGGAAAGAAGGTCGGAGATGTGTTTCTTGTCTTTGGACTGGACGCCCCAGCCCCACGACTCTAGAACATCCACAATAAGACGTCCAGTATACTTTGGTAGGGTGGCACTCGCATCATCCCTAACATAAAACCACTGTGAGTGCCATCCCTTATTGGATGTCGCCAGACGCATGTATGGATAACCCTTCGATCGGGTATGGCGTAGATGAATGCTGGCACACCCCATCGGTGCATTCACATCTTTCCCCCCAATCTTCCTCTTCGATAGACTAATGTTAAAGAAATACCGCCACAGATCAAAATGGGGATCAATCCCTAGGAAACCCTCGCACAGGGCAACAAATGATGCCATGTGTTGAATCCCATTGGGAGTTAGATGCTGCAGCTCTACCTCATAGTAATCCAGCAGCCCCCAAAGGAATCTATACGCGGGTACCCCGAATCCCCGCTCATGGAAGATGGCAAAAGAGACGACATACCCTTCAGGCGGCACCGGCTCACCCTCGTTGCCAGGTAGCAGCCACTCCTAGATGGTGGAGTATGGGTGGAGAAGGCCACAGCGGACAAGGCCCTCCAGACGCCGTGAGGTGATGCTAGATCTGCCCCACAACTCCATTAAAGCAATGGGGGGAAGGGCAGGCGCAAGCTTGACGACGGCTACAACACGAGCGCAAGCCGAACGATGGTGGCGATACGGGCACAGGAAGCTGGGGCGGTTGGCGGCGGATGTTTCAGGACTCAAAGGTAGGGGAATGAAATACGAAACCCTAGGGGCAAACCCCGCGGTTTTATAGGGGGCGACGGACGCGAGAAGGGCAACCGTCCGCCTCGATCTCTGGGCCTGCCACGCGCGCCACCGCGTCACGTCGCGGGACACGCGCCCGCAGTCCCTATCCTCTCACCCTGAAAATCATGGTGGACGGTTCACCTTTCCTAGGTGAATCCAGACTCTCTACCCACCTGGGAAACACAAGCCACGAAGGCCTTTTTTTCCTCTCCTTGGCCCACTTAGGGCCCCGAAGCTCAGCGGCCGGCCCAACTGAGGAAGGGTCCATGAACGACCCGAAATCAAGGGCGCAAGCACCAGTTAGGTCAGCCCTGAAATAAGTTCCCCGCGAACGGGATACCACGACCCTCTCGAAAAAATGACCAGTTGACGAAAAAATTAAGTCCTTCAGCCTTACCCACGAAGGGACCGATACAAACCCCCGGGCGACTCTACTCAAATCACCCGGGGGCTCGGGGGCTACACCCATCGGGTGCGCTCACGCGCACCCTCTGGCAAAGAAACTCCGACGAAATCAAAAAACACCCTCCAGGTGGTTCTACTCGAATCACCTAGAGGCTCGGGGGCTACTGTCGGGGACCTAATATCGGGGTACCCCAGAAGGTGGAACCAATAACCACCGAACGTTAAAAACTTCTGGACGCATAAGAGCGTTGCTTCACCCCTTACTGGGATGATAGGAGCTAGGTTCCACCTCGCTCGATGCCTTTGGGGTGGGCTCGGTCTTGCCTGAGGGCCGAGGATTAGTCTCCATCTCGCCTGATGCCTTTAGGGCGGGCTTGGTCTCACCCGAGGGCTAAGGGATAGTTTCTGCCTCGCCCGACCCCAGAGGGGCAGGGTCGGTCTCGCCCAGGAGATAGGGATTGGTCTCCGCTTCGCCCGACGATGAGGAACAAGCCTCACCCTGCTCCATATCTAAAGTTTGGATTCATCTTACCTGACCACTTCTCCCTGTTCCCTCAGGATGATAGAGACAGGGCAAGACAAGACGTTCGGGTCAACCATGGCTCCAAGAACCATACCCTGCGCCCTGGCAGGAAAAGTACTACCAGGGGAGGACGGAACAGGTGCTTTAGACCCTTCCGAGCGCCGCAGGGCCCGAAAGGTTGTACAGGTGCGTGCTCCTCACCCTGTAGAATTGTAGGCGCCGCCATCAGCCCTGGGACACAGAACCTGACAAAGATATACGACAACCGCTACACTCCAGAAGAAGATTTGCTATCTCCACGAACGACGGGAATTCTGTCACCACGCTGTAGACCCGAGGGAGCGGCGCCCGCTTCCTGACCCCTCAGGTCCAAAGCCAGAAGGCCTTGACCTCAGCGTTACTCTGGACCCCGATCCCTCGACACTCCGACGAAGACTCACAAGAACCAGAAGACATGCGGAGCAAGGCTGGGAAAGGCTAATAAGTCAAAACCACTGTACTACAGCCCATACCCTAAGCAGGACAACATTCTGTAATCAACCTGACACTCTACAGGGACATCAACAATGTTGTAGGCACTTATCTTCCTTAGCACTCATCAGAATGAAGGACCAGGCCGGGTAGATGTGAACCACAAGATTAGATAAAGCCCTCATCCTTGTAAAGCCACCCCCTTGATCTATAAAAGGGGATGCGCCTATCCCATAAAGGGGACCGAAAAAGAAGACCACGCACTCATACACACAGTCAAGCGGCCACGAAGCTCTTGGCCTCCTTTCAACCCATCCATCAGAGACTTGGGACCAGTCCCTCTCTCGATCGTTTGTACCCCTTACTACAGACCATTCACGGTGCTAATAACACGAGCAGCAGCAAACTGGACGTAGGGACATTCAGCCCGAACCAGTATAAATCTTGTGTCCTTTAGCGCACCATCCGAGCCTAACGCGCATTACTATAAATTTACTTGCCAGTGCTTGTACGAAACACCAACAGGGGTAATCTCCTTCAATCCTCCTCTTATGATAAGCAATCTCAACATCTCAAATCTTGGAGGTAAGCACATCAAGAACCGATGAGAGACATCATCATCCTTGATCTTCTCTCCCAAGGCCTTCAAGTCATTTATAATCACTTGCAACCGATGGAACATTTCCGGAATGCTCTCATCTTCCTTCATCTTGAAGCTTGTCAACTTATCCTTGAGAATGTACCACTTAGCACTCTTCACCGCCGGTGTGCCCTCATATGTTTCCTCCAATCTCCTCCACACCTCATTTGCTCTTTCACAATCCTTGATTTGCTTAAACACCTTGGAATCAATGGCATTATATATGGTGTTGAGAGCCATTGTATTGCATTGCTTGTTGGTCTTGTCTTGGTTGGTGGGGTCATCGGGATCAATGATAGCATAGTCATTCTCGGTCACCTCCCATACTTGATCATTAATTGAACCAAGATACATCCTCACCTTTCTCTTCCAATAATCATAGCATGCGCCATCAAAGAACGGTGGTTTGCCCCCCACATGGTTGAACACAGCTTGAGCCATAATTTAACACCGAGGTTGTTAAGCCTTCAATCAAATGGTGACCACGGCTCTGATACCACTTGAAAGGTCCTAATATGGCTAGAGGGGGGGGGGTGAATAGCCTATTTAAAAATCTACAAATCAACAAGAGCAATTTGATTAGTATGACAAATAGCGAAATGCAAACTTGCTCTAGCTCTACAAGGGTTGCAAGCCACCAATCCGACAATTCTAGTTGCAATGATTACTAGGCACACAACTTGTAATGTTACTACTCACTAAGAGCTCTCAATCTTGCTACTCTAAAGAGCTCCACTAGATGAACTCAAAATAACAAAGTAAGCTCTCAATTCTAATTACACTAAAGAGCTTGCCACAACTAGTTTGCAAGAATATAAATGAGTGAGTGGGGTGATTATACCACCGTATAGAGAAGTAAACCAATCACAAGATGAATACTAAATCAATCACCAAGAGAATGTCAAAGGGCAAGAGACAACTAATTTTTCTCCCGAGGTTCACGTGCTTGCCGACACGCTAGTCCCTGTTGTGTCGACCAACACTTGGTGGTTCGGCGGCTAAGAGGTGTTGCACAAACCTCGTCCACACAATTGGACACCGCAAGAACCTACCCACAAGTGAGGTAACTCAATGACACGAGCAATCCACTAGAGTTACCTTTTGGCTCTCCGCTGGGGAAGGCACAAGACCCCTCACAATCACCACGATCGGAGCCGGAGACAATCACCAACCTCCGCTCAATGATCCTTGCTACTCCAAGCCGTCTAGGTGGCAGCAACCACCAAGAGTAACAAGTGAATCCCGCAGCGAAACATGAATGCCAAGTGCCACTAGATGCAATCACTCAAGCAATGCGCTTGGATTCTCTCCCAATCTCACAATGATGATGAAACAATGATGGAGATGAGTGGGAGGGCTTTGGCTAAGCTCACAAGGTTGCTATGTCAATGCAAATAGCCAAGAGAGTGAGCTTGAGCTGGCCATGGGGCTTAAATAGAAGCCCCCACAAAATAGAGTCGTTGTACCCCTTCACTAGGCACAACACGGGGTGATCGGACGCTTCGGTCAGTTCGACCGGACACAGGACCCCAGCGTCCGGTTGCTCGATGCTTGCCACATGTTAATGGCTTCAAACGCCGATCGCCTGATCTCAACGGTCAAGTGATGACCGGACACATCAGTTAGAAAGTGACTGGACGTAGGACCCCAGCGTCCGGTCGTTTCCAGTAAGGTTCCAAACACAAAATTTCACGACCAGACGCGTCCGGTCATGCTCGACCGGACTCACCCGGCGTTCGGTTACTCAACGTTCCCTTTGTGCGCCTCACGTTAGCGTACGTCAACGCTGATCGGACGCACCCGGCCAGCATCCGGTCACTCTTTGCGCCAGCATCCGGTCACAAGACCGAGATGCGTGCTCACTGCTGCTACTGACCGGACTCTGAACCCAGCGTCCGGTCACTACACCACTAGCGTCCGGTCACTCTATGAACTCCTGTCTTTTCTGTCTAGGGCGCTGGTGGCACCGTCGGACTGTCCGCACTCTACGGGCGGATACTCCATCGGTGAAGTTTCTAACCCTTGCTCAAATGTGCCAACCACCAAGTGTATCACCTTGTGCACAATGTGTTAGCTTATTTTCACAAGCATTTTCAAGGGTGTTAGCACTCCACTAGATTCTAAATGCATATGCAATGAGTTAGAGCATCTAGTGGCACTTTGATAACCGCATTTCAATACGAGTTTTACCCCTCTTAATAGTATGGCTATCTAACCTAAATGTGATCACACTCGCTAAGTGTCTTGATCACCAAAATAAAATGGCTCCTACTATTTATACCTTTGACTTGAGCCTTTTGTTTTTCTCTTTCTTCTTTTCCAAGTTCAAGCATTTGATCATCACCATGCCATCACCATCGTCATGATCTTCGCCATTGCTTCATCACTTGGAGTAGTGCTACCTATCTCATAATTACTTTGATAAACTAGGTTAGCACTGAGGGTTTCATCAATTAACCAAAACCAAACTAGAGATTTCACGAAGGCAAAGGGAACTGGAAAAAATTGTGAGACGGAACGTGACCATGTTTCCAAGTTTCCAGCATGTCATCTCGTATAAAAATTTCAGCAAGCATGTAGACTCCATGATCCGAATGCACACGATGTATGTCAACACTATCCTGCAAAAGATTAGAACTAACCAAAGACAATGCAGGAATAGATGGTATAGCAGACATAGGTAGCAACCAACAATGGTCCTCTTCTTGGAAGTGAACTTGTTTCTTTGAGGAACATGAGAGAATGTTTGTATTATTATGGCTGCCCTCTAAACGATCATAATCTTGTACAACAAAAGGAGAATTCATATTACTACGAACGTATACTCGATGTATCATATATTGTCCTTTATTGTTATATTTGCCAATAACATGATATGTGTGTTTAGAAAACCAAGGCAAATCAACATATTTAAAAAGGATCTCCTCCAAACAATCTAGGTTACACAAAACATCAAATTTAATGTAACCCAAAGTATGTAAAGAAGACAACAGTTTGAGCTCATCAGTTTTAGTAGCAATATGAATAACATATTTATTTTCAGCACAAGTGGTTGGTTCCAAAATATGTAAAACTAAAGCATCATCAACCAATTCATCTTTATCACAAGGAACATCAAGCAAATTATCATGGGACAAAGATAAATCAAGAGAGGGTTTCACTAACAATTGCTCTATGATAACATGGTTTGTGGAAAATTTTAGTACATTAAAACAATTCTCACCATCCGTGAGTGTAGCACCATGGGCATTACTTGTGTTCTCAGCAGGAGTAATAGGTGCATTATGAAGTGATGGTTCTGAATTTGCATATGAGATTGTGAGGTCCTCATTTTCTTCCATGTCATCCTCTCGCTTATGTACATTATCCTACAGAAGGTTAGTCATAGCAAGAGGAATAACAATAGACTCTTCCTCTAAATAGTGCACCTCAACATATCAAGTCAAAACAGGAGGTGGATTAACAAAGGTTTCTCACATAAGGAGTTTCATATCATTCTAAGTTTGAGGTTTATCAGAAGGATCTAAAGACTCCCACCAAGATAAAGCAGAATGTCACAAAACACTAGCTGCATTTTTTACCTTCCTCCTTGGACACATAAAGCGAGTAGCAAATATGTTATCTATGGTAATTTCCCACTCCATGTACTCATCAGCACCTATACCATCATAAGTAGGTGGGGAAGAAAAAATAGATTGACCTACGGGAGGAGGTGTAGCAGCAGTAGTGCGTGGCTCATGCATCATTGATGTCTCATATCGGTACGTGTTGTAACCTGTCATTGTTGGCATCAAACAAGAAAACACACAAGTGTGTATTTTCCTATCAACTACTATAGGATGTGGTCAAGTAGTAAAGTCACACACTCTCAAGTGTCTTACCATGGTCTTACAAGTGTTCTTACCAAAGCAATAGGCGGTGCAATCGGTTGGTGACTGTGATACCGTTGTAGCTTGAGTGTTACAGTTGCAAGGCAAACCTATACTTGGTTAGAAGAAAGTGGAGCTTGGACAGACACAATATAGTAGCAAGGAATAGCAATAATTTAATTAAGAAATTGCAAGATTGAAAAGTAGTCCCAAGCTAGTCTATGTCGCTAGCCTAGACTCGTCCTGGATCTAGTTAAACAAGCAACAATATCTCAGCACAAGGACTAAACAGGATGCAAGCACTTCTAATTTTTTTTCACCTTCCTTTTTTTCCTTTTTTTGCACCTCTTTGCCTTTTGAGTTTCTTTGTTTTTTTAACAGAATGTGCCACAAATGACTCTAATATGTAACCACCATATGAATCGATCAAAACTGCATAGGCTTGTGCACCAATATGCGCGGTTGCACACGTGAGCAAAGCAACTCCACAAACGAAACACCTTGTTGATTATTACTCTGACATGTTCTAAAGGGCAACAAACCTTCCTTTTTTGGATCTAGTACCGAGAACAACCATAGGAAATTTGGAGTCCTAAATTTTTACGCACATAGTAGCAACTTGTGTAGGTGGTAAATCAGACATGTAGTAAATCTGATCGACCAAAATAAACACCAAACCAATCTATTGGCCAAACCAACTTTATCACTAAGATATATTTTTTTATTCAGCCAGCAAAGAAGATTGACACTAGACCAAGACTAATTAACCAACGAACACAATGACATGCGAGGGACGACAGTTCAACAAAGCAAACTGAAATTAAAAATATTGCAAGGCACAAAGGGGCTATAGGATATGGAATATGTGGCAGTGTATATATTTTTTGGTTTTTTTGGACTATAGGTGATGGAAAAATAGTAACAATCTAAAGGGAAAAAAAGTTATACCTAACGGGCAACAAGGTCTCTGATACCACTTGATGTAGACAAGGCCCGATCTTCCGATAGGTATGATAGCGTCAATTGGTGGAGACTCGACGTTCCCGATCTAGGCTTCGAACCAAGACTGATTCGGACCCTCGCAACCATTACACCACTGCTCCATTGGTTATCAACCACACGAACGCGATTGACCTCGCTGAGAAGGCTTTCCTGCAAGCGAATCAAGAACACAAGCAAGAACGGAATGAACACAATCTGAAATTGCAAATAACTATAAGGCTTATGATAACAAAAAAGGAGTTCAAGTCTTTATTCGAAAGGACTAATTACCACAGGAGAACAAGATCAAGAACTGGGGCCCTGGTTCACAGCAAGCAGCCTTGGCGGCACAGTTGTAGCAAAACAACGTCTGTTTCACAAGGAAATCAAGAACTAAAAAACCCCAAACCCTAAGGAGAGCGATGGCTGCTAATTATAGAGCCCCAGACATCACCCCCTGGACTGCACCCTAATGGGCCCAAACACGATACACGGTCCAACGGACCAAAAGACGGTATCACAGCACCCTGGTAGATTCTGGACGCTGACTTGTTTCGACGATTCCTGTTGATTCCAAAGGGATTTTAACGTGAGACCACTTGCATTGGCTTCCTTATCTAATTAGCTTTCTATCCATATGTGGATCATCGAAAACAGAGCCTGTATGCGCCTGTGTGACCAGTTTTATAATAGACTGGTCCTAGAACCCGAGATGGGCTCGAAGTTGATTTGGGCCTCCACCTCGGTGACTCGAACCGGATGAGCTTCGGGCCTCCTTCTTGGTTAGGACAACCTCACTGATCTCCTTGGCCTCTATATCCAAGCATGGTCATATGTATGGAGCTCATGTCCTTATCAAATACCACTTGATAGATCAATTAAGTCTAGATACCACTTCAAACAATCAAACTAGATATCCATTTGCATTGTTGTCTTGTTCTTGCACTCTTGTTACTTATCATGAGCTTCTAATATGACTTGAACTAAAATGATTTGCCTAAGCTTCCAAGTCCAGTTTGAACCGATGACAAGCTTCTTCACACCTCTCACAAGGGTTATCTTGCCAATGTTGTTCTTAGTCACTTGTTAGCAATCCAAAACCGATCAAGTACTTGGGTTCACTAGCTCATGAACAAATTCATATACTACCACTAGATCATTTAATCATTAAAAGCAATAGTGGTAGGCTATGAATTTAAACATTTCATTTGTTATGCATGATCCTAATAAGTATGTACTATATGCACTAACAGTATACTAGTAAGGGATGAAATGATCATGCCCATTACGATGATACATTTGCTATCTTGGAGTAGAGGATAGTCATTTGATTCCAATTAGCCTCCTCAATAGCAATGTGAAGTTTAATTTATAGCTTGGTGAAGACCAACCATCATAGATAGAGTCCATTCTTCACCCATATGAATTGAGAACCCCTGATGATCAAGTGTACTATCATGATGTGGTTGGCTTGCTTCTTCTTTTGATCAATGCTTGTATGAGAGAACTATGAGAAATACCACTTGAATTGCCATGATTAGCTCTCTTTTGGGTGTTGCTTGCTCTCTTGATCAACCCTTTAGATTGTTTCAACTAAGCATCTCAAATGTCCTTTAGATCACCACTTCCATGTTACCCTTCCAAGTACCACACTTGGTTTACCTACAAAAGGCGGTAAGCCCCTACACTAGGGAGAAGTGATCTCTCTCCAAAGAATCATTCTTGATACTCACTTGAAAAAACTTGATTGATTGATCCAAGTGATGGACTTAATTTGATGAGTAACCTTGAATCCTTCTTTAAGTCCTTTTTTCTACTTGTTTAAGTCCTTTTATTTCTACTAAATGATCTCCAATGATTACTAGAACTTAAACTTCATCTTCATCTTGAGCTTGGTCTTGATCTTCAATTTGAGTACCAAATATGTCCCAAGTACACTCCACAATCAAATGGCCTTGATACCAATTGTAGTGGGGCTCCTCCCCCTATGTCCAAGCATGGGTCATTCACCTGATGATCTTGAGCTCTTCTAGATGAGGAAATCATTCTTCATTTGATGATCACTTAAAGGTGAGGATCACTTGTGGAACCATCTTCTTGTATAGTTGATACCATGTGTAGAGATGCGATACCACATGTATGATTGATTTGTCAATTAAAATAATTTCTTGAACATTTGCTATCTTCATGAGTACCACTCGTAGGATATCACTTGTAAGTTGATCTAGACACCACTTGTGAATACCACTTGATAGATCAAATAAGTCTAAATACCACTTGAAACAATCAAACTAGATATCCATTTGCATTGTTGTCTTGTTTTTGCACTCTTGTTACTTATCATGAGCTTCTAATATGACTTGAACTAAAATAATTTGCCTAAGCTTCCAAGTCCGGTTTGAACCAATGACAAGCTTCTTCACACCTCTCACAAGGGTTATCTTGCCAATGTTGTACTTGTCACTTATTAGCAATCCAAAATAGATCAAGTACTCGGGTTCACTAGCTCATGAACAAATTCATATACTCTCACTAGATCATTTAATCATTAAAAGCAATAGTGGTAGGCTATGAATTTAAACATTTCATTTGTTATGCATGATCCTAATAAGCATGTACTATATGCACTAACCGTATACTAGTAAGGGATAAAATGATCATGCACATTATGATGATACATTTGCTATCTTGGAGTAGAGGATAGTCATTTGATTCCAATTAGCCTCCTCAATAGCAATGTGAAGTCCAATTTATAGCTTGGTGAAGACCCACCATCATAGATAGAGTCCAATCTTCACCTATATGAATTGAGAACCACTTATGATCAAGTGCACTATCATGATATGGTTGGCTTGCTTCTTCTTTTGATCAATGCTTGTATGAGAGAACTATGAGAAATACCACTTGAATTGCCATGATTAGCTCTCTTTTGGGTGTTGCTTGCTCTCTTGATCAACCCTTTAGATTGTTTCAACTAAGCATCTCAAATGTCCTTTAGATCACCACTTCCATGTTAGCCTTCCAAGTACCACACTTGGTTTACCTACAAAAGGCAGCAAGCCCCTACACTAGGGAGAAGTGACCTCTCTCCAAAGAACCATTCTTATACTCACTTGAAATAACTTGATTGATTGATCCAAGTGATGGACTTAATTTGATGAGTAACCTTGAATCCTTCTTTAAACCCTTTTATTTCTACTTGTTTAAGTCCTTTTCTTTCTACTAAATGATCTCCAATTATTACTAGAACTTAAACTTCATCTTCATCTTGAGCTTGGTCTTGATCTTCAATTTGAGTACCAAATATGTCCCAAGTACACTCCATAATCAAATGGCCTTATACTCTTTGCTTTTCATGCTTCTAGCTCATCTCAAAATCAAACTTAGGTACCTCAAACACTTATAAACATGTTTCCAACTGTAGGACCTTTCAATCAAAGTGACACTTGATGAATCCAATTATTGTCATTTTTCTTGGCAGATTCTGTACCCTTCAAAGAAATATCTATATATCCCAATGTACAAATCCAAATAACACGAAATTTGATGGAGATGTGGTTTACTAAGTCATATAGCAGATGTAAAAATTTGAGCTTCATTGGACTTCTAGATTGCTGATAAATTTTAATTCTTCTACCACTGCTACATGCTGAAAACTTCTGCACTATAGCTGACAAGATCTACTCCAAAACCAAAGCATCTCTTATCCAATTCTCATAAAATTTCTACAACATCTCATACCATAAGTCTAGAAAATGTACACCAATTTTCATGCCACTCCAATAAGTTTTGATCACTCAAACATGGCTAATATCACAGCTCACTCATATTTTTCAAATTTAGGACAGATTTCAATTGTTGAGCTATTCTTCATCAAATTGAACCAAACTTGAAATCAACTTGTTTGAATACTTTCACAAGACATAAATCCATTCAATCCACTGACTAAAGATCATCTTATGAATTTATCCAACACAAATCAATCCAAACTTGATTACTAAGCATTTATCCATTCAATCATCTTATAGCAAGCAACATTGCATATTTATCCAATTCAATCAACTCATATGCACCCAAATGAAATGATCAACAAGAAATATACCTTGGTTAGCTCATGATCCTTCAATTTGCATGCTTCAACTCAAACTATTGCAAGTCATCAAATATTCAAATAAAGCACTAACAACTTGACACAATGCACTTGTATGTTGATAGCACTTGGACTTCACTCAACTTGACTCGGCATTGGGACAGGATATGCACTAAGCTTCACAACTTGACTCAACATATGATGAACAATGTGAGATCAATTGAATCAAGCCTCCAATGCCATGGTACCTACACACATTCGTCCACCTTTTGATGGTACCCAAACAAGTTTGGGTCCTCTCAAGTTAGGTGCAACATACTTAGGCATAGCCTAGGGGACATGAATGAGCCAAGTATCCCCTTTTTCATTATGAGTAGCAAACTCTCTTTGATTGAGTCTTTTCTTCCTTGCTCATTTGTTGCTTCTCATTGCCTTTCCTCTCAGGAGTTGCTTGAACCTTCTTCTCAAGCTTGGTAGGGCACTTCGAGGCAAAGTATCCCATATCTTCACACTTGAAGCACTTGATGTGAGCATACACCTTCTTTTCTTCTTCATTCTTGCCCAACATCTTGGCATCTTGAATTTGCATTGGATGCCTTGCCTTTCCACCCCTTCTTGTTTTCTTTATCTTTTTCTTCAAGTCACCACCATCTCCTTGGTTGATCTTGACTTGCTCTTGGGGTGTCTTCTCTTGTTCATCTTGTGGCTTTGGTTGAGGCTCTTCTTGTTGCTTCACCAATTTCTTGGTTGGGCACATTGAGGTAAGGTGACCCCAAATGTGACACTTGAAGCACTTCACATGCTTGAGCCTCTCTTCTTCCTTCATCTTCTTGAGCTTCTTAATGTTTAGGCATCCATTTGCAAGGTGTCTCGCTTCATGGCACCAGTAGCACATGGAGTGGGACAACTTGTTGATAGAATATCATCGGCAGTCCTTCGAGGGGTATCCCACAAAGGTAGATTGATCAGCAGAGATGCATGTAATCGAGAACAAGAAGGCAACGGAGACACAAGAGTTAGACAGGTTCAGGCCATCAGCACGACATAATACCCTACTCCTGTGGTCTGTTGGTTTGTATTTGCTTCGTATGATCTTGCGTGTCTTTTGAGGGGGTCCCTGCCTACCTTATATAGTCTGGGGGGTAGAGTTACAAGTCGGTTAGATCTAGAAGATAACTAAAAAAGTAATAATAGATTACATGAGTCATGGGATCGAACGTATCCCAATAGATCTCATAGTATCTTCAGGATATCGCCCTTGATGTCTTGCGGTGCATGCCGAGCAGTGCCGTGCACCGTAGGTCTTCGTCTTGTGGGCTGGACCACCCTGGGAGCACAACCCATGTAGTCTACCATGGGTATCCAGGGTCGTACCACCCACAACTAGTCCCCGAGTGCTTGTATCCACTGTGCAACGCTGTCTTGAGCTTGTCTGAGCAAGTGTAAACAAAGCCAAGTAGTTAGACTCATTTTCTGATCATCATAATGAGTCGCTAAGTAGTTGTGGGCCATAGCTGACTAGCTTAACTATTCAACTGAGCACAAGCTTACCCAAGTGAGGCTTGCTAGAAGGATGTAAGGATCTTAAGCTCAAAATCAAAATTTTCCTCGCAGTGGACCAAGTGTGCCCACTTAGAGTCCGACCACAAGAAAGGGAGATAGTCTTCTTCAATTTTAGGAGGCGTAGAGTCTTCCAGGTTAAAGCAAACACACTCACCGCAAGGTGAAGTATGCCCACTTAGTCCCCAAGCCTGACAGTAGGTGATGCAGTCACGTGGTGCTAGGGTCCAAAGTAGAAGAAAAGCAGAAGACCAGTCGAGCAGGCAGCCAGTCCCCGGGTGGAGCCCTAAAATGAGAAACGCACAGTCACCGCAAGGTGAAGTGTGCCCTCTTAGTCCCTAAGCCTGACAGTAGGTGACATGGTCACGTGGTGCCAGGGTCAGAAACAATAGCAACCAAAAGAAAGTCCCTAGTGTGGTGAGAAACCAAGTCATAATGATGACGTAGTCCCTGAGCCACAAGTGGAAACCTCGGATAAATCAAATCATGGAGAAAAAGCTAGAGTAATGGCTATACAGCAGAAGTTACTAAGCCTTGATGGTATTGTGGAGAAGTTGATGAATATTTGGTGTGCAGTTCCAAGTTACATCGAAAAATGGGCGACATGGGCTACAGTTGCGTAGAAGCCTAGATAACGGCCCAACACACCGCTTTGGGGAATTCGAAAAGGCGCAAATCATGGTGCGGTTTCCCAAAAACCCTTGAATGCAAAAAGTGGGTATGATTTCTTTATAACTGCACCGTCGCTCTTCGTGCTCCCACCTTTGCTACTTCGCCACTTCATCTTCCTTCTCAGCCTCGTGTTCCCCCATTCGTATTTACACACGCTTCCGCTGCCAGTCCCAATCTAGATCTGAGGAATGGCGCCAAAGAGAGGAAGTGGCAACACGAAGAAGGTGGCCGCCGGGGCGAGCCGTGACAAGGAATGGGTGCCGTCGCTCATGGGGGAGACGAAGCTCAATGGGATGGTGGAGGCGGACATTCTTCCTAACCGTGTCACCACCGGATGGCATCCGGCCGACGGTGAGCCCTACCTGATGCCACATACTGACGAAGTCATAGTTTTGAAGATTATTTCTGGCGCAAATTAGGACTTCCTGTTCATCCTTTCTTGCACGATCTATTGGAGTATTGGGGAGTAAGCCTATGCAATCTGCATCCGAATACTATCTTGCATATTGTTGTCTTTATCCACTTCTACGAGGTGTATCTTGGCATTCTGCCCCATTTCAACCTCTTTCGACATCTGTTCAGGCTGAAGAAGAAGGGCAGGGGCAGTTCCAGAGTGGTCGGCGGTGTGTATCTACAACTCCACGATGGGATGGCAGATCAGTACATTACTATGCTGCTGAACACCTCGCTGAAGGGGTGGAATGCCAGGTGGTTCTACATGAAGCAAAGCCATCCTGCCATCTGATGCGACGTCGACCAGGTTCTAGAGAACCAGAGGAGCTAGTCAGAGAAGTTGACCAGTGTTGATATGGATCAGGTGAAGGAGCTCCTCAAGCTGATGAGGGGCATGAAGGTGAATGGAGTGGTGGTTGCGGTGAGCTTCATAGTGCGCCGCATCTAGCCCTATAGGGAGAGGGCTCATCCAGGCTTTGACTTCAAGGGAGATACTAACGGCATCGAGGAGAGGACGGAGAGGCTAATGAAGGTGGCCATGCTACACTGGGCCGCTAAGCTATTTGCTCCAAACGCACCATACGGTGTGCCAGGGTAGCCAAAAGCCTTCAACTGCATGAACCCACCTCCTCAGGTAAAAATCTCAACTGTTGTTCTTGGTGCATTTTATCCCGTATCAGTGACAAGCAGTAAACTGATTCACTTGTGGAAAGATCCATTTGCAGGAAGGGGCGGCGTACTTCTCGAGTGTGCCGAGGAGCGATTGGGCCAAATGCAGTGGACGCTAGGCCAACCACTCAGTCGGAGGAAGGTACCGTCAGCACCTTGTCTGAGTCTGAAGATGAAGGTGTTGGTCGGAAGGAGGGTCCTCCCTCGATTTCAGAGAAGGTTCGGGGGAAAAGGGCGACAATAGATGAGCCAACCCAAAAGAAGAGGAAAATGGTGGGTGTAGCTCCCAGCAAGCCGGGCGACATCTCGCTTGGCGGCGATCAGACCACTCGGACATAGAGTACGGTGATGTCCAAGTGGTCAGATGATGACGGGGCTCTAGTAGCTCCTCCTCTGAGCACTAAGGCACCACCACGCAACATGCGCATGGAGGTGCAGTCGAAGGGAGGGGAGGGAGTCCCCTAGCAGTAGGCGGAGGAGAGGCCAACGACGGGGGCTGCAAGACCTCTAGCCTAGGGCACGTGGGTTGACCCTAGAGCTATGCCTGGGTGATTGGGAAGGTAGCGCCGGTTTAGAACTATCTACTAGGAAGCCAACATGTAAGTATCCCTACCTTGGAGTCGGTTGCTGTCCGATCTTTATAGTTGCGGTGATTGATGAGCTGATCTGATGCAGAACGAGGCGCATGGAGGATCTAAATCCTTCCGTCCAGTCTAGTGAGCAGCCGAGGGTTGTTCCTGATGCAGAGACCATGCCGACAGACTCTATCCTAGAGTCCCTAGGTGCTCGGCGATTTGTGGAGGAGTCAGCCACCGCTGCTGATGGAGTTGGCAGCAGAGAACGGTTGGCGACGATGGCGGCCGATGCGATGGAGATGATAGGAGCGACAGCGAGAGCCGCCGAATCTTCAAAGGTGGGAGCAGGAGCTGCTGGCGCCATGCCAGAGCCTAAGGCACAGAGGCCGGCAGCGTCTGAGGAGCAAGCAGCGTGCCCTAAGATGTCATAGGGTGTGGTTAATCGCTGCGTGTGGTCGCCAAGCCCCCAGGGAGCGCCACCGATTTCGGAGGAAGAGGATGAGGTCGAGGAGATTGAGCGTGAAGAATCACAACCTCAAGCCATCCAGATCCTCCGCAAGTGGGGGGATGAAGTGGTGGTCGTGGAAGGGCAGGACACCTCTAGGGAGGTGAAGAGGCTAAGGTCCACCCGTTCCACAGCCATGAAGCAGATCGAGGTCAATATTGTGTCGGTGATGTTTGTCTTTAGCGTTGGAGAATGGGGTTCTTTATAATCTTGGTGCTTTTGTAGGGCATAGCACAAACTACCATACAACAACAGCAGCTAATCAAGAGGATGGAGCCCCTCATTGAGGAGAACGCGAAGCTGAAGGAGGCGATGAAAATGATGGAGAAAAACGTCTAGAGGGCCCAGTGTGAAAGGGATCTTGCCGAATCAAATGCGTGGGACCTAGAATACCAAAATGGCGCCTTATACGAGCAGCTGACGACCATCTCTGAGTAGCTAAAGTGCACCTCCGAGCAGCTGGAGCACAACTTTGAGCAGCTAAGAAGCGTCTCCGAGCAGAAGAAAGGTATAGATCGGCGAATTTGTTCTGCATTGCCGAACAGTCTTGTTGTTGCAAATGACTGTTATGTTTGTAGAGCAAGATGCGGAGCTCGACTAGTTGCATCAAGTCATTGGTCAGCTCCAAGAGGAGAAGGAGAAAGCATCTGGGCGAGCGGAGAAACTGGTTGAGGAACTAGAAGGTGAGTAGTTCATGGTCGGAGTTGTCGCTGATATGATTGCTTCGTGTGACGAATCCCTTTGGTGTCTATAAAATACCGTCAAAGAACCAAGGTGTAGTTTGACATGTTGGAACTGGAGGTGCAAACCCAGAGGAGTAAACTCGACGCCATAGTAGCCGGAGTCAAGCCGATGCTTGACTGTATTGACATGGAGGTGGCTCCTCAGCCAGACGATAGGTCACCACGTCTAGACACCATCATCAATAGGTGCAAGGTGGCGTGGGAGAACTTCAAGAGCTTCAACCGAGATGCCACTATCTCCATCATGACCCATGCCCTAGTGATGGTCCTATCTCATTACCCTACCATCGATCTTTGAGCGATAGGGGCCGAATTCGCTAGAGGGATAGGTGCGACGAAGCAGCAGTAGCTGGAAGATGAGGTGGAGGACACGACGAAGAGGCTGTCCGGCAATGTTAATCTGTTCGGTGAGGCAGACGGTAAGGGCCAAGCTCAATGACCTAAGTAGAGGGAAACCTATATGTAACAGTAGGAGAGGAGAGTTAAATGCGCAAGGGCATAAACAAACATTTATGTATTTGTATAAATGTTGTAAGTAGACGTCGTGTGCATGTTTATGTAGTTGGCTAGCACTTTCGGTGAAAGATAGATGTATTGTTAACCCTAACACATTTATACGTGGTATAGTAGCACTCGAGCAGTTAGTTCGTTACTAGGCTCTTGGCCTTGGCTAGCCCGTATTCCATAACGTTGAGCGCTGAGCCCGTGCACGTGTAGGAGGAACAGACGTGACCAAGGAACCACAGCCAACCACCCATAATGTTGAGCATGGAGCCCGTAGCATGTGTAGGGAGAGACCGGAGACTGGGTTTTCTCCAAAGAACACAGAGCAAAACGTGTGCTGCTCGATGGTTGGGGAAATATATTAGAGATATTTTAGTATGGTGAAATGGGGCAGAGCATATACGGAGATCACATATAATTGTCAGAGTTTAAACCGGAGTAGGATAGAGCTGGCGATCACAAGTGGAGATTAAACCATAGTGGAGAAATAATGGAGACAAATTATGGCAACAAAAACATCATTTACTATGGAGTGGAGAGTACATATCTGGAGCGTTTCAAGGATAGAAATGTATAAGGTGCTCGATGTGCCATGAATTAGGGATATCGATTCCATCCAAGTCATATAGCCGGTAGGACCCTGGTCGGGTAACCTCTTTGACCATGTAAGGCCCTTCCTAGGGGGAGGAGAGCTTGTGCATCCCTTCAATTTTCTACTTTCTACGGAGAATGAGGTCATTGACCGCAAAGGAACGACCTTTGATATTGCGATTGTAGTATCTTCATAGGCCTTCTAGGTATTTGGCTGTGTGGATGCAAGTGATTAGGCATTCTTCTTCGGCCCTATCGACGTCCTCTGCCCAAATAGCTATGGCTTGCTCTTCATTATAATGCTCTACTCTAGGTGCTCAGAAAACAATGTCTGTGGGAAGTACGTCCTCTGAGCCATAAACCAAAAAATATGGAGACACACCGGTGTTGCGACTAGCTTGAGTGTGCAGTCTCCAGACCACAGCTAGGAGCTCTTTGAGCCATTTGCTCGGATGCTTTTCCTCTTTCTGGTATAGCCTCTTTTTGAGGGCATTGAGGATCATGTCATTCGCCTGTCCAATGTCTAATGTAGCTATGAAGGAGCTCGGATGGTTTCTGATAGATGCGATTCAAATCATGCTTGGTGCCCACCCGAGTACACGTAGCCATGTAGTTGTCGGTGAAGACCTTCTTCAGCTATTCCTAGGATCCGATAGAGTCCGAGGCGAGGCTTGTGAGCCAGTTCATCGCAGTTGGCATGAGCATGATGGGAATATAGTTTGCCATGACACTGGTATCTCCCCTGGCAGCGTGCACAGTGGTGGCATAACTTGTAGCCACTGTGTGGGGTTCATCCGCCCCTCGTAGAGCTCAACCCCGGTGATTTTGAAACCACGGGGACACTGGAGTGTTTGGAGTGCCCTTGTGAATGCTCAGGGCCCTCCGGGATCGTTACCGTCATGATCTATGGCGTTGCACGCGTTGAGTGGCTAGAGGGCTGCGTCTAGATTACCAAACTCTTGCTCGTATTCTTGACGCCGGCATGCTTCCTCTTCATGGCGAGAGAAACAATGCCCGTCGATATGACATCGCGTGTCTCGGAGATTGTTGATGTGCACTGTAACACCTCGGGTGTTAGCCTTGCATAACTTGACTTGCATAACATGAGCATGATCATCAAGCATTCATAAACAAGCATTTACAATTGAAACATTGAATTGAAACATATGCAACGTTGCTTGTTATTGCATGTTTCTTTGTACTTAGGCAACTGATCATGAATGTAAACATGTACTTGGTAGATTTGAGTCACCAAAAATGTTTGGCAATGCTTAGGTTCACAAATGGAACATGGATCATGAATGTCATTTTTCATGGTCAAGTCTTTAAGGCATATTTCATGTGATTACTTTCAATAGCTCTATGAGTGACTACTACATGAAATGCTTGAATGGCCTTGCAAATTGCTCAAACATGCTTAGGATATCATTAGGAACAACTTTGGTATTTAGTGCTAGGGCTAGTTTGGTCATTTAGCCATGGTTTGAGTATGTATCATGATTTCAAAGTGACATGTTTGACTAAAGTTGAACTAGGTGTTAGAGACCTTGCATGGAGGAGTTCACTAAAGCAAAGTTGTAGTGGTTGACATAAGGAACAACTTTGATTTTTGGGTCTTTGACTGATTCAGCTCCTAACATGTGTGAATTTGGGTTTCAAAAATCAGAGAAATCACAATTGCTACACTTAGCAAATTTTTGCTAAGTCGTGAACACTGACAGCCTGACAAGCCAACTTTGGGCATGATTTTCTCCGTTTCTATTGCGAATTAGAGCTTGATTCTTTAACAACAATTGTAGCTGGTACATGGGTCTACAAAAGTTGTTTAGGTCGGTTGCACGATAGAGCTACGGTTTAGCAGAAAAATCATCGTCAACTCACGCTGTCAGGCGGCCATCGCGTTTCTGACGAACTGAATCAAATCCGGCACGTTGGCTTCAGTGGCCGACCACCGTCAGGCCTTGGCCGCCACGTGGAGGGGAAACGGCCGCGCGTCGCCATTGCTCTGTCCAGTCAGGCCATGACACGCCTGGGCGCGGCCTTAACCCCACCAGCGTTTGCCCGAGCCGTTCGCGCCCTCAGTTTTGCTTTCTCCCTCCTCCTTCGCCCACAGCGCAGCCGCTGAGCTCCCGCAGCGCCGAGCAGTTCCGCCGTCGTCTCACGTGCGCTACATTGCACCACAACCGCCTACATCTCGCCCATAGCTGCGCCGCACCTCCCTCCACCACCATGACATGTTGATTGCTTCTATTGCGCCTTGGTGAGGGCGTATTTCCTTTTTCCCCTCCCGCCGGAACCTCGACCGCCATGGCCGCCTCCACGGCAAGCTCGCCACTGTTCGGCTCGCGCGCGCTTCCCTTTCGATTTTGAGCGTTAGCATTTGGTTAGGGTGCGTATTAGCCGGTGCTATGGTGTCACCTCCATTGGTGGTCCCGCCGGCGTGGAATGTGACAACCCGCGCCGCCGCGTTCTAACCTCCATGCCACCGCGCCGTAGCCATGCGTTGTCCGAGCTTTACGTGGAGCTTTTGTTGTTGAAATAGAGTCGCTAGGTCACCGTGGTGCCATTGCGTGCCTCGCCTAGCTTTCCCATGGCCGGAGATGGCCGGCACAGCATTAAGCAGCGCCGCCGTGCCGCCATCACCAATGACGAGCATGCTCCACCCACCCTCACCCGCCACCACCTAGGTCGTTCGACGCGCGCTGCTCAGTAGAATGTGTCGTGATGACCTCACCGCCGGCGAAGCTCGCCGTCGACGAGCCGTAGCCGCGCAGTACCAAGCAGCGCCGCTACCCTGTTTCGTGTCACTGACGCGTGGGGTCCCCTGACCAGCGGGTCCCACTGGTCAACGACAGCAGTATTGAGGGCTGGTTCAAATATTCCAGATTTTGATTTGTTTTGTAAATTTTGTATCTTCAGTTTGGTAGCTCCTAAAATTGTGAAATAAATATGGTTGTGTTGCTTAGGAAGTGTAGTATTTAAGAAAAATATGTTCTTGGTTTCAACAGTAGAAATTTCTGGAGATTTAAATAAGGATTTGAAATGTGCTTTTGAATGCATTCAAATTTGTTTATTTTATATCTAGAGTTCCTGTGCTCCAAAAATTTTGAAATTTTTGTGGTAAGCTAGTCTTAGCATATATGAGCTTTGGTAAAAATTTGAGGACCAGTGCATGGTTAGATTTATAGTTATAGATTTTTCTTTTATGGCTAGTCAATCCTTGCATGAATTTTTATAAATTATTTATGAGTCCAAAATTTATGAAATTTGTTGGAGGTAATCCTAGTACCATATGTATGTTAAGAAAAATAGGAAATCTGTTGCTTGACACTTTTCAATAGGATTTTCCATTTATGCTATTTCAAGCCTTGCTGCCTTATCATTTTTGTACAGAATGTTCTACTTAGTAAAATGACATGAAATTTTTATAGTAGTCCTTTGATAGAATTAGTAAGGCACTGTAAATTTTTTGGGGAATTTATGAAGTACATCTGATATATGTTTATTATTTAACCTAGATATCTAAATAAAATAATAAAGGCAATTAAATAAATAGTTTGGGCTTCACCATTATATTATCTTAACTGTATTTGGTATGCTTAAACTGGTGGTAGAGTCTATGTTGTCAAATTTTGAATGATTACATGAAGTAGAAGTATTATTACTTTATATTGCATGTTAAATAGTTTCCGGACTGATTCTAGAGTGTGATGAGTTGCATGTTGAAACTGACGTGTACTGTAAAAATTGTTAATAACAAAGTTGTAGAGAATTTGATAAGCTTTCCAGAAAGTCCAGGATCACTATTTTTGGAATTGTAGAACTCCAGTTATGAGTGAAACAAGTAGCTACTGTTTATGACATAGTCGATGCATTGTAGAAGTAATTAAGTAATAATCGAGAAGAGATATGCACCTACTCAAACAACGTGATGCACTTGTTAACATATATGCATTCATAATACTTATACCATACTCATGCATCTAGGATCAGAGGAAGAGATCACGTTGCTGGATTCGAAGAAGCAGAGGAAGGGAACCCGCAGGAGGATCCGCAAGCCGCAGCTCCCGAAAGCGTGGAGCAGAACCCTGAAGAGCTTCCGGAGTGTCCTGACCATCGCCCTACTTCCTTTCTGCGAGGCAAGTCCTGGAGCATTATAAGTCTCCCAGTAATTTACAAATGTTTACTTACATATTTATGATTGATGCATTAGGTTATAAGAGTTGAATGAAACCACTTGATGCATGTACCTTCCTTGTCCAGATATTACACCTTTAACCGGTATAGGTCCAGGATCGAATATGTATGCTTAGCCATGCTTAGACCGGTAGAAGTCGGGTGATGCCCTGTCACCTGCGAGATATAGGTGGATACCGGAGCACGGTTGGCTATATCTGCTATCGTGGAACAGAACCATGAGGTAAAAGTAAATTGAGACCAGACGGGAAGTCGATAGAGAAGCAACAAGACATGGAGGTCTTGGGTGTGGACTTATCCCCATCTGTGTCGATTAAGGACCGTACCGTTGTTGGCGCTTCTGACAAGATTGAACGCATGCCTCTCACTTAGCTGGCCGGATAACTCGTTCCGACCGCGAAGCCGAGTAATTCAACTCAGGCCGGGAACCGTTCTGTTGTGCGCTCCTTTCGGGGAACGATCAGACTGAGCCTAAGGGCAGGCTTGGCCTGAGCATCCTGGCATCTGGTGTTCCAGATTGTGCGGCACGGTACGGACCCGCGAAATGTGTACCGGAGTTGTACCCAAGGTGACCTAAGACTATCGTGCCTGGTAGATCTGGGTTTGTGTTAGGAATAAATTCCCAGCTGGTTGAAATCGATTCGAATCGCCGTCTCTCCCGGATAGTGAGAAACTTGGCTAGTCCCAACATCGTAGCAACTATATTATGAAACATGATGGTTCAGATGAATATGGAATTATAATACCTGCTATGGTTACTATTGTATGCTTCTAAATGATATACCACATGTTTGGCACAGGATAGTTGCTAATCTAGAAACGGATAGTTATAATTAACTTGATAAAGGAATCATAATTGTACAACGGGTAAATTGCCTTTTACGCAAAATGTTGTCAAGTTACGTCCACTTATACAGCCTTGCATGATCCTTGGAGTCATTTTATTTCTGGTTCATGACGGGTAAGTCTAGCTGAGTACCTTCTCGTACTCAGGGTTTATTTTCCCATTGTTGCAGATGGCACTGTGTATCATGGGTATTGCAAGAGTTGCTTCTATCCTGCTGTAGATGAGGAGTAAACCTTGGGCAGGCTTCTTAAGTAATTCCTATCTTTGCTTTTGTGGACCGTGATCTGGTCTGGCACTGTATCAAACTATGTTGGAAACTTTATCTTCAAACTTATTTGCTTCCGCTTTATTTACCAAACTCGGTTTGTAATAACTTTTATTCGTACTCTGATGATGAAAAGTATCTGTGAACCTTATGTAATTTGTGGCATGTATGTTGAATCCTGTACGATCTTGGTTGTTGTAAATCGTTTATCGAGACCCATCGTGGTACTCGACGGACTACCGGGTTTATATGGGTTCAAGTATGACAGTGCGACCGCTTGCGGATTGCCATTGTACTTGTATTCTTATAAATTGGTCGGTTCTGCGACAGCTGGTATCGAAGCAGATTCAACGTTAATTGTCACAAGTGTATTTAAAATAAAAGTTTTTGTTTTCCAAAAACCCTTCTCTAGCAACTATTAGTTATATAATAGGTATTTGAAATCTAAAGTGTGCCAATGATCACTTTCCTTATGCCCAAATTAAGGACTATTAGGTGGCTATTTAAGTACTAACATGGGGGGTTTTTACTTCGTCGTCCATACGGCGTGCTATAGTATGGATGCCATTCACTTGAGTGGTAATGTATGGATCAAATGCCTCTACGCCAAGGTAAGATGAGTGTATGACCGCAAGATGTGAGCGTGCGGTCGAGAAGAGTTAGCTTTGGTACGGCTATGTATGCATGCTTGCATGTGTATATGGTACGTATTTAATTGTGGGTTTAAATTCTTGTCGGGTAGATTGATACGGGAGTATATGTATGGGTATACATATATGAAAGTATTTACAATTACATTCTGCATATTTCATTATGGGTTTAGGGCTGAAATGAAATTTTATGCAGGTACACTAACAACGAAACGTGTAGCTCGACTAGTTACGCTATTTATGAGAGAACGTATGTATGCCACCGTGTCTACCGTTAGAAACAAATTTTTCCTAAGTTTGTGAGGACGTACGGAACGAGCATGCATCATGTTAAATTACCATTCACATAACTACATTGATCCTCCCCTTATAAAATTCTTACTCGGTTATGTAACTCTTATCCATTATGGCATTGTCTCACCAAAGGGTACATGTTGATGGTGTAGATGGCACGCACCAAGCAGACTGCTCGCAAGTCCACCGGAGGCAGAGCTCCTAGCCATCAACTTGCTCCACGTACCCGTCAACGTCACACGTTCCTTGGAGAGTTTGGGATGCCTACACACTTGTGGAGAGTGCTCAGCTATGTAGGTTATCCTGATGTAATGGAACCTCGCTACTTTTGGGCGAATGAGCGGTTAGGAGAAGGTCTCTTAGTTACTGTGGAGGCCGTTGTTCGTCCCCGTGGTGACAATTCTGAGTGGATAGGCTGGTGTTATGAGTCAACTGGTAGGACTGCTGAAGAAGCAGCTGGTAGGGCAGCCTTTGGGATCTTGAGGAATATCACGGATCGTTTTCCTCAGGAGCTGGCAGCCGCTTTGGTTGGAGTCTTTCCAAGAGGTAACCCCTCCACTGACTCATGGCAGCAGGCAAGAGGAAGATCTTTGGAGATTGGTGCAGCAGAAGGGCAGAACAGTGATAACCCTGCCATGAGCGCCATGTTCGCAGTGATGAGAGTGTTAGATGGAGTAGAAGGTAGCCTCAAACGTGTGTCTGGTGCTCTTGGTCATGCCCGCGAGGACCGACGTCAGCTTCAGAGGGAGCACGACGCCGAGATTGAAAGGTTCACTGAAGAAATGACCCGGTTAACTCACCAGCAGAATGCAGCCTGGTCCAGGGAAGATGTCCTGAGAGCTCGACAGTTTGAGCTAGGACAGCAGCTAGCTAATGCGGAAGAATACAATGATAATCTGCATGAAGAGGTTCATCTACTGAACAATCAGCTCCACCCTTATGTCCCACCTGGAGCTGCAGAAATGGATCTAGAAGGGTACAAGGAAGGAGAAGAAGAAGTGGAGCCTGAAGAAGAAGTAGAACCCGAGGAAGGAGATGATTCTGCATCTGACCTCGATAGTGATCATGAGGAGGATTAGATCGCTTAGCACTTAGTGGAAGGACTAATGTATCACCTTTATTCATGTAATGGACCTGTAGTTCGAAGTTGGCATTAGTAACCAGACTATCATGTAACGTTGATTAATTGCACGTTTGGATGAACATCAATGCAATTCCAGTTCTTTGTCAGTAATCACGCTTTAAATTTGCATGCGTTATGAGCATGATAAGTGGTCAAATTGGTGATGTCATGTTGCGAGAATGAATTATTATGCCTCTGTTTTTATTGTGATTTTGAGAATTTTCTCCAGTAATTTCAGTTTGGCATGAGTACAAAATCCCTCTGCAATCTCTTGACCTCAACCAATAATCGCTTATTGTTGCAACTTCGCAGATGACGCGCACCCGTGCAGGAGCTAGTAGCAGCCAGGATGGCAACCAAGATGATTTGCCACCCCCACCGCCGCCGTCTGCTTAGGAATTCTTTACCCAGTTCCTGGGTAGCCAGAGGACAATGGAAGAAGCTTTGCGCCTTATCGCGCAAAACACTGCTCGTGGCCACCCACAGCAACCAGGGGCCAAGCCAAATCAGCATAGTTCATTCAAGGAGTTTCTAGACACGAAGCCGCCGATCTTCAAGGTGGCTGAGGAACCACTGCAGGCCAATGAGTGGCTGAATACCATCGAGCAGAAATTTCGTCTGCTAAGGGTCACAGAGCACCTGAAAGCTAAATATGCTTCTCATCAGCTGCAAGGACCAGTAGGAATCTGGTGGACGCACTTCCTGTCGTCTCTGCCTGCTAATGCGAGAGTGACCTAGGATCAATTCAAGCTGGCTTTTAGGGGACACCATATTCCCCTGGGCCTGATGCGCATGAAAGCAATAGAATTTATGAGGCTCGCTCAGGGAACAAAGTCACTCACAGAATATATGCACGCATTCAACAACTTGTCAAGATATGCTCCAAGTTTCGTGGATACTGAAGAGAAAAAGATTGAGAGTTTCAAGCGAGGTTTGGGTACCAAACTGATGAAGACTATGGCAAATTCTCGATGTGCCACATACAATGAGTTTATTAGTGATGCCTTGACCCAAGAAAACCACAACAACATGCATGCAGTTGCTAAAGGTCGCAAGAGGGCATATGAGGCCGGTGCATCCGGATCTTTCCAGTCGAAAGCGCCTGTCACAGCTAGGCCACAATTTCGTCCACTTGCACCCAAGTTTAGGCCTCCACCACCGAAAGCTCAGAATAATAGGCCACAAAAACCCTTCCGTAAGGCATTCACTATTGCCTTACCAAAAGGAAATGGTAATCAGGACAGCTCCACCGGGTTCAGAAGTAATCAACCATGTTTCAACTGCAACCAACTGGGTCATTGGTCCAAGGAATGCCCCCACCCCAAGAGGAATAGCAACCCAAATCAGAACAATCAGAGGCAGGTGAATGCCAGGGCACGTCAGGGACAAGTGCATTATACCGCTATGGAGGAAGTGCCCGCCGGAGAGGTTGTCACGGCTGGTATGTTTCTCGTCAACAAGCATCCCGCTGTTGTTTTATTTGATTCGGGAGCTTCTCATTCATTTATGAGTCAAGCATTTGCATCTAGACATGATCAAGAAATTATAGAAGTAAGCAAAGGGGGTTTTAACATAAGTTCAGCAGGGGGAACTGTTGCTACCAAAAAGATAGTAAAAAAATGTACTCATCTCGATACAAGGGAGGGAGTACACAACAGATTTGATAGTATTGCCGGGGTTGTCGATAACTGTAATCTTAGGCATGAATTGGATGAAGTATCATGGTGTTCTTATTGACACTAGCACCCGTACTATCATGTTGAGAGAACCCACAGGAGGGAATGCTTTTCTAGTCCCACTCTCCCGCGACTTCGAACCCCAACATTTAGCCTGTGCTATCCAAGCCACCACATTATGTGATATCCCAGTGGTTTGTGAGTTTCCGGATGTATTTCCAGAGGAATTACCAGGTCTACCACCAGATAGGGACGTGGAATTTAAGATTGAATTAGTGCTAGGTACCGCATCCATATCCAGAAGGCCCTATAGAATGCCACCCAATGAGTTAGCAGAACTTAAGGTTCAATTGCAAGATCTATTGGACAAAGGTCTTATCCAACCTAGCTCATCTCCGTGGGGATGTCCAGCATTGTTTGTGAAAAAGAAGGATAAGTCACTGAGAATGTGTGTAGATTACAGACCACTCAATGCTGTGACCATCAAGAACAAGTATCCGTTGCCCCGCATCGACATCTTGTTCGATCAGCTAGCGAAGGCAAAGGTATTCTCCAAAATTGACTTGAGATCAGGTTACCATCAGATAAAGATCAGACCGGAGGATATACCTAAAACTACTTTCTCTACTAGGTACGGCTTATACGAGTATTTGGTTATGTCTTTCGGACTAACAAATGCTCCAGCCTATTTCATGTACCTGATGAACTCGGTATTCATGCCCGAACTTGATAAGTTCGTGGTCATGTTTATCGATGACATATTGATTTATTCGGAAAATGAGTCAAATCATGAAGAGCATCTGAGGATTGTCCTATCCAGACTGAGGGAGCATAAGCTATATGCCAAGTTTAGCAAATGTGAATTTTGGATGAGCAAAGTACCTTTCTTAGGTCACATTTTATCAAGAGATGGAATCTCAGTAGACCCATCCAAAGTACAAGAGGTCATGGATTGGAAAGCCCCAACTTCGGTTCATGAAGTTCGGAGTTTTCTCGGGTTAGCAGGATACTATCGTCGATTTATTCCAGATTTCTCAAAGATAGCTAAGCCTATGACCAGACTACTTCAGAAAGATGAGAAATACAAATGGACACCAGAATGTGAAACAGCTTTTCACACCCTCAGAACTTTGTTGACTACCGCACCTGTGCTAACACAACCAGACATTGAAAAGCCTTTTGATGTATTTTGTGATGCATCAGGAATAGGTTTAGGATGTGTACTTATGCAAGAAGGGAGAGTAATCGCATATGCCTCACGGCAATTGAGAAAACATGAAGTCAACTACCCTACACATGATTTGGAACTTGCAGCCGTTGTCCATGCATTAAAGATATGGAGACATTACTTGTTGGGCAATGTATGTCATATCTATACTGACCACAAAAGCCTCAAGTATATCTTTACCCAGCCAGAACTGAACATGAGACAATGTAGATGGTTGGAATTGATTAAGGATTACAATTTGGAAGTGCATTACCATCCGGGTAAAGCAAATGTAGTAGCTGATGCACTTAGTCGGAAGTCCCATTACAACACTATGGAAGCACTATTGGAAGATGGATTCAACTTGCTACATCCTGCTGTACTACACAATATCACAATCAGTTGTTCGCTTGAAGGCAAAATCATAGAGCTACAGCAGACAGATGTAGGAATAAGTCACATTAAGAGAAAAATGCAAGAGCAAGAAACCAAACATTTTAGATTGGACGAAAGAGGTGTATTATGGTTTGAGGACCGACTAGTGGTGCCAAAAGACCGTGAGCTAAGGAATCAAATTTTAGAAGAAGCTCACTCGTCCAAATTGTCTATCCATCCGGGTAGTAGTAAAATGTATCAAGATCTAAGAACCCATTTTTGGTGGACTAAGATGAAGAAAGAGATCGCAGCCTATGTTGCTAGGTGTGATAACTGTAGTAGAGTTAAAGCCGTCCATATGAAAACCGCTGGATTACTTCAGCCACTGCCTATTCTAGGATGGAAATGGGAGGAAATCAGTATGGACTTTATTATAGGCCTTCCAACAACGCCACAAGGTCACGATTCAATCTGGGTCATTGTTGATCGTCTCACCAAGTCAGCACACTTTATACCCGTGAACACACGGTATATAGTTGGGAAATACGCTGAGATATATGTATCCCAGATTGTGAGATTGCATGGAGTACCTAGGACCATAATCTCAGATAGAGGACCACAGTTCATAGCTCGTTTTTGGGAACACTTACACCAAGTTTTGGGAACCAAGCTAATCAGAAGTTCAGCTTATCATCCGCAAACTTCAGGACAGACAGAGCGAGTGAACCAAATCCTAGAAGATTTACTTAGAGCTTGTGTTATATCTTCAAAAGGTTCATGGGAGAAATGGTTACCTTTAGCTGAATTCTCCTATAACAACAGTTATCAAGCGAGTATCAAAATGGCTCCATTTGAAGCCTTGTATGGCAGAAAGTGCAGAACTCCATTGAATTGGATTGAGCCCGGTGAAAGGAGATACTTTGGTATTGATTTTGTCAATGAAGCCGAAGAACAAGTATGTATCATCCAACAACACATGAAGGCAACTCAATCAAGACAGAAGAGTTATGCCAACAGGAGAAGAAGACCACTGACTTTTGAAGTGGGTGACTATGTATATTTGAGATTATCACCCATGAAAGGTGTGAAAAGATTTGGGATGAAAAAGAAGCTTTCACCAAGATATGTAGGGCCATACAAAATTTTGGAACGAAAAGGAAATGTTGCATATAAGCTACAACTACCACCAGAGATGAGTGCAATCTTTGATGTGTTCCATGTTTCTCAGCTAAAGAAATGTCTTCGAGTACCGGAAGAAGCTATTGCACCCACCAACGTGCAGCTTCAATCGGATTTGACCTATGAAGAAAAGCCAATTAGAGTATTAGAAGAGATGGAGAGAGTGACAAGGAGTAAGATTATTAAGTTTTATAAGGTGGTGTGGAACAATCATAGTGAACAAGATGCTACGTGGCAAAGAGAAGATTATCTGCGAGAAGTTTATCCCGCCTTTTTCCAAGAATGGTAGGTCTTGCAAATCTCGGGACGAGATTTTTATAAGGGGGAGGGGCTGTAACACCTCGGGTGTTAGCCTTGCATAACTTGACTTGCATAACATGAGCATGATCATAAAGCATTCATAAACAAGCATTTACAATTGAAACATATGCAACGTTGCTTGTTATTGCATGTTTCTTTGTACTTAGGCAACTGATCATGAATGTAAACATGTATTTGGTAGATTTGAGTCACCAAAAATGTTTGGCAATGCTTAGGTTCACAAATGGAACATGGATCATGAATGTCATTTTTCATGGTCAAGTCTTTAAGGCATATTTCATGTGATTACTTTCAATAGCTCTATGAGTGACTACTACATGAAATGCTTGAATGGCCTTGCAAATTGCTCAAACATGCTTAGGATATCATTAGGAACAACTTTGGTATTTAGTGCTAGGGCTAGTTTGGTCATTTAGCCATGGTTTGAGTATGTATCATGATTTCAAAGTGACATGTTTGACTAAAGTTGAACTAGGTGTTAGAGACCTTGCATGGAGGAGTTCACTAAAGCAAAGTTGTAGTGGTTGACATAAGGAACAACTTTGATTTTTGGGTCTTTGACTGATTCAGCTCCTAACATGTGTGAATTTGGGTTTCAAAAATCAGAGAAATCACAATTGCTACACTTAGCAAATTTTTGCTAAGTCGTGAACACTGACAGCCTGACAAGCCAACTTTGGGCATGATTTTCTCCATTTCTGTTGCGAATTAGAGCTTGATTCTTTAACAACAATTGTAGCTGGTACATGGGTCTACAAAAGTTGTTCAGGTCGGTTGCACGATAGAGCTACGGTTTAGCAGAAAAATCATCGTCAACTCACGCTGTCAGGCGGCCATCGCGTTTCTGACGAACTGAATCAAATCCGGCACGTTGGCTTCAGTGGCCGACCGCCGTCAGGCCTTGGCCGCCGCGTGGAGGGGAAACGGCCGCGCGTCACCATTGCTCTGTCCGGTCAGGCCACGACGTGCCTGGGCGCGGCCTTAACCCCGCCAGCCTTTGCCCGAGCCGTTCGCGCCCTCAGTTTCGCTTTCTCGCTCCTCCTTCGCCCACAGCGCAGCCGCCGAGCTCCCGCAGCGCCGAGCAGTTCCGCCGTCGTCTCGCGTGCGCTACGTTGCACCACAACCGCCTACATCTCACCCATAGCTGCGCCGCACCTCCCTCCACCACCATGACGTGTTGATTGCTTCTATTGCGCCTTGGTGAGGGCGTATTTCCTTTTTCCCCTCCCGCCGGAACCTCGACCGCCATGGCCGCCTCCACGGCAAGCTCGCCACTATTCGGCTTGCGCGCGCTTCCCTTTCGATTTTGAGCGTTAGCATTTGGTTAGGGTGCGTATTAGCCGGTGCTATGGTGTCACCTCCATTGGTGGTCCCGCCGGCGTGGAATGTGACAACCCGCGCCGCCGCGTTCTAACCTCCGCGCCACCGCGCCGTAGCCATGCGTCGTCCGAGCTTTACGTGGAGCTTTTGTTGTTGAAATAGAGTCGCTAGGTCACCGTGGTGCCATTGCGCGCCTCGCCTAGCTTTCCCATGGCCGGAGATGGCCGGCACAGCATTAAGCAGCGCTGCCGTGCCGCCATCACCGACGACGAGCATGCTCCACCCACCCTCACCCGCCACCACCTAGGTCGTTCGACGCGCGCTGCTCAGTAGAATGTGTCGTGATGACCTCACCGTCGGCGAAGCTCGCCGTCGACGAGCCGTAGCCGCGCAGTACCAAGCAGCGCCGCTGCCCTGTTTCGTGTCACTGACGTGTGGGGTCCCCTGACTAGCGGGTCCCACTGGTCAGCGACAGCAGTATTGAGGGCTGGTTCAAATATTCTAGATTTTGATTTGTTTTGTGAATTTTGTATCTTCAGTTTGGTAGCTCCTAAAATTGTGAAATAAATATGGTTGTGTTGCTTAGGAAGTGTAGTATTTAAGAAAAATATGTTCTTGGTTTCAACAGTAGAAATTTCTAGAGATTTAAATAAGGATTTGAAATGTGCTTTTGAATGCATTCAAATTTGTTTATTTTATATCTAGAGTTCCTGTGCTCCAAAAATTTTGAAATTTTTGTGGTAAGCTAGTCTTAGCATATATGAGCTTTGGTAAAAATTTGAGGACCAGTTCATGGTTAGATTTATAGTTATAGATTTTTCTTTTATGGCTAGTCAATCCTTGCATGAATTTTTATAAATTATTTATGAGTCCAAAATTTATGAAATTTGTTGGAGGTAATCCTAGTACCATATGTATGTTAAGAAAAATAGGAAATCTATTGCTTGACACTTTTCAATAGGATTTTCCATTTATGCTATTTCAAGCCTTGCTGCCTTATCATTTTTGTACAGAATGTTCTACTTAGTAAAATGACATGAAATTTTTATAGTAGTCCTTTGATAGCATTAGTAAGGCACTGTAAATTTTTTTGGGAATTTATGAAGTACATCTGATATATGTTTATTATTTAACCTAGATATCTAAATAAAATAATAAAGGCAATTAAATAAATAGTTTGGGCTTCACCATTATATTATCTTAACTGTATTTGGTATGCTTAAACTGGTGGTAGAGTCTATGTTGTCAAATTTTGAATGATTACATGAAGTAGAAGTATTATTACTTTATATTGCATGTTAAATAGTTTCCGGACTGATTCTAGAGTGTGATGAGTTGCATGTTGAAACTGACGTGTACTGTAAAAATTGTTAATAACAAAGTTGTAGAGAATTTGATAAGCTTTCCAGAAAGTCTAGGATCACTATTTTTAGATTTGTAGAACTCCAGTTATGAGTGAAACAAGTAGCTACTATTTGTGACATAGTCGATTCATTGTAGAAGTAATTAAGTAATAATCGAGAAGAGATATGCACCTACTCAAACAACGTGATGCACTTGTTAACATATATGCATTCATAATACTTATACCATACTCATGCATCTAGGATCAGAGGAAGAGATCACGTTGCTGGATTCGAAGAAGCAGAGGAAGGGAACCCGCAGGAGGATCCGCAAGCCGCAGCTCCCGAAAGCGTGGAGCAGAACCCTGAAGAGCTTCTGGAGTGTCCTGACCATCGCCCTACCTCCTTTCTGTGAGGCAAGCCCCAGAGCATTATAAGTCTCCCAGTAATTTACAAATGTTTACTTACATATTTATGATTGATGCATTAGGTTATAAGAGTTGAATGAAACCACTTGATGCATGTACCTTCCTTGTCCAGATATTACACCTTTAACCGGTATAGGTCCAGGATCGAATATGTATGCTTAGCCATGCTTAGACCGGTAGAAGTCGGGTGATGCCCTGTCACCTGCGAGATATAGGTGGATACCGGAGCACGGTTGGCTATATCTGCTATCGTGGAACAGAACCATGAGGTAAAAGTAAATTGAGACCGGACGGGAAGTCGATAGAGAAGCAACAAGACATGGAGGTCTTGGGTGTGGACTTATCCCCGTCTGTGTCGATTAAGGACCGTACCGTTGTTAGCGCTTCTGACAAGATTGAACGCATGCCTCTCACTTAGCTGGCCGGATAACTCGTTCCGACCGCGAAGCCGAGTAATTCAACTCAGGCCGGGAACCGTTCTGTTGTGCGCTCCTTCCGGGGAACGATCAGACTGAGCCCAAGGGCAGGCTTGGCCTGAGCATCCTGGCATCTGGTGTTCCAGATTGTGCGGCGTGGTATAGACCCGTGAAATGTGTACCGGAGTTGTACCAAAGGTGACCTAAGACTATCATGGCTGGTAGATCTGGGTTTGTGTTAGGAATAAATTCCCAGCTGGTTGAAATCGATTCGAATCGCCGTCTCTCCCGGATAGTGAGAAACTTGGCTAGTCCCAACATCGTAGCAACTATATTATGAAACATGATGGTTCAGATGAATATGGAATTACAATACCTGCTATGGTTACTATTGTATGCTTCTAAATGATATACCACATGTTTGGCATAGGATAGTTGCTAATCTAGAAACGGATAGTTATAATTAACTTGATAAAGGAATCATAATTGTACAACGGGTAAATTGCCTTTTACGCAAAATGTTGTCAAGTTACGTCCACTTATACAGCCTTGCATGATCCTTGGAGTTATTTTATTTCTGGTTCATGATGGGTAAGTCTAGCTGAGTACCTTCTCGTACTCAGGGTTTATTTTCCCATTGTTGCAGATGGCACTGTGTATCATGGGTATTGCAAGAGTTGCTTCTATCCCGCTGTGGATGAGGAGTAAGCCTTGGGCAGGCTTCTTAAGTAATTCCTATCTTTGCTTTTGTGGACCGTGATCTGGTCTGGCACTATATCAAACTATGTTGGAAACTTTATCTTCAAACTTATTTGCTTCCGCTTTATTTACCAAACTCAGTTTGTAATAACTTTTATTCGTACTCTGATGATGAAAAGTATCTATGAACCTTATGTAATTTGTGGCATGTATGTTGAATCCTGTACGATCTTGGTTGTTGTAAATCGTTTATCGAGACCCGTCGTGGTACTCGACGGACTACCGGGTTTATATGGGTTCAAGTATGACAGTGCGACCGCTTGCGGATTGCCATTGTACTTGTATTCTTATAAATTGGTCGGTTCTGCGACATGCGCTCAGACATCTTGGTCGACTTCTTGGTCGTGTTGGTGAGGCTAGTTGATGCGGTTCCCCCTAGCTCCCCTAGAGAGGTTGCCCATCATCACACTATTGATCAGTGAAATGGCTACTGCTGGGGCGGTGATTGGATCTTGGCGTGGTGGATCAATGAATCAAGCTCGTTGAGTAGGAAGGTCTCTGATCCTAGCGGATCTCATTGACCTGGCAGTGTGCAGCTTTGAGCATTGTGGCGACCTTGATGACTTCTGGCATTTGCTCAAGCCAGGCGAGCTCATTGGTGACCATGGCCAAGTTAGCGCTTGGGGTCTTGTAGACATCGTGGTCGTAGACATGGACGAATCCATCATCGAGGTTGCGTTGGAGTGGGCATGGCCTCCCTTGTGACTTGAGCTATTCGTTGCGACCAGCCTCAGCTAGCATAATGGCGGCCTCATTTGCTCAGCGCTGTGCACAATTGGCATTCCTATTGACACGAGCGGTGCGGTCCTTTGTTAGGTCGAGATGGTGGACTAGAGGGGGGGTGAATAGTCCTTTCTAAAATTAATTACGTCGGCTAACCGAAACAAGTGCGGAATTAAAACTATCAGTCTAGCCAAGACTACACCGCTCTATTTATGTTCTCTAGCACCTTCCAAAGATACTAATTAAGCAACAAAGGTGCCAGGCTAGCTAGAGCTCACCTAACCAATTCTAGAAGCAAGGTCACACAAACCTATGCCACTAGTACTTTAAGCAACAAGGGAGTTCCTACACATGTTAGTAAGCAAAAGCACAAAGCCAACTATGCTCACTAGCAATGCTCAATAACAAGGCAACCAAAGCCAAATTAGAGAGCGCAAATACTTAGCTACACAAACTAAGCAATGTGACTAACAAGGTTACACAAACCAAATTAGCCACGCAAGGGAGCTATTTCTATGCTACACAAGCAAGAAGGTAACTAGTGAGCTACCCAAGTTAACTAATTACAAGAGCAACTACACAAGCACAATGTATATAAAAGTAATCACAAGCTTGTGTAAAGGGATTCCAAACCAACAGGAAGAACAAGGTTGACACGGTGATTTTTCTCCCGAGGTTCATGTGCTTGCCAACACGCTAGTACCCATTGTGTCGACCGTTCACTTGGTGGTTCGGCGGCTAATTGGCATCACCCGCCAAGCCCGCACATCGGGCACCGCAAGAACCTACCCCAAAACTGAGGCTAGCTCAATGACACGCTCAACTAGAGTTGCTCTTCATGGCTCCCACGGGGCAAGCACAATGCCCCTCACAAAGCTCTTCTCTAGAGCACTGCACAAGCTTCTTGCGGGCTTCGACGGAGACCACCACCAAGCCATCTAGGAGGTGGCAACCTCCAAGAGTAACAAGCACCACCGGCTTGCAACTCGATCACCTAGTGCCACTCGATGCAACCTCATGATGCAATCGCACTAGAATCGCTCTCTCACACAATCGGATGATCCCTATCAAGCATATGTGAGATGGAGGGCTCCCAAGCACTCTCAAGCATGGACACAAAGTCCCTCGAGGTGCTCAGCCCTAGCCATGGTCGAGACCCCCTTCTATTTATAGCCCCATGGGCTAAACTAGCCGTTACCCCTTCACTGGGCGTTCTTCTCCTTTGCAATGTGCCAACACCACCAAGTGTACACACCATGTGTATGTTTGTTAGCATTTTCACAATCATTTTCCAAAGGATTAGCCACTCAACTTGCCACGCCACTCAATCCTAGTGACAATGCAAAGTTAGATCACTTGAGTGGCACTAGATGACCGATATGCAAACAAGTTTGCCCCTCTTGATAGTACGGCCATCTACCCTAAACCCGGTCATCAACTTCTCTACACACCTATGACCGGTGAAATGAAATGCCCTAGGTTATACCTTTTCCTTGCGCATTCCATTCCATCTCCTCCATTGTTGATGCAACACATGCACCAACATGATCAATAATGATATGATCCACTTCATATCATCACATGATCATATTGGTTCATCGATCTTGACTTCACTTGCTTTTCACCGTTGCCTTCGTCCATCGGCGCCAAGTCTTGCTCAAGCTTCACCGCCACGCGGTCTATCGCTCCAAAGCCTCCGACTTGCCCTTCACACTTGCAACCGGTCCATCAAGCCAAGTCTTGTCTTGATATTCTCCACCTTGATCACATGACTCAATGTCATGTCTCATTGCAATAAGCTCCTTCATCATCACATGTGTGAGCTTTGCAACATCACCAAACCATTTTCACCTTCACGGCATATGTTGCTCACACACATGTACTTGTGGACTAATCACCTATGTATCTCACATAAACACAATTAGTCCACCTAGGGTTGTCACTCAATTACTAAAATCACACAAGGACCTTTCATCCTTGTCGGTTCCCCATCCTGTGGAGGGCTATCAACGCTGACATTGAAAATCCCGCCTTCCTCGGAAGGGTGGGAAAGGAGGTTGAACGGCGGCGGTTTCAGCGACAGTCACCATTGAGCCCTAGGACTCAGAGTCTAGGTTTTGCTCTAGGATGGTTTGGCGAGAGTTGGTAGACGATCTTGTCGGCAAGAGGATAGATGTCTCCCACCTGGTCGGCGAATTTGCCCCTTAGGGCATCTTTGTAGGAGGCGGTGATGCTAGTGAGCCCAAAGGGTAGGGCTATAACCCCTAGAGTTTCCTGATCGACCTCCGATGGATCTGAATTGGAGGGTGGTTGGCACTGAACTAGAGTGGTGAGAGCTGATTCTACGATGGAGAGGTAGTCGATGAGCTTTTAGCCAACCTAATCGATGGATGCGATCAGATCATCGTCGCTGATCCGCTTCCTCGGGTAGCGGGGGAGCAGGCGGTGAATTGTTGATGAAGATGACCTCAAAGGCAGTTTCGAGATCAGATCTACAGTCATAGGTGTTGGGGTGGTCGGCGTAGAATTGATCTGCACCAGCTCGATGATCTCTCTGTCTTCGTCAGCGTTGATTATCTAGGAGATTGACCCGACCATGAAGATCTGGCCGGACTATGGGGAGGATGAAAAGCCTACAAAACATACCATCTTGTTCGACATAGAAATAGCACACACACCCCTACCTTGCATGCCAACTATCGATAGAATATCATTGGCAGTCCTCTGAGAGGTATCCCACGAAGGTAGATTGATCGGCAGAGATGCGTGCAATCGAAACAAGAAGGCAACAGAGACACAAGAGTTAGATAGGTTTAGGCCGTTAGAGCAATGTAATACCCTACTCCTATGGTCTGTTGGTTTGTATTGGCTTCATATGATCTTGCGTGTCTTTTGAGGGGGTCCCTGCTCGCCTTATATAGTCTGGGGGGTAGGGTTACAAGTTGACTAGATCTAGGAGATAACCAGAAAGTAATAACAGATTACATGAATCATGGGATCGAACGTATCCTAACAGATCTCGTAGTATCTTCAGGATATCACCCTTGATGTCTTGCGGTGCACGCCAAGTAGTGTCGTGCATCGTAGGTTTTCGTCTTGTGGGCTGGACCGCCCCTAGGAGCGTAGCCCATGTAGTCTGTCATGGGCATCCAGGGTCGTACCCCCCACAAAACTTCAATTGTAGTTGCTTCTTCATCTTGTTTGCCCTTTTTCTTTTGCCCTTTGTCATTTTCCTTTTGAAGCCAAGGCCACTCTTGTCACCAAAGTTTATTTGAGTCTTCAATATATGCTCAAAGGTGACTTTTGAGTTGTAGCACCTCTCTAACTTGTTGCTCAATTTCTTCACTTTATTCTTGAGCTCATTGTTCTCCTTCAAAAGGTTAGTCTCACAAGACAAGGAAGTAGAACAAGCATCTATATGTGTAGAGCATTACATTTCTAATAAATCGTCACAAGAGGAGGATACATGCTTCTTCCCTACATCACAAGAGTTAGTCACATGTTACAATTGATCTCTTGACTCATGTGATGAGCTCTCTTTCTTTTTAAGTTTTGTTGAAAAAGCTTTAATGAGAGAAGCATGTTGTTCTAATAATTCTTTATGAGATGCAAGTAGTGTCTCATGAGTCAATTTTAGCTCACCATATGAAGATTTAAGAACATCAAGTAAGTGCTTATGTTCTTCACATGAGTTCTTTAGAAATGAGTTTTCATTTTCCAATTTCAAAGTTTTAGCTTTCTCAATTTCTAAAGACATGGTCATGCTAGCAAGTCTACTAACAAGCTCATCATATGAATCAACATGATCAACCACATTGTCATCTTGTACCTTTGTATCACCTTGTGACATGAATCAATATGGTGATGATGGAGAGCTTGTAGTAGCATCACTTTCATAGCTCGAGCATGAACCAACATCATCAAAATCACCACCAAGTGTGCTTGAGGTAGAATCATCATGTGCATCACTTGTGGCATCATCATCATTCTTGTCAAGTGATCTTGTGGTAATATCATCATCATCATCATCATCACTTGACCATGAGGTGGAGCAATCTTCCACAATCATCAAATCGTGGTCATGCTCAACACCCTCATGTGCATCTTCCTTGGGCTCATCCTCCTTCTTGAACTTGTCATCATCCCATGTGGAGGAGTCACCAAAGGTGTGCTTGATTGATTCCCACAACTCATGGGTGGTTCCTTTGTGGTTCACCTTGTAAAACAACTCAAAGCTCAAAGCATCCATTAGAAATAAATAAGCATCGGAATCAAGTTCAAAGAGAACCTTTTGAGTTTTGGTTGGATTTTTATGGTCCAAGACATGGGTGAGACCACTTGTGACAACCCACCAAAACTTAGGTCCCTTTGCACGAAAATGATCAAGCATATGGTGTTTCCACCGTGCAAAGTGTGTGCTATAAAAAATGTGTGTCACACTCATCTATCCCACTAGACGCCATCCTCTCGGGTCGGTGAAGACCACAAATGAGAGACCAAGCTCCAATACCACATGTAGGGTCGAGATGGCAGACTAGAGGGGGGTGAATAGTCCTTTCTAAAATTTAGTCGTGTCAACTATCCAAATTAAATACGGAATGAAAACTATCAGTCTAGCCAAGACTACACCCCTCTATCTAAGTTCACAAGCACCTTAAAAGATCCTAAAGATGCAACAAAGGTGCCGGGCTAGCTAGAGATCACCTAAGCTCTCTTTTGGGTGTTGCTTGCTCTCTTGATCAACCCTTTAGATTGTTTCAACTAAGCATCTCAAATGTCCTTTAGATCACCACTTCCATGTTACCCTTCCAAGTACCCCACTTGGTTTACCTACAAAAGGCGGTAAGCCCCTACACTAGGGAAAAGTTATCTCTCTCCAAAGAATCATTCTTGATACTCACTTGAAAAAACTTGATTAATTGATCCAAGTGATGGACTTAATTTGATGAGTAACCTTGAATCCTTCTTTAAGTCCTTTTTTTCTACTTGTTTAAGTCCTTTTATTTCTACTAAATGATTACTAGAACTTAAACTTCATCTTCATCTTGAGCTTGGTCTTGATCTTCAATTTGAGTACCAAATATGTCCCAAGTACACTCCACAATCAAATGGCCTTGTACTATTTTCTTTTCATGCTTCTATCTCATCTCAAAACCAAACTTAGGTACCTCAAACACTTATAAACATGTTTCCAACTCGAGGACCTTTCAATTAAAGTGACTCTTGATCAATCCAATTATTGTCACTTTTCTTGGCAGATTCTGTACCCTTCAAAGAAATATCTATATATCCCAATGTACAAATCCAAATAACACGAAATTTGATGGAGATGTGGTTTACTAAGTAATATATCAGCTATAAAAATTTTAGCTTCATTTGACTTCTAGATTGCTGCTAGATTTTAATTCTTCCATCACTGCTATATGCTGAAAACTTCTACACTATAGCTGACAAGATCTACTCTAAAACCGAAGCATCTCTTATCCAATTCTCATGAAATTTCTACAGAATCTCGTACCATAAGTCTAGAGCATGTACACCAATTTTCATGCCAATCCAATAATTTTTTATCACTCAAACATGGCTAGTATCACAGCTCACTCAAATTTTCAAATATAGGACAGATTTCAACTGTAGAGCTATTCTTCATCAAATTGAACCAAACTTGAAATCAGCTTGTTTGAATACTTTCACAAGACATAAATCCAGTCAATCCACTGACTAAAGATCATCTTATGAATTTATACAACACAAATCAATCCAAACTTGATTACTAAGCATTTATCCATTAGATCATCTTATAGCAAGCAACATTGCATATTTATCCAATTCAATCAACTCATATGCACCCAAGTAAAATGATCAACAAAAAATATATCTTGGTTAGCTCATGATCCTTCAATTTGCATGCTTCAACTCAAACTATTGCAAGTCATCAAATATTCCAATAAAGCACTAACAACTTGACACAATGCACTTGTATGTTGATAGCACTTGGACTTCACTCAACTTGACTTGGCATTGGGATAGGATATGCACTAAGCTTCACAACTTGACTCAACATATGATGAACAATGTGAGATCAATTGAATCAAGCTTCCAATGCCATGGTACCTATACACATTCATCCACCTTTTGATGGTACCCAAACAAGTTTGGATCCTCTCAAGTTAGGTGCAACATACTTAGGCATAGCCTATGGGACATGAATGAGCCATGTATCCCCTTTCCTGACATGAGTAGCAAACTCTCTTTGATTGAGCCTTTTCTTCCTTGCTCATTTGTTGCTTCTCATTGCCTTTCCTCTCATGAGTTGCTTGAACCTTCTTCTCAAGATTGGTAGGACACTTCGAGGCAAAGTATCCCATATCTTCACACTTGAAGCACTTGATGTGAGCATACACCATCTCTTCTTCATTCTTGCTCATTATCTCGGCATATTGAATTTGCATTGGATGCCTTGCCTTTCCACCCCTTCTTGTTTTCTTCATCTTTTTCTTCAAGTTGCCTCCATCTCAATGGTTGATCTTGACTTGCTCTTGGGGTGTCTTCTCTTGCTCATCTTGTGGCTTTGGTTGAGGCTCTTCTTGTCGCTTCACCAATTTCTTGGTTGGACACATTGAGGTAAGGTGACTCCAAATGCGGCACTTGAAGCACTTCACATGCTTGAGCCTCTCTTCTTCCTTCATCTTCTTGAGCTTCTCAATGTTTGGGCATCCATTTGCAAGGTGTCCCGCTTCATAGCACCAGTAGCATATGGAGTGAGACAACTTCAATTGTAGTTGCTTCTTCATCTTGTTTGCCCTTTTTCTTTCGCCCTTTGTCATTTTCCTTTTGAAGCCAAGGCCACTCTTGTCACCAAAGTTTATTTGAGTCTTCAATATATGCTCAAAGGTGACTATTGAGTTGTAGCATCTCTCTAACTTATTGCTCAATTTCTTCACTTTATTCTTGAGCTCATTGTTCTCCTTCAAAAGGTTAGTCTCACAAGACAAGGAAGTAGAACAAGCATCTATATGTGAAGAGCATGACATTTCTAATAAATCATCACAAGAGGTAGATACATGCTTCTTCCCTACATCACAAGAGTTAGTCACATGTTGCAATTGATCACTTGACTCATGTGATGATATCTCATTCTTTTTAAGTTTCGTTGAAAAAGCTTTAATGAGAGAAGCATGTTGTTCTAATAATTCTTTATGAGATGCAAGTAGTATCTCATGAGTTAATTTTAGCTCACCATGTGAAGATTTAAGAACATCAAGTAAGTGCTTATGTTCTTCACATGAGTTCTTTAGAAATGAGTTTTCATTTTCCAATTTCAATGTTTTAGCTTTCTCATTTTCTAAAGGACATGGTCATGCTAGCAAGTCTACTAACAAGCTCATCATATGAATCAACATGATCAACCACATTGTCATCTTGTACCTTTGTGTCACCTTGTGACATGAAGCAATATGGTGATGATGGAGAGCTTGTAGTAGCATCATTTTCATAGCTCGAGCATGAACCAACATCATCAAAATCACCACCAACTGTGCTTGAGGTAGAATCATCATGTGCATCACTTGTGGCATCATCATCAATCTTGTCAAGTGATCTTGTGGTAATATCATCATCATCATCACTTGACCATGAGGTGGAGCAATCTTCCACAATCATCAAATCGTGGTCATGCTCAATACCCTCATGTGCATCTTTCTTGGGCCCATCCTCCTTCTTGAACTTGCCATCATCCCATGTGGAGGAGTCACCAAAGGTGTGCTTGATTGATTCCCACAACTCATGGATGGTTTCTTTGTGGTTCACCTTGTAGAACAACTCAAAGTTCAAAGCATCGATTAGAAATAAATAAGCATCGGAATCAAGTTCAAAGAGAACCTTTTTAGCTTTGGTTAGATTTTTATGGTCCAAGACATAGGTGAGACCACTTGTGATAACCCATCAAAACTTAGATCCCTTTGCACGAAAATGATCAAGCATATGGTGTTTCCACCGTGTAAAGTGTGTGCCATAAAAAAATGTGTCACACTCATCTATCCCACTAGACGCAATCCTTTCTGGTCGGTGAAGACCACAAATGAGAGACCAAGCTCCGATACCACATGTAGGGTCGAGATGGTGGACTAGAGGGGGGGTGAATAGTCCTTTCTAAAACTTAATCATGTTGGTTATCCAAAACAAATGTGGAATTAAAACTATCAGTCTAACCAAGACTACACCCCTCTATCTAAGTTCACAAGCACCTTAAAAGATCCTAAAGAAGCAACAAAGGTGCCGAGCTAGCTAGAAATCACCTAAACAATTCTAGAGCAAGGTCACACTAAACCTATGCAACTAGTACTTTAAGCAAACCTGGGGGAGCTCCTACACAACTAGTGATGCAAAAGCACAAAGCTCCTAAGCTCACTAGCAATGCTCAATAACAAGGCTACACAAGCCAAATTAGAGAGCGCAAAGTACTTAGCTACATAAACTAAGCAATGTGACTAACAAGGTTACTAAAACTAAATTAGCCACACAAGGGAGCTACTTCTATGCTACATAGGCAAGAAGGCAACTAGCAAGCTACTGAAGCTAAACTAGTCACATGAGCAACTAAACAAGCACAAAGTATATGAAAGTAATACAAGCTTGTGTTCCACGGAATGCAAACCACCTAGAAGATGATGAAGACAATGTCGACATGGTGATTTTCTCCCAAGGTACCCCTTCACTGGGCACAACTCGAGGTGATCGGAAGCATTGGTCAAGATGACCGGATGCACCCGACCAGTGTCCGGCCGCGCTATGCCGTCCATGTGTCGCTCTGCGTTCAACCAGAGTCGCCTGATCTCAACGGTCACTAACACCACCTCAACGGTCAAGTGATGACCAGACTCACAGGAGCATGACCAGACGTAGCCATGCTGTGTCAGGTCCTCGCAAACCCGCTCTCACTGAGAAACCAATAGGACGCGACGATCCCTCCTTCTGTCGCCGTGCCCAAGCTGCGTCAGATCGTTTCTAGAGAGCTCCCAGAGTGCTCAAAACGTGATCGGACACGTCAGGTTAGATGTGACCGGGCATAGCACCAGCGTTCGGTCCTTCATCGCTTGCCACGTGTCATCCCTACTCCCGTGCTACTACATCAGCATACATCAACGCTGACCGGACGTGGCCCCTACGCATTAGGTCACTTTCAACGCTAGCATCTGGTCGAAGACCGACACCTGCGCCTTCGCTGCTGCCACTGACTGGACACATAGGTCCAGCTGAGGCCAGCGTCCAGTCACTCATAGTGACCTCCTTTTGCTTCCTTTTCTTCACCGAGTTGATCCACTTTAACTCCAACTTCTTCTCCTTAGCAAATGTGCCAACACCACCATGTGTATGTGTGTTAGCATTTTCACAATCACTTTTAAGGAGTTAGCCACTTAACTTGCCATGCCACTCAATCCTAGCAACGATGCAAAGTTAGATTACTCGAGTGGCACTAGATGACCGATAAACAAACAAGTTTGCCCCTCTTGATAGTACATCCATCTATCCTAAAGCTGGTCAACTTCTCTATACACCTATGACCGGTGAAATAAAATGCCCTAGGTTATACCTTTGCCTTGCGCATTCTATTCCATCTCCAATGTCTATGCAACACATGCACCAATATGATCAACAATGATATGATCCAATCCATATCATCACGTGACCATATTGGTTCATTGATCTTGACTTCACTTGCTCTTCACCGTTGCTTCGGTCCATCGACGCCAAGTCATCACTCAACTTGCCCTTCACACTTGCAACTGGTCCATCGAGCCGAAGTCATGTCTTGATCTTCTCCTACCTTGATTAGATGACTCAATGTCATGTCTCATGTGCAATGAACTCCTTCATCACATGTGTGAGCTTTGCAACATCTCCGACCCATTTTCACCTCCATGGCATATGTTGCTCACACTACATGTACCTATGGACTAATCACATGTGTATCTCATATTAAACATATATTAGTCCACCTAAGGTTGTCATTCAATTACCAAAACCAAACAAGGACCTTTCAATGATTCCCAAGTTCCTCAAACTATTGCGCTGGGCAAGGCGAGCATTCCAACGAGATGACGATCTATCATAAGACTTGCGCCTATGTCTTGTTTGTGTTGTCGAAGGCGTCCTCGTTGGTAGGAGATGCATGTCATCATCTGGAGGTGGCATCACTTCCAGCAGTAGATCAATTGGGGGTTGCGACAAGGTAGGGTTATCATCAATGAAGGTAGCAGTAGGGTCTTCTTCCTCATCATCAGATCTATCTTCCACCAATACAATATCCTCATTATGGGTGGTAGCCTGTAGTCCTTCAATCTTCATGACGTTGATATCTAAGGGAATAGTAGCCTCCAAGACCAAGTCGTTTGATGACTGAGGCTCTCTCTCCTTGATCTCGGCAAAAGGTTGGTTGTATCCATCCTCAGTGACAACGAGGGCAATGGGGGGTGAGTCAGCTTTCTCATAAGCATCTTCCATTGAAACAGTCTCATCAACAGAGGTATCAAATTGCATTATCATTCACTCCATGGGAAGGTCTTGTGGGTCCGCCATGTGCTGCACACAATTAGAAGGCACCATGACTGAAGGTGTTGCTCCCACAGTGAGGTGAGAAGTTTTGCCTAGCCGCTTATTGACTGTAGGTGTCAATGCCACATCCGCTACAGATGATGGAACCCTAGGAGTTTGGACATGCAACCTGGGGCTTGCTGAGTCCTCTGGAGTCATCTCGTTGATGATGGGAAGCTCACAGTCCTTAGAGGTCGACTGTGCGATCTGTCCCACATCATCTGTGGTAGTGGAAGCCAACTTCTCATTGTGCGGAATGGAGTCCCCGGAAGGCACGTAGTCAGCCGCAAGCGCTATGAAGAAAGGCAGAGTCGAAGAAAACTTAACTGGGGAACAAGGATCAAAAAGGTCGACGAGGTCAGTAGTAGAAGGATCCTTGCTAGATGGCTGCACACCATCTAGGTGGCTTGCCACCCGTGCCAACCAGAGCCTGATGGTAGATGCCTCGGCCTTGAGTGGACGCGCCATCTCCTCAATTCAAGACATGAAGAAATCTTTCAGGTCTGCATGAAGTGACTCCACCAGAGGCCCAAGCATGGAGAGAGGGTCAGGGGTGGGCGAACAATGTGCAGTGCGACAACGACAACCACATGCAGCACATGATGGAACATCCACTCCACCTTGTGGATCAGAATTAGATGAAGCTAGCAGCGAAGAACTTGACGAAGACATTGCCACAACATCCGCCCAGCTCCGAGCATGCGAAGAACGAGGGGGAAGTTGGGTAGAAGGGGAGCATGAACGTGGGGCAACAGGGGGAGGCTTGAAATTGGCAATGTCATTCCCTATGCCTAAAACGATGGCAGCGGATGCATCGAAAGGATTCCCGGCAAGAGCTAACTTAATGGTCGTGGGCGAGACAACGGTAGCATCTACCTCGAGCCCATCTTTTGAAGGCGAGGCTCCGCTCCTCCTGTGCCATGGACGGCACCGGCGACGGATGCACAACACGAAGAGAAGATGTGTCAACAGTAGGACGACCCCCAGTGCTTGGACCCCCGGCGGACGGGGGTTCGACACCGATGAAGAGGACATTGGGGTGATATTACATATCACAGCCTGGCCGGTTGATGAAGTGGGTCTGAGGCAAGGAGGGATGGATCTTCAGCAGCTGATGCGTGCAGGGGCGAGTCCAAGGGTGACGACTGGCAGACTGCAAGGAGGTGGCAACCTCGACGAGGTGGCGACTGACAGCAAAGCGAGGTCGCAGCCAAGACCATGATGAGCACGGGCGACGAAAGCTGCGTCAGGTAGCCCTGCTCACATCGTGGCCAGCAACAGGTGCAGAGGCGGGAGGCAGGGAGCCACGAGATTCGAGCGATGGGGCGGCGATGGCGCCTCTTGGAGCTCGCGTCAGCACTGAAGGGTAGCCGGCAAAACTTCTTGGTGATCCATTGCCGCATGAAGGTCACTGTTGTGGCACGCCGGTGCCAGTCCGCTGGGCGCTGGCCGCACAGCGAACTCTCTCTGCACACACCCGGCCGACCCAGCCAACACCGTGAGATCTGAGAGATGGGGACGTCTGGTGTGCTTCCTTGCTGCGCAAAACTTGTTACGGCTTCGCCTTCAGATACGAAGCTCTCCGAGGCTCATTAGAAGCGTGTCGTGTGTATGGTCCAGTCACAACTGTAGACCTCATAGGACGCTCATTAGAAATATGTCGTATGTATGGTTAAACTCTTCTTCTTAATTACAATGATACGCAAATCTTTTGCGTATTCGAGAAAAAAAAAGATCTCTGAGGCTCAGCCCATCTGCATTGGGGCCGGCCGATGAAGAGGCAAAGCTGTCGCCGCTGGAGGTGGATCTGACCACAGGAGCTCGTGGAGGCCGCAGGAAATGGCCAGATCCCTGCCAGGGGGTCGCGTCGGGCAACGGCAGGGGCGCACCTGGCTAGCGTCGTGGCAGGTGGCTGGCATGCCAGGCTCTCTTTGCTCCAGGAAGGATCACCCACTAGTTAGTATTTAAGTCGCTAGATATACTAAGTGATATCAATCAATTGAATCGAAAGCTAATATAGGATCTCTATTAGATTTACAAAAGGGATATGCAGCGCGTAGGTTTATCTCCGAAGCTAATATTCCTATTGGATATTGATATGCGTAGCTTTCTCAAAACTCATCACTTAGGTTTAGATAGATATATAAGAAAGTACCATGCGCTTCTTTGTACCACTACTTTCTTTTCTGTTATTGTAATGTATTATCAGTCCCATCGTTGAAAGTCGTAAAACCCTGAATCGGATGCCAATCTGCGTCCCTTTCGTGTTTTGTTGTTTGGTATAGGCAAAGTAAATGGAAGAAAGAAAAGGTCAGCCACCTCATGCCCCATGCAAGCAAAGGTCCATAATAAGTCCATTCCAACTGTGCATTGACAGAATACTAGTCTGAAGATTTCAGCAAAATGAGTAACATGTGGGAAGAAACTTTCAAAAAAAATTCAGAAAGAACATTTCAATCTATGCTGTATCCATTATCTGGAGACATAGACAAGCTCAAATTGTCATGCACAGCCTGCAGGAAGCAGCACAGATGGTTCGTCGTCTCTGAATATATTATCCTGCTAAAATATCCTGTTTCCACCTCGCGGACAGCAAGAATGGGGTCTCTTCTAGACGTGCCGCCATGACCTAACAAGCTTCAATCATTTGGTGAGTCAAAGCCGTGGATCAATTACTTCTTTGGATAGATCGAAGAAATTTTCGTCAGAGTTGGAGATGAGTTTGAACCGAAAATTCATGCCGGCATGCCGGTGGTTTAAAACTTTTAATAAAGATCCAAAAAGATAGAATCTAGAGAATGTTGCCGGAGGTTTCGAAGAATTTAAAACGTTAACAAACATGAGCACCTCGACGAGCACATGCATGTACATGTACTGAGTGTGGACTGTCGACAAAACGTGCTAAACATGCATACGAGAAAAACCTTGGCCCACTGTGGAAAAATTCACCCATGCGTGTTGTTCCTTTGGAACAAAGAAGCCTATATCCAATAAATTTCCTATATATAACTAACATACAAAGTTTGCAGTAAATTTCGAGAGACACTCAAGTGTATAATCCTGTTAAAACTAGTATAATTGCATGTGCTAACGTCACGGTTTTATCTTGGGGATGCACATAAAAACAACCAATGTTTTTTTTCGTAGTTTAACTTTTACACAATTGTATTTGAGCATGTATATAATCCGGAAAACACTTTTGCATAAGAAGGCATAGCAAAGTTATTTCTCATATTAACCATCTAAGTCACATTCTGCCTAAGTCATTAATCATGACTTGGAGATCTTCAGGGAAGCTATTAAAACATTTGTTTGCACGGCTCTTTAGAATGTTCACCAAGAATTCCATCCTTAATGAAGTTAATAGCTGTGCATGGTAGATAATAAGTTAAGTTATTAATTTTCTATGTAGTGTACGGAATATAATTAGAGAATATATGCTTACAGTGTTGATTGGTGGCAATCTTACACCATCCCATGACTTCATGAAATGATATACAAGGAAGCCTCCTAATTTTCTGAAGAAGAGCATTTGTTTATTTATTGTACATAAATCAAATAACTATTTTGGGATAAGAAAGATGAAATATATTATAAGTGGTTATCGGTCTTTATTTTTTTTGAACTTTTGTAACACATATAGGGAATTTTCGCTTCCAATAATAAATATTGCCGTTCCACTTAGAATTTGGCAGTTTCATGGCGAAACTGAACCTTTTAGTAATAGTGTGAAACGTAGCTATATATGACGTGATTTGATCATAACGCTTGTGACATACATCGTTGGGCGGAATAGATGCAGCCCACATCCCTCCGCTTGGGTTTGCGGGCTCATAAGCCGAAGCCTATGAGGGCTTATGGAGTTGGAGCACGACAGGAGCAGGCTGTCGAGGTCGACGGGCTCTCCGCCAGCAGCAGCACAGCATATCTCCCTGACCAGGGACATGGTCTCGCTGTCCCTGATGGCCGCGAACTGCCTCACCATCTACTAAGCGTTGAGGAGGTCGACCGTGCACATATTGCCAGTAGTCGCCGTAGGGCGAGAAGGCGATGTCGCGGTTGCCGTAGCAGATGATCTACGAGACGAGCAAGCTCGGCCGTGACGCCAGGCGGAGGTCCTTCTCCCGAAGCGCCTCCTGCGCCGCAAGTATGCACGCGGGCATATGCGGCAGCCCACATCCCTCCGCTTGGTTTGGCAGGCTCATGCGGCGGCCCGAAGTACATCCTACACTGAGAAGATGCGTTGATCGTGGGCTGGTGTTGATCGCACCAGCAACAGTGTAGGATGTAGTAGATATGGAAAACATTTGCATTTTTCTACTTCAGTTGTTGACAAAGAACTGTACATGACATAAGAAACAAGCCTGACGGTGAATGAAATAAAGACATGTCATCTTGTTTCATCTTCAGAAGTGTTGTTTTGTTCTATTCTTGTAGTTTATGAGAGAAGGATAGGCATCCTCTGCAGATTTTTTTTTAATTTTAACACTTTTTGTAAGCTAATTCTAAATCTAACATTGTTTTTTTTCTTCAAAACTAACACTTTTTGGCCGCGCCTATTGCCATGGCGCTGCGAAAAGCCTGTACCGCGCCATGCATGGTGGCGCGACTAGGTGGCTGACGTGGTGACGACCGCAAAGGCTGACCAGTGACGTGGCAGGGTCTGCCGCGTCCACCGATCTTGGCGCAGCAGTGCCGCACCCTGATCCGTGGCGCAGCAAAGCCGAATAAAAGCCCCACGGCCAGTCCCGCCTGCCCGAGCAGCAAGGCCACCTGCCCGCGCCTGGTCCGCCACGCTCGCCGCCCGCCCGGCCCTCCGTTGCCGCCTCCCTCCCTCCCTTCCCTTCCATTCCCCGGCCGCCTCCATCCCTCCTCGTCCTCGTTCAAGGTAATGACGCACTTTTTATTTTCGTTTGAATGGTGGATAGGAATATTATGAATGGGAATTAAGGTTAGGAGGAAAATTATGTTTGGGAACTATGGGCTACGATTTGAAGGAAGATATTAGTTTGATTTTGTCAATGTTAAGGTTAATTATTTAGTTAGAAGTATGTTTAACATGTATATTTTTGTTGCTATAAGTGTTGATTATATTATTTTAGTTGCAATGCAAATGATTATATTTTATATTAATTTACGTTGTTTTGATTGATGTTTAATTGGAACCATTTTATTAGATGGAAGACATGTTTCGGGAGCAGTTGTGGCAAAAACGGGGTCGTCCTAGAGAATTGTACCCCAATGAGTTTAGCAAAGATGTCCCCGTTCCTCCTGAACTCCCTGTCCCTAACTATGACTGTGGTCGTCCAGCCGATGTGTTTCAATCGAGACATCCGGACACAGTGGCTCATTGCGTCTACACATACAGTCGTTTTAATATAAGTAATTGTTTCCGTATATTTTTTTTCTTCATTTGTATTACTAGGTTACTAATATTTTATTGGAATTTTGTTGTGTAGGCCCATAAAAGGTGCTTTTTCTTTCAGTGAATCAACGGTGCAGACAAATTTGGCCCCAGGTATCTTCTTTTCGACGATTGGTTGAGAGGGCGACATCCACAAGAGCATTTCGAGCGCCCCCTAACCTGCCTCCAATGATAGCTAAGGAGAAGCACTTAGCCACAGTTAGATAACTCGAGGAACCGCCTCTGTGCGATTGCGGAGATCGAGCTGTGATAAACCCTGAGAATACATTAGGAGTTTGTGTGTCCAAACAAGCATGAAGTAAGTGCAAAGTGTAAGTGTTGAAATATTGAGCTATATGTGTTCATGTACTAATGTCACATTATTTAGGTGTATTCAATAACGAAGTGTCGTTTCAAAGAGTGGTTGTATGGTACTAAGAACCAATGGCCAGAAGAACCTCCAAAGGCAAAGCAAAAGAAGAAAGAAAGGTTAATTTACAAAGCACCTCCAGTCAAGTACGAATGTGGTGTTAAATCCAACTACGGTCTAGTCCATTCAGAGCTTGGAATATGCCATTATTGCGGCCATATGGTTGAATATGGTGAGGTTGATTATTTTTGTGGTAACCATGAAATCATATTTTGTTTCTTTTGCTAAGACATATATGATATAATTTTTTGTTTGAACAGAGCACTAGGAAATGCAGGTGAAAATGTTATAATGGTCAAGCTAAGTTCTTGGATGAATTAAAGGGGAAGCAAGTAATTGCACGGAAGAGACGATATGGACCTGACTACGTCAACCTTTTCGTTAAACATCACAAAGATAAGATGCGTGAGTTTGCTAGACAGCGTGGTATTTGTAACCAGATCGATGTTGGGCTTGATAAATTGGGATTGAAGAGACTGATGACGTTAGAGGAGGAGAGGGCAAGGAAGAAGCCAAAGGGGAGACAAGAGTACAGATGCAGGTCTTGAACGAGCATGTTGTTGCATTATGTGTCAGTGAATGCTTGAAAGCATTTTTTTTGTTGCCTGATTTTAAATATAATATAATCGCGTTGCTAACTGATTGCATTTTATAACTAATATGCTGCAGAGGTGGCTCGTGCAAGGTATGAGGAAAATAAGTTAGATTAGCACAGAATGCAAGCTGGTCTTACCGTTGAATCGCCGATTGTATTGTCTGCTGAGGGGGACGAGGATGAGGACGACACTGCTAGACTCAGCGAGCTCAACGCTCTAGCAGAGGCGGGTTTGCAGACGGAGAAGGCTGAGGACGATACTGGCAGATTGAGCGAGCTCATTGCTCTAGCAGAGACGGGCTTGCAGGCGGAAGTGGATGACGACACGTTTTTCACTTACGCCTTTTAGCAATAGTATGAAATGTAACTATATATGACATGATTTGATCATAGCCCTCGTAACATATATCGTCTGGGCGGTATAGATGCAGCCCACATCCCTCCGCTTGGTTTTGCGGGCTCAAAAGCCGAAGATCCCTCCGCTTGGTTTTGCGGGCTCAAAAGCCGAACCCTATGAGGGCTTATGGAGTTGGAGCACGACAGGAGCAGGCTGTCGAGGTCGACGGGCTCTCCGCCAGCAGCAGCACAGCATATCTCCCTGACCAGGGACATGGTCTCGCTGTCCCTGATGGCCGCGAACTGCCTCACCATCTACGAAGCGTTGAGGAAGTCGACCGTGCACATATTGCGCAGCGAGCGCCAGTAGTCGCCGTAGGGCGAGAAGGCGATGTCGCGGTTGCCGTAGCAGATGATCTACGAGACGAGCAAGCTCGGCCGTGACGCCAGGCGGAGGTCTTTCTCCCGAAGCGCCTCCTGCGCCGCAAGTATGCACGCGGGCATATGCGGCAGCCCACATCCCTCCGCTTGGTTTGGCAGGCTCATGCGGCGGCCCGAAGTACATCCTACACTGAGAAGATGCGTTGATCGTGGGCTGGTGTTGATCGCACCAGCAACAGTGTAGGATGTAGTAGATATGGAAAACATTTGCATTTTTCTACTTCAGTTGTTGACAAAGAACTGTACATGACATAAGAAACAAGCCTGACGGTGAATGAAATAAAAACATGTCATCTTGTTTCATCTTCAGAACTGTTGTTTTGTTCTATTCTAGTAGTTTATGAGAGCAGGATAGGCATCCTCTGCGTCTGAACAAAGAAACAGACCCATCAAAGCAGGCATACATAACACTTAGCTAAGGACTGAGAGAACTGAGAAAAAAAATATAGAGGAAAAAGAATAGCATTACAGCACCAACCAAGGTATTTCAGTAACACATTCCCAACGAACTACGTGGCCATGTAGCTTTTTTGTCAGTAAGGGGAGCAACCAAGCAGCTAGAAGCAGGCCACCAAAAATTTCCCAAGTCTCATGCGCCTTCATCTTAACCTTGCTGGTTTCCAGTGGTGACCGCGGTGTCTTGGTCATCAATATATGTTGGGTAGAGATAGACCTACCAGATCAGAAACATATTGGAAACTCCTGGTTTGCTTTCCATCACCATAAACCGTCAAGGGCTCCTTCCTCAGTGCCTGCAACCATAATGGCGCGTACTTAATTTCAGTGATACAAGACCAATGGTCATATCTTTTGGGTTCTGTAGCTAGAATAAACAGCAGTGCGCATATTTACCTGAGCAACAAAGTTACTGACAACACGGCCATCATCAATGCACATGCGAGGGCCATCCACTGAAAGAAGGAAGAAGAAATCAGGAGCCAAAACTGGGCCGTATTAAGGTAAGCCGAATTGGCGCCGGCAGAAATACTGTAGCGACACTGTAGGTACAGTGTCGTTTTGTTTTATTTGGTAATAATTGTCCAATTGTTGACTAATTAGGCTCAAAACGTTCATCTCGCAAAGTACAACTAAACTGTGCAATTAGTTTTTGATTTCGTTAACGTATAGTACTCCATGCATGTACCGTAAGTTTGATGTGACAGGAAATCTTCTTTTTGCATAGTGCCAAATTCTGGATTTGGGGGCAACCAAACATGGCCCTGTTCTTCGTAAGTCATGCCACCGGATCAGCATAACCGCACCGGATCAGCATAACAATGCATCTCGAGATTATAAAGCCATCCACTTGCCCCCTCCATTGTGCCTAAAATTAGTAAATTTTAGATTCATATGCAGTGAGTAAAATGGTTTACCAATATACCCAAAAAAAATCAAGCACCTACCCAGCAATATATATATATATACATACGAGGACTGATAAAATGGTTTGAGTATACCCACCGTTAATCACCAATTTAGGATGTCTTTATAAACAATATTCTTGGTGCTCTTCCATGTAGGATCCAATTTCTCTTTTGGTTTAGCCAAGGTCTCGTTTCTGGGTCCAGACATATATTATTATTATAGTATAGATAGAGATTAAATAAAGTTTTTTTTACACAATAAACTCATCGTTACCTGGGTGATCTTTGCCGGTGGCCACAGTTAGAGCACTGTCATTTGTGGTCGATGTTCCAATGCAATCATGGCTATGATTCCCGTGTGCAAGTGGTGGGATATTTTCCTTGTCCAATATAATTGACGTGTTTTGGTCCATATTGGCGTAATTACTACCTGCATATATTTTTGTCAGTTGTACAATGGTTGGTTTGCACAATGGTCTGAGCATGGGATAGGTTAATGGTGTAATTGGCGTAATTACTACCTGCATATATTTTTTGGTGTTTGACGCATGGGTCCCTGCATCCTGAGTGAATCAAGTCATCCTGCACCATGAGGGAAGGAGAAATCCAGAAGACGAAGTCGTGCGGGATGGAGGAGGGCAGATGAATGAAAGGATACAGGCGAAAGGTGCGAGCAGGGCAACCAAACACGCCGCATGAATGAGGTCAGACAACTAAACGGTGCGAGGACGGCCCGGATCGGCCAATCAATCACGCCTTAATCTCTTCCCTTTGTTCGCCGGTCATCTCAGCTCAACGATTGCGTTGTTGCATGTTTCTTTCCTCCCTCTTCCGTGAGGCCTTATATAAAGTGGGCGTTTGGACATATATAGAAAATCGGAGCAGACATCCCAAAAGTGTTGTATACATATTTATTGAAATCATACCTGCGATGTTGGTGATGTCGCTTAGTGCATCGCGTGTATCTTCCGCATAGACATTGCGAAGTTCAGCCGGCTAGTCTCTAGAGCCGGGCCGCAAGATTGTGCAAGCGTTCCCTCACTATAAAATTTGTTTCAGAAACATAACCACTCTCCAATCTAATAAAGTAAACATAGTCTATTCATTTAATTTTAAATAATAACAGTACAGTTAGATTGTTCAGTAATTCAGGTATAGAAAAGGATGCGTGCAACAGGTGCTTCTGATTTTTTTAAAAAATTAAATGGCAGGGCCCTGCTAACAAACCACATTTATTGATAGGAGTACTGCAATATTTCTATGCGGTGCAGTAAACAGAATACATGTGTGTTAGCTTGAGTGAATCAATTATACCACTTTTTAAATAAACTCAGACTTCCCCAATACATTTCAAAACCAAATTGATTGGAGTTACCTCAGCTTCTCTAATGAACTCAGCTTTTTATAATCCTAAAGAGTTCTCCGTGCTGGACCTTGAAAGCCTGGCTAATATCCAATTGACTGCAAAGAGAAACTATTCAGTACAGCAACACTGAAAGCAGCATTTTGTCTTGGAAAACACTGACAGCAGGACGACATCCTCAATTGCTGGGTTCTGCAGCAAATCGATCTACCGCAACATCTGAACGCATAAGCGGGAGACAGAGGAACGGTTCCGTTACCTGGTGGAGCAGCACGATGGTGTCAGCGCCGGGGTCATGGCCGGCCGCCCGGCCAGCAGTAGCGGCGGCTGCAGGGTTTCCTCACGCTAGTGTCCTGCGATCCGCGGGGCAGTTCACCACTCCGGCAGAGAAACAACAAGAGGCGGTTGGTTCATAGCTGGAGGCGAGGGATCCATGGCGTCCTCAATGCGTCCATTGGCGGCGGCGGTGTGGGAAGCGTTGCCGTCGAGATCGAGCGTGGAGCATTGCCATCGGGAGGAGGCGACCGCTGCTCTCGTCCTGTTCCGGGAGGAGACGGCCGGCGGCGGGATAGCTGTTCACGTCCTCCCTAGCGTCGGTCCTTTTTTTTATTCCGTGATCGAAGTATTCGAACCCTGACCGGCGATGCTGCGAGGGCGGAAGCGCGGGGTGAGGGGCTGAGTTTGAAGCCTTGCATCAAACTTTCATCAGCAGCCATCGGATCGAGTTCGGTGGTTTTGTAGCCTTTTATTTTAATGGAGACAATTTCCTACGTGTATTTTTCTGGGTGCACAGTGATTGTAGATTCTCAGCGGGAGACATTTTCCTAAATGTATTTAGGACAGTTTTGATTGGTCCATTGTGTAACTCTCTTTCCCCAAAACCGGCCGTGTGTTCATTGAATGTTGGCACCACCTTCACGGCTCCATGTCCGATCGGCAGCAGGCCAATAGCCCACTAACGAACAGACTGGCAATGTGATGTGCATATATAGGAGTGGCCGGACGACGAGGTCCGGCGCAGAAGTCGAACACGAAGCTGATACTTATTTGAAGTTGGACGTGACAGCCCCTCCACAGATGACATCGACGTTTAGAACTTCACACAAATGACATCAACCTTTTAGATTTTCAAAACTTAACTTGGCTACCATATTATTTATCTCATTGTAATATTATAGGCACTAGCTAGTATTTAGGTCGTTAGATATATTAAGTGATATCATCAATCAATCAATCGTTTGAATCAAAAGCTAATACGGATCTATTAGATTTACAAAAGCGATATGCGTGCGTAGGTTTATCACCAGAGCTAATATTCCTATCGGATATACGAAAGTGATATGCGTAGCTTTCTCAAAACTCAACACTTAGGTTTAGATTTTTTTTTTTTGAAAAAAAATGTTCCAACCTCTGCGAACGCACACAATCAATTTGTTGATTACAATCGAATGGATAAGAGAATACCAAATTGTAGAGAAAATAAAAAAACAAATTCTATTATTGTTTGTCCATTATTCATCATGGGATCGAACGTATCCTAACAGATCTCGTAGTATCTTCAGGATATCACCCTTGATGTCTTGCGGTGCACGCCAAGTAGTGTCGTGCATCGTAGGTTTTCGTCTTGTGGGCTGGACCGCCCCTAGGAGCGTAGCCCATGTAGTCTGTCATGGGCATCCAGGGTCGTACCCCCCACAAAACTTCAATTGTAGTTGCTTCTTCATCTTGTTTGCCCTTTTTCTTTTGCCCTTTGTCATTTTCCTTTTGAAGCCAAGGCCACTCTTGTCACCAAAGTTTATTTGAGTCTTCAATATATGCTCAAAGGTGACTTTTGAGTTGTAGCACCTCTCTAACTTGTTGCTCAATTTCTTCACTTTATTCTTGAGCTCATTGTTCTCCTTCAAAAGGTTAGTCTCACAAGACAAGGAAGTAGAACAAGCATCTATATGTGTAGAGCATTACATTTCTAATAAATCGTCACAAGAGGAGGATACATGCTTCTTCCCTACATCACAAGCGTTAGTCACATGTTACAATTGATCTCTTGACTCATGTGATGAGCTCTCTTTCTTTTTAAGTTTGGTTGAAAAAAGCTTTAATGAGAGAAGCATGTTGTTCTAATAATTCTTTATGAGATGCAAGTAGTGTCTCATGAGTCAATTTTAGCTCACCATATATGAAGATTTAAGACATCAAGTAAGTGCTTATGTTCTTCACATGAGTTCTTTAGAAATGAGTTTTCATTTTCCAATTTCAAAGTTTTAGCTTTCTCAATTTCTAAAGACATGGTCATGCTAGCAAGTCTACTAACAAGCTCATCATATGAATCAACATGATCAACCACATTGTCATCTTGTACCTTTGTATCACCTTGTGACATGAATCAATATGGTGATGATGGAGAGCTTGTAGTAGCATCACTTTCATAGCTCGAGCATGAACCAACATCATCAAAATCACCACCAAGTGTGCTTGAGGTAGAATCATCATGTGCATCACTTGTGGCATCATCATCATTCTTGTCAAGTGATCTTGTGGTAATATCATCATCATCATCATCATCACTTGACCATGAGGTGGAGCAATCTTCCACAATCATCAAATCGTGGTCATGCTCAACACCCTCATGTGCATCTTCCTTGGGCTCATCCTCCTTCTTGAACTTGTCATCATCCCATGTGGAGGAGTCACCAAAGGTGTGCTTGATTGATTCCCACAACTCATGGGTGGTTCCTTTGTGGTTCACCTTGTAAAACAACTCAAAGCTCAAAGCATCCATTAGAAATAAATAAGCATCGGAATCAAGTTCAAAGAGAACCTTTTGAGTTTTGGTTGGATTTTTATGGTCCAAGACATGGGTGAGACCACTTGTGACAACCCACCAAAACTTAGGTCCCTTTGCACGAAAATGATCAAGCATATGGTGTTTCCACCGTGCAAAGTGTGTGCTATAAAAAATGTGTGTCACACTCATCTATCCCACTAGACGCCATCCTCTCGGGTCGGTGAAGACCACAAATGAGAGACCAAGCTCCAATACCACATGTAGGGTCGAGATGGCAGACTAGAGGGGGGTGAATAGTCCTTTCTAAAATTTAGTCGTGTCAACTATCCAAATTAAATACGGAATGAAAACTATCAGTCTAGCCAAGACTACACCCCTCTATCTAAGTTCACAAGCACCTTAAAAGATCCTAAAGATGCAACAAAGGTGCCGGGCTAGCTAGAGATCACCTAAGCTCTCTTTTGGGTGTTGCTTGCTCTCTTGATCAACCCTTTAGATTGTTTCAACTAAGCATCTCAAATGTCCTTTAGATCACCACTTCCATGTTACCCTTCCAAGTACCCCACTTGGTTTACCTACAAAAGGCGGTAAGCCCCTACACTAGGGAAAAGTTATCTCTCTCCAAAGAATCATTCTTGATACTCACTTGAAAAAACTTGATTAATTGATCCAAGTGATGGACTTAATTTGATGAGTAACCTTGAATCCTTCTTTAAGTCCTTTTTTCTACTTGTTTAAGTCCTTTTATTTCTACTAAATGATTACTAGAACTTAAACTTCATCTTCATCTTGAGCTTGGTCTTGATCTTCAATTTGAGTACCAAATATGTCCCAAGTACACTCCACAATCAAATGGCCTTGTACTATTTTCTTTTCATGCTTCTATCTCATCTCAAAACCAAACTTAGGTACCTCAAACACTTATAAACATGTTTCCAACTCGAGGACCTTTCAATTAAAGTGACTCTTGATCAATCCAATTATTGTCACTTTTCTTGGCAGATTCTGTACCCTTCAAAGAAATATCTATATATCCCAATGTACAAATCCAAATAACACGAAATTTGATGGAGATGTGGTTTACTAAGTAATATATCAGCTATAAAAATTTTAGCTTCATTTGACTTCTAGATTGCTGCTAGATTTTAATTCTTCCATCACTGCTATATGCTGAAAACTTCTACACTATAGCTGACAAGATCTACTCTAAAACCGAAGCATCTCTTATCCAATTCTCATGAAATTTCTACAGAATCTCGTACCATAAGTCTAGAGCATGTACACCAATTTTCATGCCAATCCAATAATTTTTTATCACTCAAACATGGCTAGTATCACAGCTCACTCAAATTTTCAAATATAGGACAGATTTCAACTGTAGAGCTATTCTTCATCAAATTGAACCAAACTTGAAATCAGCTTGTTTGAATACTTTCACAAGACATAAATCCAGTCAATCCACTGACTAAAGATCATCTTATGAATTTATACAACACAAATCAATCCAAACTTGATTACTAAGCATTTATCCATTAGATCATCTTATAGCAAGCAACATTGCATATTTATCCAATTCAATCAACTCATATGCACCCAAGTAAAATGATCAACAAAAAATATATCTTGGTTAGCTCATGATCCTTCAATTTGCATGCTTCAACTCAAACTATTGCAAGTCATCAAATATTCCAATAAAGCACTAACAACTTGACACAATGCACTTGTATGTTGATAGCACTTGGACTTCACTCAACTTGACTTGGCATTGGGATAGGATATGCACTAAGCTTCACAACTTGACTCAACATATGATGAACAATGTGAGATCAATTGAATCAAGCTTCCAATGCCATGGTACCTATACACATTCATCCACCTTTTGATGGTACCCAAACAAGTTTGGATCCTCTCAAGTTAGGTGCAACATACTTAGGCATAGCCTATGGGACATGAATGAGCCATGTATCCCCTTTCCTGACATGAGTAGCAAACTCTCTTTGATTGAGCCTTTTCTTCCTTGCTCATTTGTTGCTTCTCATTGCCTTTCCTCTCATGAGTTGCTTGAACCTTCTTCTCAAGATTGGTAGGACACTTCGAGGCAAAGTATCCCATATCTTCACACTTGAAGCACTTGATGTGAGCATACACCATCTCTTCTTCATTCTTGCTCATTATCTCGGCATATTGAATTTGCATTGGATGCCTTGCCTTTCCACCCCTTCTTGTTTTCTTCATCTTTTTCTTCAAGTTGCCTCCATCTCAATGGTTGATCTTGACTTGCTCTTGGGGTGTCTTCTCTTGCTCATCTTGTGGCTTTGGTTGAGGCTCTTCTTGTCGCTTCACCAATTTCTTGGTTGGACACATTGAGGTAAGGTGACTCCAAATGCGGCACTTGAAGCACTTCACATGCTTGAGCCTCTCTTCTTCCTTCATCTTCTTGAGCTTCTCAATGTTTGGGCATCCATTTGCAAGGTGTCCCGCTTCATAGCACCAGTAGCATATGGAGTGAGACAACTTCAATTGTAGTTGCTTCTTCATCTTGTTTGCCCTTTTTCTTTCGCCCTTTGTCATTTTCCTTTTGAAGCCAAGGCCACTCTTGTCACCAAAGTTTATTTGAGTCTTCAATATATGCTCAAAGGTGACTATTGAGTTGTAGCATCTCTCTAACTTATTGCTCAATTTCTTCACTTTATTCTTGAGCTCATTGTTCTCCTTCAAAAGGTTAGTCTCACAAGACAAGGAAGTAGAACAAGCATCTATATGTGAAGAGCATGACATTTCTAATAAATCATCACAAGAGGTAGATACATGCTTCTTCCCTACATCACAAGAGTTAGTCACATGTTGCAATTGATCACTTGACTCATGTGATGATATCTCATTCTTTTTAAGTTTCGTTGAAAAAGCTTTAATGAGAGAAGCATGTTGTTCTAATAATTCTTTATGAGATGCAAGTAGTATCTCATGAGTTAATTTTAGCTCACCATGTGAAGATTTAAGAACATCAAGTAAGTGCTTATGTTCTTCACATGAGTTCTTTAGAAATGAGTTTTCATTTTCCAATTTCAATGTTTTAGCTTTCTCATTTTCTAAAGACATGGTCATGCTAGCAAGTCTACTAACAAGCTCATCATATGAATCAACATGATCAACCACATTGTCATCTTGTACCTTTGTGTCACCTTGTGACATGAAGCAATATGGTGATGATGGAGAGCTTGTAGTAGCATCATTTTCATAGCTCGAGCATGAACCAACATCATCAAAATCACCACCAACTGTGCTTGAGGTAGAATCATCATGTGCATCACTTGTGGCATCATCATCAATCTTGTCAAGTGATCTTGTGGTAATATCATCATCATCATCACTTGACCATGAGGTGGAGCAATCTTCCACAATCATCAAATCGTGGTCATGCTCAATACCCTCATGTGCATCTTTCTTGGGCCCATCCTCCTTCTTGAACTTGCCATCATCCCATGTGGAGGAGTCACCAAAGGTGTGCTTGATTGATTCCCACAACTCATGGATGGTTTCTTTGTGGTTCACCTTGTAGAACAACTCAAAGTTCAAAGCATCGATTAGAAATAAATAAGCATCGGAATCAAGTTCAAAGAGAACCTTTTTAGCTTTGGTTAGATTTTTATGGTCCAAGACATAGGTGAGACCACTTGTGATAACCCACCAAAACTTAGATCCCTTTGCACGAAAATGATCAAGCATATGGTGTTTCCACCGTGTAAAGTGTGTGCCATAAAAAAATGTGTCACACTCATCTATCCCACTAGACGCAATCCTTTCTGGTCGGTGAAGACCACAAATGAGAGACCAAGCTCCGATACCACATGTAGGGTCGAGATGGTGGACTAGAGGGGGGTGAATAGTCCTTTCTAAAACTTAATCATGTTGGTTATCCAAAACAAATGTGGAATTAAAACTATCAGTCTAACCAAGACTACACCCCTCTATCTAAGTTCACAAGCACCTTAAAAGATCCTAAAGAAGCAACAAAGGTGCCGAGCTAGCTAGAAATCACCTAAACAATTCTAGAGCAAGGTCACATAAACCTATGCAACTAGTACTTTAAGCAAACTGGGGGAGCTCCTACACAACTAGTGATGCAAAAGCACAAAGCTCCTAAGCTCACTAGCAATGCTCAATAACAAGGCTACACAAGCCAAATTAGAGAGCGCAAAGTACTTAGCTACATAAACTAAGCAATGTGACTAACAAGGTTACTAAAACTAAATTAGCCACACAAGGGAGCTACTTCTATGCTACATAGGCAAGAAGGCAACTAGCAAGCTACTGAAGCTAAACTAGTCACATGAGCAACTAAACAAGCACAAAGTATATGAAAGTAATACAAGCTTGTGTTCCACGGAATGCAAACCACCTAGAAGATGATGAAGACAATGTCGACATGGTGATTTTCTCCCAAGGTACCCCTTCACTGGGCACAACTCGAGGTGATCGGAAGCATTGGTCAAGATGACCGGATGCACCCGACCAGTGTCCGGCCGCGCTATGCCGTCCATGTGTCGCTCTGCGTTCAACCAGAGTCGCCTGATCTCAACGGTCACTAACACCACCTCAACGGTCAAGTGATGACCAGACTCACAGGAGCATGACCAGACGTAGCCATGCTGTGTCAGGTCCTCGCAAACCCGCTCTCACTGAGAAACCAATAGGACGCGACGATCCCTCCTTCTGTCGCCGTGCCCAAGCTGCGTCAGATCGTTTCTAGAGAGCTCCCAGAGTGCTCAAAACGTGATCGGACACGTCAGGTTAGATGTGACCGGGCATAGCACCAGCGTTCGGTCCTTCATCGCTTGCCACGTGTCATCCCTACTCCCGTGCTACTACATCAGCATACATCAACGCTGACCGGACGTGGCCCCTACGCATTAGGTCACTTTCAACGCTAGCATCTGGTCGAAGACCGACACCTGCGCCTTCGCTGCTGCCACTGACTGGACACATAGGTCCAGCTGAGGCCAGCGTCCAGTCACTCATAGTGACCTCCTTTTGCTTCCTTTTCTTCACCGAGTTGATCCACTTTAACTCCAACTTCTTCTCCTTAGCAAATGTGCCAACACCACCATGTGTATGTGTGTTAGCATTTTCACAATCACTTTTAAGGAGTTAGCCACTTAACTTGCCATGCCACTCAATCCTAGCAACGATGCAAAGTTAGATTACTCGAGTGGCACTAGATGACCGATAAACAAACAAGTTTGCCCCTCTTGATAGTACATCCATCTATCCTAAAGCTGGTCAACTTCTCTATACACCTATGACCGGTGAAATAAAATGCCCTAGGTTATACCTTTGCCTTGCGCATTCTATTCCATCTCCAATGTCTATGCAACACATGCACCAATATGATCAACAATGATATGATCCAATCCATATCATCACGTGACCATATTGGTTCATTGATCTTGACTTCACTTGCTCTTCACCGTTGCTTCGGTCCATCGACGCCAAGTCATCACTCAACTTGCCCTTCACACTTGCAACTGGTCCATCGAGCCAAGTCATGTCTTGATCTTCTCCACCTTGATTAGATGACTCAATGTCATGTCTCATGTGCAATGAACTCCTTCATCACATGTGTGAGCTTTGCAACATCTCCGACCCATTTTCACCTCCATGGCATATGTTGCTCACACACATGTACCTATGGACTAATCACATGTGTATCTCATATTAAACATATATTAGTCCACCTAAGGTTGTCATTCAATTACCAAAACCAAACAAGGACCTTTCAATGATTCCCAAGTTCCTCAAACTATTGCGCTGGGCAAGGCGAGCATTCCAACGAGATGACGATCTATCATAAGACTTGCGCCTATGTCTTGTTTGTGTTGTCGAAGGCGTCCTCGTTGGTAGGAGATGCATGTCATCATCTGGAGGTGGCATCACTTCCAGCAGTAGATCAATTGGGGGTTGCGACAAGGTAGGGTTATCATCAATGAAGGTAGCAGTAGGGTCTTCTTCCTCATCATCAGATCTATCTTCCACCAATACAATATCCTCATTATGGGTGGTAGCCTGTAGTCCTTCAATCTTCATGACGTTGATATCTAAGGGAATAGTAGCCTCCAAGACCAAGTCGTTTGATGACTGAGGCTCTCTCTCCTTGATCTCGGCAAAAGGTTGGTTGTATCCATCCTCAGTGACAACGAGGGCAATGGGGGGTGAGTCAGCTTTCTCATAAGCATCTTCCATTGAAACAGTCTCATCAACAGAGGTATCAAATTGCATTATCATTCACTCCATGGGAAGGTCTTGTGGGTCCGCCATGTGCTGCACACAATTAGAAGGCACCGTGACTGAAGGTGTTGCTCCCACAGTGAGGTGAGAAGTTTTGCCTAGCCGCTTATTGACTGTAGGTGTCAATGCCACATCCGCTACAGATGATGGAACCCTAGGAGTTTGGACATGCAACCTGGGGCTTGCTGAGTCCTCTGGAGTCATCTCGTTGATGATGGGAAGCTCACAGTCCTTAGAGGTCGACTGTGCGATCTGTCCCACATCATCTGTGGTAGTGGAAGCCAACTTCTCATTGTGCGGAATGGAGTCCCCGGAAGGCACGTAGTCAGCCGCAAGCGCTATGAAGAAAGGCAGAGTCGAAGAAAACTTAACTGGGGAACAAGGATCAAAAAGGTCGACGAGGTCAGTAGTAGAAGGATCCTTGCTAGATGGCTGCACACCATCTAGGTGGCTTGCCACCCGTGCCAACCAGAGCCTGATGGTAGATGCCTCGGCCTTGAGTGGACGCGCCATCTCCTCAATTCAAGACATGAAGAAATCTTTCAGGTCTGCATGAAGTGACTCCACCAGAGGCCCAAGCATGGAGAGAGGGTCAGGGGTGGGCGAACAATGTGCAGTGCGACAACGACAACCACATGCAGCACATGATGGAACATCCACTCCACCTTGTGGATCAGAATTAGATGAAGCTAGCAGCGAAGAACTTGACGAAGACATTGCCACAACATCCGCCCAGCTCCGAGCATGCGAAGAACGAGGGGGAAGTTGGGTAGAAGGGGAGCATGAACGTGGGGCAACAGGGGGAGGCTGAAATTGGCAATGTCATTCCCTATGCCTAAAACGATGGCAGCGGATGCATCGAAAGGATTCCCGGCAAGAGCTAACTTAATGGTCGTGGGCGAGACAACGGTAGCATCTACCTCGAGCCCATCTTTTGAAGGCGAGGCTCCGCTCCTCCTGTGCCATGGACGGCACCGGCGACGGATGCACAACACGAAGAGAAGATGTGTCAACAGTAGGACGACCCCCAGTGCTTGGACCCCCGGCGGACGGGGGTTCGACACCGATGAAGAGGACATTGGGGTGATATTACATATCACAGCCTGGCCGGTTGATGAAGTGGGTCTGAGGCAAGGAGGGATGGATCTTCAGCAGCGATGCGTGCAGGGGCGAGTCCAAGGGTGACGACTGGCAGACTGCAAGGAGGTGGCAACCTCGACGAGGTGGCGACTGACAGCAAAGCGAGGTCGCAGCCAAGACCATGATGAGCACGGGCGACGAAAGCTGCGTCAGGTAGCCCTGCTCACATCGTGGCCAGCAACAGGTGCAGAGGCGGGAGGCAGGGAGCCACGAGATTCGAGCGATGGGGCGGCGATGGCGCCTCTTGGAGCTCGCGTCAGCACTGAAGGGTAGCCGGCAAAACTTCTTGGTGATCCATTGCCGCATGAAGGTCACTGTTGTGGCACGCCGGTGCCAGTCCGCTGGGCGCTGGCCGCACAGCGAACTCTCTCTGCACACACCCGGCCGACCCAGCCAACACCGTGAGATCTGAGAGATGGGGACGTCTGGTGTGCTTCCTTGCTGCGCAAAACTTGTTACGGCTTCGCCTTCAGATACGAAGCTCTCCGAGGCTCATTAGAAGCGTGTCGTGTGTATGGTCCAGTCACAACTGTAAGACCTCATAGGACGCTCATTAGAAATATGTCGTGTGTATGGTTAAACTCTTCTTCTTAATTACAATGATACGCAAATCTTTTGCGTATTCGAGAAAAAAAAAGATCTCTGAGGCTCAGCCCATCTGCATTGGGGCCGGCCGATGAAGAGGCAAAGCTGTCGCCGCTGGAGGTGGATCTGACCACAGGAGCTCGTGGAGGCCGCAGGAAATGGCCAGATCCCTGCCGGGGGTCGCGTCGGGCAACGGCAGGGGCGCACCTGGCTAGCGTCGTGGCAGGTGGCTGGCATGCCAGGCTCTCTTTGCTCCAGGAAGGATCACCCACTAGTTAGTATTTAAGTCGCTAGATATACTAAGTGATATCAATCAATTGAATCGAAAGCTAATATGGATCTCTATTAGATTTACAAAAGGGATATGCGCGCGTAGGTTTATCTCCGAAGCTAATATTCCTATTGGATATTGATATGCGTAGCTTTCTCAAAACTCATCACTTAGGTTTAGATAGATATATAAGAAAGTACCATGCGCTTCTTTGTACCACTACTTTCTTTTCTGTTATTGTAATGTATTATCAGTCCCATCGTTGAAAGTCGTAAAACCCTGAATCGGATGCCAATCTGCGTCCCTTTCGTGTTTTGTTGTTTGGTATAGGCAAAGTAAATGGAAGAAAGAAAAGGTCAGCCACCTCATGCCCCATGCAAGCAAAGGTCCATAATAAGTCCATTCCAACTGTGCATTGACAGAATACTAGTCTGAAGATTTCAGCAAAATGAGTAACATGTGGGAAGAAACTTTCAAAAAAAATTCAGAAAGAACATTTCAATCTATGCTGTATCCATTATCTGGAGACATAGACAAGCTCAAATTGTCATGCACAGCCTGCAGGAAGCAGCACAGATGGTTCGTCGTCTCTGAATATATTATCCTGCTAAAATATCCTGTTTCCACCTCGCGGACAGCAAGAATGGGGTCTCTTCTAGACGTGCCGCCATGACCTAACAAGCTTCAATCATTTGGTGAGTCAAAGCCGTGGATCAATTACTTCTTTGGATAGATCGAAGAAATTTTCGTCAGAGTTGGAGATGAGTTTGAACCGAAAATTCATGCCGGCATGCCGGTGGTTTAAAACTTTTAATAAAGATCCAAAAAGATAGAATCTAGAGAATGTTGCCGGAGGTTTCGAAGAATTTAAAACGTTAACAAACATGAGCACCTCGACGAGCACATGCATGTACATGTACTGAGTGTGGACTGTCGACAAAACGTGCTAAACATGCATACGAGAAAAACCTTGGCCCACTGTGGAAAAATTCACCCATGCGTGTTGTTCCTTTGGAACAAAGAAGCCTATATCCAATAAATTTCCTATATATAACTAACATACAAAGTTTGCAGTAAATTTCGAGAGACACTCAAGTGTATAATCCTGTTAAAACTAGTATAATGCATGTGCTAACGTCACGGTTTTATCTTGGGGATGCACATAAAAACAACCAATGTTTTTTTTCGTAGTTTAACTTTTACACAATTGTATTTGAGCATGTATATAATCCGGAAAACACTTTTGCATAAGAAGGCATAGCAAAGTTATTTCTCATATTAACCATCTAAGTCACATTCTGCCTAAGTCATTAATCATGACTTGGAGATCTTCAGGGAAGCTATTAAAACATTTGTTTGCACGGCTCTTTAGAATGTTCACCAAGAATTCCATCCTTAATGAAGTTAATAGCTGTGCATGGTAGATAATAAGTTAAGTTATTAATTTTCTATGTAGTGTACGGAATATAATTAGAGAATATATGCTTACAGTGTTGATTGGTGGCAATCTTACACCATCCCATGACTTCATGAAATGATATACAAGGAAGCCTCCTAATTTTCTGAAGAAGAGCATTTGTTTATTTATTGTACATAAATCAAATAACTATTTTGGGATAAGAAAGATGAAATATATTATAAGTGGTTATCGGTCTTTATTTTTTTTGAACTTTTGTAACACATGTAGGGAATTTTCGCTTCCAATAATAAATATTGCCGTTCCACTTAGAATTTGGCAGTTTCATGGCGAAACTGAACCTTTTAGCAATAATGTGAAACGTAGCTATATATGACGTGATTTGATCATAACGCTTGTGACATACATCGTTGGGCGGAATAGATGCAGCCCACATCCCTCCGCTTGGGTTTGCGGGCTCATAAGCCGAAGCCTATGAGGGCTTATGGAGTTGGAGCACGACAGGAGCAGGCTGTCGAGGTCGACGGGCTCTCCGCCAGCAGCAGCACAGCATATCTCCCTGACCAGGGACATGGTCTCGCTGTCCCTGATGGCCGCGAACTGCCTCACCATCTACTAAGCGTTGAGGAGGTCGACCGTGCACATATTGCCAGTAGTCGCCGTAGGGCGAGAAGGCGATGTCGCGGTTGCCGTAGCAGATGATCTACGAGACGAGCAAGCTCGGCCGTGACGCCAGGCGGAGGTCTTTCTCCCGAAGCGCCTCCTGCGCCGCAAGTATGCACGCGGGCATATGCGGCAGCCCACATCCCTCCGCTTGGTTTGGCAGGCTCATGCGGCGGCCCGAAGTACATCCTACACTGAGAAGATGCGTTGATCGTGGGCTGGTGTTGATCGCACCAGCAACAGTGTAGGATGTAGTAGATATGGAAAACATTTGCATTTTTCTACTTCAGTTGTTGACAAAGAACTGTACATGACATAAGAAACAAGCCTGACGGTGAATGAAATAAAAACATGTCATCTTGTTTCATCTTCAGAAGTGTTGTTTTGTTCTATTCTTGTAGTTTATGAGAGAAGGATAGGCATCCTCTGCAGATTTTTTTTTAATTTTAACACTTTTTGTAAGCTAATTCTAAATCTAACATTGTTTTTTTTCTTCAAAACTAACACTTTTGGCCGCGCCTATTGCCATGGCGCTGCGAAAAGCCTGTACCGCGCCATGCATGGTGGCGCGACAGGTGGCTGACGTGGTGACGACCGCAAAGGCTGACCAGTGACGTGGCAGGGTCTGCCGCGTCACCGATCTTGGCGCAGCAGTGCCGCACCCTGATCCGTGGCGCAGCAAAGCCGAATAAAAGCCCCACGGCCAGTCCCGCCTGCCCGAGCAGCAAGGCCACCTGCCCGCGCCTGGCCGCCACGCTCGCCGCCCGCCCGGCCCTCCGTTGCCGCCTCCCTCCCTCCCTTCCCTTCCATTCCCCGGCCGCCTCCATCCCTCCTCGTCCTCGTTCAAGGTAATGACGCACTTTTTATTTTCGTTTGAATGGTGGATAGGAATATTATGAATGGGAATTAAGGTTAGGAGGAAAATTATGTTTGGGAACTATGGGCTACGGTTTGAAGGAAGATATTAGTTTGATTTTGTCAATGTTAAGGTTAATTATTTAGTTAGAAGTATGTTTAACATGTATATTTTTGTTGCTATAAGTGTTGATTATATTATTTTAGTTGCAATGCAAATGATTATATTTTATATTAATTTACGTTGTTTTGATTGATGTTTAATTGGAACCATTTTATTAGATGGAAGACATGTTTCGGGAGCAGTTGTGGCAAAAACGGGGTCGTCCTAGAGAATTGTACCCCAATGAGTTTAGCAAAGATGTCCCCGTTCCTCCTGAACTCCCTGTCCCTAACTATGACTGTGGTCGTCCAGCCGATGTGTTTCAATCGAGACATCCGGACACAGTGGCTCATTGCGTCTACACATACAGTCGTTTTAATATAAGTAATTGTTTCCGTATATTTTTTTTCTTCATTTGTATTACTAGGTTACTAATATTTTATTGGAATTTTGTTGTGTAGGCCCATAAAAGGTGCTTTTTCTTTCAGTGAATCAACGGTGCAGACAAATTTGGCCCCAGGTATCTTCTTTTCGACGATTGGTTGAGAGGGCGACATCCACAAGAGCATTTCGAGCGCCCCCTAACCTGCCTCCAATGATAGCTAAGGAGAAGCACTTAGCCACAGTTAGATAACTCGAGGAACCGCCTCTGTGCGATTGCGGAGATCGAGCTGTGATAAACCCTGAGAATACATTGGAGTTTGTGTGTCCAAACAAGCATGAAGTAAGTGCAAAGTGTAAGTGTTGAAATATTGAGCTATATGTGTTCATGTACTAATGTCACATTATTTAGGTGTATTCAATAACGAAGTGTCGTTTCAAAGAGTGGTTGTATGGTACTAAGAACCAATGGCCAGAAGAACCTCCAAAGGCAAAGCAAAAGAAGAAAGAAAGGTTAATTTACAAAGCACCTCCAGTCAAGTACGAATGTGGTGTTAAATCCAACTACGGTCTAGTCCATTCAGAGCTTGGAATATGCCATTATTGCGGCCATATGGTTGAATATGGTGAGGTTGATTATTTTTGTGGTAACCATGAAATCATATTTTGTTTCTTTTGCTAAGACATATATGATATAATTTTTTGTTTGAACAGAGCACTAGGAAATGCAGGTGAAAATGTTATAATGGTCAAGCTAAGTTCTTGGATGAATTAAAGGGGAAGCAAGTAATTGCACGGAAGAGACGATATGGACCTGACTACGTCAACCTTTTCGTTAAACATCACAAAGATAAGATGCGTGAGTTTGCTAGACAGCGTGGTATTTGTAACCAGATCGATGTTGGGCTTGATAAATTGGGATTGAAGAGACTGATGACGTTAGAGGAGGAGAGGGCAAGGAAGAAGCCAAAGGGGAGACAAGAGTACAGATGCAGGTCTTGAACGAGCATGTTGTTGCATTATGTGTCAGTGAATGCTTGAAAGCATTTTTTTTGTTGCCTGATTTTAAATATAATATAATCGCGTTGCTAACTGATTGCATTTTATAACTAATATGCTGCAGAGGTGGCTCGTGCAAGGTATGAGGAAAATAAGTTAGATTAGCACAGAATGCAAGCTGGTCTTACCGTTGAATCGCCGATTGTATTGTCTGCTGAGGGGGACGAGGATGAGGACGACACTGCTAGACTCAGCGAGCTCAACGCTCTAGCAGAGGCGGGTTTGCAGACGGAGAAGGCTGAGGACGATACTGGCAGATTGAGCGAGCTCATTGCTCTAGCAGAGACGGGCTTGCAGGCGGAAGTGGATGACGACACGTTTTTCACTTACGCCTTTTAGCAATAGTATGAAATGTAACTATATATGACATGATTTGATCATAGCCCTCGTAACATATATCGTCTGGGCGGTATAGATGCAGCCCACATCCCTCCGCTTGGTTTTGCGGGCTCAAAAGCCGAAGATCCCTCCGCTTGGTTTTGCGGGCTCAAAAGCCGAACCCTATGAGGGCTTATGGAGTTGGAGCACGACAGGAGCAGGCTGTCGAGGTCGACGGGCTCTCCGCCAGCAGCAGCACAGCATATCTCCCTGACCAGGGACATGGTCTCGCTGTCCCTGATGGCCGCGAACTGCCTCACCATCTACGAAGCGTTGAGGAAGTCGACCGTGCACATATTGCGCAGCGAGCGCCAGTAGTCGCCGTAGGGCGAGAAGGCGATGTCGCGGTTGCCGTAGCAGATGATCTACGAGACGAGCAAGCTCGGCCGTGACGCCAGGCGGAGGTCTTTCTCCCGAAGCGCCTCCTGCGCCGCAAGTATGCACGCGGGCATATGCGGCAGCCCACATCCCTCCGCTTGGTTTGGCAGGCTCATGCGGCGGCCCGAAGTACATCCTACACTGAGAAGATGCGTTGATCGTGGGCTGGTGTTGATCGCACCAGCAACAGTGTAGGATGTAGTAGATATGGAAAACATTTGCATTTTTCTACTTCAGTTGTTGACAAAGAACTGTACATGACATAAGAAACAAGCCTGACGGTGAATGAAATAAAAACATGTCATCTTGTTTCATCTTCAGAACTGTTGTTTTGTTCTATTCTAGTAGTTTATGAGAGCAGGATAGGCATCCTCTGCGTCTGAACAAAGAAACAGACCCATCAAAGCAGGCATACATAACACTTAGCTAAGGACTGAGAGAACTGAGAAAAAAAATATAGAGGAAAAAGAATAGCATTACAGCACCAACCAAGGTATTTCAGTAACACATTCCCAACGAACTACGTGGCCATGTAGCTTTTTTGTCAGTAAGGGGAGCAACCAAGCAGCTAGAAGCAGGCCACCAAAAATTTCCCAAGTCTCATGCGCCTTCATCTTAACCTTGCTGGTTTCCAGTGGTGACCGCGGTGTCTTGGTCATCAATATATGTTGGGTAGAGATAGACCTACCAGATCAGAAACATATTGGAAACTCCTGGTTTGCTTTCCATCACCATAAACCGTCAAGGGCTCCTTCCTCAGTGCCTGCAACCATAATGGCGCGTACTTAATTTCAGTGATACAAGACCAATGGTCATATCTTTTGGGTTCTGTAGCTAGAATAAACAGCAGTGCGCATATTTACCTGAGCAACAAAGTTACTGACAACACGGCCATCATCAATGCACATGCGAGGGCCATCCACTGAAAGAAGGAAGAAGAAATCAGGAGCCAAAACTGGGCCGTATTAAGGTAAGCCGAATTGGCGCCGGCAGAAATACTGTAGCGACACTGTAGGTACAGTGTCGTTTTGTTTTTATTTGGTAATAATTGTCCAATTGTTGACTAATTAGGCTCAAAACGTTCATCTCGCAAAGTACAACTAAACTGTGCAATTAGTTTTTGATTTCGTTAACGTATAGTACTCCATGCATGTACCGTAAGTTTGATGTGACAGGAAATCTTCTTTTTGCATAGTGCCAAATTCTGGATTTGGGGGCAACCAAACATGGCCCTGTTCTTCGTAAGTCATGCCACCGGATCAGCATAACCGCACCGGATCAGCATAACAATGCATCTCGAGATTATAAAGCCATCCACTTGCCCCCTCCATTGTGCCTAAAATTAGTAAATTTTAGATTCATATGCAGTGAGTAAAATGGTTTACCAATATACCCAAAAAAAATCAAGCACCTACCCAGCAATATATATATATATACATACGAGGACTGATAAAATGGTTTGAGTATACCCACCGTTAATCACCAATTTAGGATGTCTTTATAAACAATATTCTTGGTGCTCTTCCATGTAGGATCCAATTTCTCTTTTGGTTTAGCCAAGGTCTCGTTTCTGGGTCCAGACATATATTATTATTATAGTATAGATAGAGATTAAATAAAGTTTTTTTTACACAATAAACTCATCGTTACCTGGGTGATCTTTGCCGGTGGCCACAGTTAGAGCACTGTCATTTGTGGTCGATGTTCCAATGCAATCATGGCTATGATTCCCGTGTGCAAGTGGTGGGATATTTTCCTTGTCCAATATAATTGACGTGTTTTGGTCCATATTGGCGTAATTACTACCTGCATATATTTTTGTCAGTTGTACAATGGTTGGTTTGCACAATGGTCTGAGCATGGGATAGGTTAATGGTGTAATTGGCGTAATTACTACCTGCATATATTTTTTGGTGTTTGACGCATGGGTCCCTGCATCCTGAGTGAATCAAGTCATCCTGCACCATGAGGGAAGGAGAAATCCAGAAGACGAAGTCGTGCGGGATGGAGGAGGGCAGATGAATGAAAGGATACAGGCGAAAGGTGCGAGCAGGGCAACCAAACACGCCGCATGAATGAGGTCAGACAACTAAACGGTGCGAGGACGGCCCGGATCGGCCAATCAATCACGCCTTAATCTCTTCCCTTTGTTCGCCGGTCATCTCAGCTCAACGATTGCGTTGTTGCATGTTTCTTTCCTCCCTCTTCCGTGAGGCCTTATATAAAGTGGGCGTTTGGACATATATAGAAAATCGGAGCAGACATCCCAAAAGTGTTGTATACATATTTATTGAAATCATACCTGCGATGTTGGTGATGTCGCTTAGTGCATCGCGTGTATCTTCCGCATAGACATTGCGAAGTTCAGCCGGCTAGTCTCTAGAGCCGGGCCGCAAGATTGTGCAAGCGTTCCCTCACTATAAAATTTGTTTCAGAAACATAACCACTCTCCAATCTAATAAAGTAAACATAGTCTATTCATTTAATTTTAAATAATAACAGTACAGTTAGATTGTTCAGTAATTCAGGTATAGAAAAGGATGCGTGCAACAGGTGCTTCTGATTTTTTTAAAAAATTAAATGGCAGGGCCCTGCTAACAAACCACATTTATTGATAGGAGTACTGCAATATTTCTATGCGGTGCAGTAAACAGAATACATGTGTGTTAGCTTGAGTGAATCAATTATACCACTTTTTAAATAAACTCAGACTTCCCCAATACATTTCAAAACCAAATTGATTGGAGTTACCTCAGCTTCTCTAATGAACTCAGCTTTTTATAATCCTAAAGAGTTCTCCGTGCTGGACCTTGAAAGCCTGGCTAATATCCAATTGACTGCAAAGAGAAACTATTCAGTACAGCAACACTGAAAGCAGCATTTTGTCTTGGAAAACACTGACAGCAGGACGACATCCTCAATTGCTGGGTTCTGCAGCAAATCGATCTACCGCAACATCTGAACGCATAAGCGGGAGACAGAGGAACGGTTCCGTTACCTGGTGGAGCAGCACGATGGTGTCAGCGCCGGGGTCATGGCCGGCCGCCCGGCCAGCAGTAGCGGCGGCTGCAGGGTTTCCTCACGCTAGTGTCCTGCGATCCGCGGGGCAGTTCACCACTCCGGCAGAGAAACAACAAGAGGCGGTTGGTTCATAGCTGGAGGCGAGGGATCCATGGCGTCCTCAATGCGTCCATTGGCGGCGGCGGTGTGGGAAGCGTTGCCGTCGAGATCGAGCGTGGAGCATTGCCATCGGGAGGAGGCGACCGCTGCTCTCGTCCTGTTCCGGGAGGAGACGGCCGGCGGCGGGATAGCTGTTCACGTCCTCCCTAGCGTCGGTCCTTTTTTTTATTCCGTGATCGAAGTATTCGAACCCTGACCGGCGATGCTGCGAGGGCGGAAGCGCGGGGTGAGGGGCTGAGTTTGAAGCCTTGCATCAAACTTTCATCAGCAGCCATCGGATCGAGTTCGGTGGTTTTGTAGCCTTTTATTTTAATGGAGACAATTTCCTACGTGTATTTTTCTGGGTGCACAGTGATTGTAGATTCTCAGCGGGAGACATTTTCCTAAATGTATTTAGGACAGTTTTGATTGGTCCATTGTGTAACTCTCTTTCCCCAAAACCGGCCGTGTGTTCATTGAATGTTGGCACCACCTTCACGGCTCCATGTCCGATCGGCAGCAGGCCAATAGCCCACTAACGAACAGACTGGCAATGTGATGTGCATATATAGGAGTGGCCGGACGACGAGGTCCGGCGCAGAAGTCGAACACGAAGCTGATACTTATTTGAAGTTGGACGTGACAGCCCCTCCACAGATGACATCGACGTTTAGAACTTCACACAAATGACATCAACCTTTTAGATTTTCAAAACTTAACTTGGCTACCATATTATTTATCTCATTGTAATATTATAGGCACTAGCTAGTATTTAGGTCGTTAGATATATTAAGTGATATCATCAATCAATCAATCGTTTGAATCAAAAGCTAATACGGATCTATTAGATTTACAAAAGCGATATGCGTGCGTAGGTTTATCACCAGAGCTAATATTCCTATCGGATATACGAAAGTGATATGCGTAGCTTTCTCAAAACTCAACACTTAGGTTTAGATTTTTTTTTTTTGAAAAAAAATGTTCCAACCTCTGCGAACGCACACAATCAATTTGTTGATTACAATCGAATGGATAAGAGAATACCAAATTGTAGAGAAAATAAAAAAACAAATTCTATTATTGTTTGTCCATTATTCGAAAGGACTAATCGCCACAGGTGAATAAGATCAAGAACTGGGGCCCTGGTTCACAGCAAGCGGCATTGGCGACACAGTTGCAGAAAAATGACGTCTGTTTCACAAAGAAATCAAGAACTAAACTAAACCCAAACCCTAAGGAGAGCAGCGGCTGCTAATTATAGTCCTGGACGTCACCCCCAAGACGCGCCCCATAATGGGCCCAAACACGATACACGGTCCAACGGATCAAAAGACGGTGTCGCAGCACACTGGCAGATTCTAGACGCTGACTTGTTTCGACGATTCCCGTTGATTCCGAAGGGCTTTTGACGTGAGACCACTTTCATTGGCTTCCTTATCTAATTAGCTTTCTATCCATATGTGGATCGTCGAAAATAGATCCCGTACGCGCCCGTGTGACCAGTTTTATGACAGACTGGTCCGGAACCCGAGATGGGCTCGAACTTGATTTGGGCCTCCACCTCGGTGACTCGAACTGGATGAGCTTCGGGCCTCCTTCTCGGTTAGGACAACCTCGCTGATCTCCTCAGCCTCTATCTCCAAGCATGGTCGTATGTATGGAGCTCATGTCATTATCATTCTCCTTTCTTGATGAAAAGCCGTCATCGGAGTCGATTGTGCTTGAAACTGTTCCCGCACAACACAAAGGAGAACGGGGTCGCGAAGTGAAAGGTCCTAATATGGCTAGAGGGGGGTGAATAGCCTATTTAAAAATCTACAAATCAACTAGAGCAATTTGATTAGTATGACAAATAGAGAAATATAAACTTACTCTAGCTCTAAAAGGGTTGCAAGCCACATATCCGACAATTCTAGTTGCAATAATTACTAGGCACACAAATTGCAATGTTACTACTCACTAAAAGCTCTCAATCTTACTACTCTAAAGAGCTCCACTAGATGAACTCAAAATAACAAAGCAAGCTCTCAATTCTAATTATACTAAAGAGCTTGCCACAACTAGTTTGCAAGAATATAAATGAGTGAGTATGGTGATTATACCGCCGTGTAGAGAAGTAAACCAATCACAAGATGAATACTAAATCAATCACCGAGAGAATGCCAAAGGACAAGAGACAACCAATTTTTCTTCCGAGGTTCACGTGCTTGCCGGCACGTTAGTCCCCGTTGTGTCGACCAACACTTGGTGGTTCGGCGGCTAAGAGGTGTTGCACAAACCTCGTCCACGCAATTGGACACCGCAAGAACCTACCCACAAGTGAGGTAACTTAATGATACGAGCAATCCACTAGAGTTACCTTTCGGCTCTCTACCGGGGAAGGCACCAGACCCCTCACAATCACCACGATTGGAGCCGGAGACAATCACCAACCTCCGCTCAACGATCCTCGCTGCTCCAAGCCGTCTAGGTGGCGGCAACCACCAAGAGTAACAAGTGAATCCCGCAGCGAAACACGAATGCCAAGTGCCACTAGATGCAATCACTCAAGCAATGCGCTTGGATTCTCTCCCAATCTCACAATGATGATGAAACAATGATGGAGATGAGTGGGAGGGCTTTGGCTAAGCTCACAAGATTGCTATGTCAATGCAAATGGCCAAGAGAGTGAGCTTGAGCCGGCCATGGGGCTTAAATAGAAGCCCCCACGAAATAGAGCCGTTGTACCTCTTCACTAGGCACAACACGGTGTGACCGGATGCTCCGGTCAGTTCGACCGGACGCAGGACCCCAGCGTCCGGTCGCTCGATGCTTGCCACGTGTCATCGGCTTCAAACGCCGATCGCCCGATCTTAACGGTCAAGTGATGACCGGACGCGTCAGTTAGAAAGTGACCGGGCGCAGGACCCCAGCGTCCGGTCGTTTCCAGTAAGGTTCCAAACACGAAATTTCACGACCGAACGCGTCCGGTCATGCTTGACCGGACTCACCTGGCATCTGGTTACTCAACGTTCCCTCTGTGCGCCTCACGTCAGCGTACGTCAGCACTGACCGGATGCACCCGGCCAGCGTCCGGTCACTCTTCGCGCCAGCATCCGGTTACAAGACCGAGACGCGTGCTCACTGCTGCTACTGACCGAACTGCTGCTACTGACCGAACTCTGAACCCAGCATCCAGTCACTACACCACCAGTGTCCGGTCACTCTGTGAACCCCTGTCTTTTCTGTCTAGGGCGCCGGTGGCACCGTTGGACTGTCCACACTCTACGGGCGGACACTCCATCGGTGAAGTTTCTAACCCTTGCTCAAATGTGCCAACCACCAAGTGTATCACCTTGTGCACAATGTGTTAGCATATTTTCACAAGCATTTTCAAGGGTGTTAGCACTCCACTAGATCCTAAATGCATATGCAATGAGTTAGAGCATCTAGTGGCACTTTGATAACCGCATTTCAATACGAGTTTTACCCCTCTTAATAGTACGGCTATCTAACCTAAATGTGATCACACTCGCTAAGTGTCTTGATCACCGAAATAAAATGGCTCCTACTATTTATACCTTTGCCTTGAGCCTTTTGTTTTTCTCTTTCTTCTTTTCCAAGTTCAAGCATTTGATCATCACCATGCCATCACCATCGTCATGATCTTCGCCATTGCTTCATCACTTGGAGTAGTGCTACCTATCTCATAATTACTTTGATAAACTATGTTAGCACTGAGGGTTTTATCAATTAACCAAAACCAAACTAGAGATTTCAATCTCTCCCTTTTTGGTAATTGATGACAACCCTTTCACAAAGATATGAGTTGAAATTTAAATGAATCCATGTTGCTTGCCCAAGCATATTTATCATGTGTAAAGGATATGGACAAGTTTCATGAATCCCAAATGGTAGCAATTGCTTCCCCTACATATGTGCTAAGAGTTTGGATTGTAGCTTGCACATATGCTTAGATAGGAAATATAGGAGACAATTTCTACCGTATGATGCTAAGGTATAAGAGATGGACCTTTGAAGTGTGATACCAATCGGAGTGCACCAATATACCATCTTTAGCACCATTAGTAACTATACATACACAAAAACTAGAATACCACATGAGATCAACATTACAAGCAAGGGTCTAGTTTCCATAAAATGAACATAAGTCTAGTTGCTTTACCCTATGCATGCTAGTTTTTCATTTCACCATTCAAGCATATAACTAGCATACACCACACAAGCATGGATATTGAAATTTAGAACTTGTGCCATGCAAGCAAATATATGAAGTGTACATTTAAATGCAACATACAAGTTTATGAGCTTGCTCCCCCTACTTGTGTGCATTTTTTTACAATGTCATTTCATTTGTTTGCTTCTCCTATCTTTGTGAATTTCTCTCCCCCTTTGTCAACAATTAGCACAAAAGGTGAGCTCAAATTATAGATAGGTTGAGGTGAAACCATGTGAAATGAGGATCATTTTCCTAATTTGGTTCAATCTAGATCACTTGCAAAAGATATTTAACTCGGTTTGATCCAAGGACAAGCTTCTTCACACCTCTAAATAAGGGTTATCTTGTACCATATTGAGTTAAACACTTATAGCTTATTTTCTAGATCAAATACTAGGTTTACAAGCCCACAAACATGTCATATGTTACCACTAGATCATTTCAAACATACAAGCAATAGTGGTACCATACAAGCATCAAATTCATTTGATTTTCATGAATGAGCCTATTCAAATGTGAAAAATGTCTAGATGCACTAAACATGTCCTTAGCAAGGATGTATGCCATGCCAATCAACTTTTACCTTGGATTGCTCGAAGGAGAGGCATGTCATATAAGTGGGGGGTGCATCAACACATATTGGAGAAGTCAAGTATGTTCAATTCATTCCTTAGCTTGCAAAACCTCTTCTCATCAAGTGGCTTGGTGAAGATATCGGCAAGTTGATCTTCAGTGCCCACACTCTCAATGCAAATGTCCCCTTTTTATTGGTGATCTCTTATGAAATGATGGCGGACATCAATATGCTTTGTTCTTGAATGTTGAACCGGGTTGTTGGTGAGCTTTACGACACTTTCATTGTCACATAGCAATGACACTTGCTTGAATTTGATTCCAAAATCACTCAAAGTAGCCTTCATCCAAAGTAATTGAGCACAACAACTACCGGCCGAAATGTACTCCGCTTCGGTGGTTGAAAGTGCTACACTATTTTACTTTTTTGATGACCAAGACACAAGTGATCTTCCCAATAGTTAATATGTGCCCGATGTGCTCTTTCTCTCAACTTTGCATCCCGCATAATCAGAGTCCGAATATCCAATCAACTCAAATCTTGCTCGTTTGGGATACCACAATCCAACATTTTGTGTATGCTTCAAGTACCTCAATATTCTCTTTGTTGCTTTTGAATGACTTTCTCTTGGTGAGGCTTGGAATCTAGCACACATGCATACACTAAACATCACATCTGGCCTTGATGCGGTCACATAAAGTAGGCTTGCAATCATAGACTGATACATCTTTTGATCCACCATGTTGCCACTAGCATCATTATCCAAGCTTCCACTTGTCCCCATTGGTGTACTAATCGCTTTACTATCATCCATTCCAAACTTCTTGAGCATGTCCTTGATATACTTGCCTTGACTCACAAATGTGCCATTCTTCATTTGCTTGATTTGAAGACCAAGGAAGTAACTAAGCTCTCCAATCATAGACATCTCAAACTCACTTGCCATCATCTTGCCAAACTCCTCACAAAAATCTTGATTTGTTGACCCAAAAATGATATCATCAACATAGATTTGCATTACAAACAAGTCATTTCCAAGCTTCTTGGTGAAGAGAGTGGTGTCAATCTTTCTCATCTTGAATCCCTTAGAGAGTAGAAAATCTCTCATACCATGCTCTAGGTGCTTGTTTTAATCCATACAAAGCCTTTCTAAACTTGTAAACATGGTTGGGTTTCTTCTCATCTTCAAAACTGGGAGGTTGCTCAACACATACAATCTCATTGATGTACCCATTGAGAAATGCACTCTTCACATCCATTTGGTACAACTTGATGTTGTGGGCACAGGCATAGGCTAACAAGATCCTAATTGATTCCAATCTTGCAACCGGGGCATATGTTTCTCCAAAGTCAAGACCTTCAACTTGAGTGTAACCTTGAGCCACTAATCTTGCTTTGTTCCTTATTACTATCCCATCTTGATCTTGCTTGTTCCAAAAGACCCACTTGGTTCTAATCACATTATGATCTTTAGGCCTCTCAACTAACTCACATACTTGGTTTCTTGTGAAGTTGTTTAGCTCTTCATGCATAGCATTGACCCAATCAACATCCTTCAAAGCTTCATCTATCTTCTTAGGTTCAATGGATGACACAAATGAGAAATGTTCATAAAATGAAGCCAATCTTGATCTAGTTTGCATACCTCTTGAAATATCACCAATGATAGTGTCCAAAGGATGATCTCTTGCAACATTGGTTGGTTGAAGCACTTGCACTTGATTGCTTGTATTTGATAGATCACTTGGTTGAGATGATGAACTAGCCACTTGTTGTTGATCATGCACTTTGCCATCACTAGTACTCGCTTGAACTTGATCATGAGAACCACTAGCTTGCACATTTGTGTTAGAGAGCACTTGATTCTTGTCATCTTCAACATCAATCACCTCTCTAGGCCTTATATCACCAATGTCCACGTTCTTCATTGCATTGACCAATTGAGTGCCTCTTACATCATCTAGATTCTCATCTTCCTCTTGAGAACCATTTGTTTCATCAAACTCCACATCATGAACCTCCTCAAGAGTACCACTAGCCAAATTCCAAACTCTATATGCCTTGCTAGTAGTGGAGTAACCAAGCAAGAAACCTTCATCACATTTCTTTTCAAACTTGCTCAATCCAGTGCCTTTCTTCAATATGTAGCATTTACAACCAAAAACCCAAAAGTATGCAATGTTGGGCTTTCTTCCATTCAATAGCTCATATGGTGTCTTCTCCATCATGGGGTGACAATAAAGTCGGTTGCTATAATAGCAAGCCGTGTTTATTGCTTCGGCCCAAAATGAATGACTCACATTGTACTCACTCAACATTGATCTTGCCATGTCAATCAAAGTTCTATTCTTTCTTTCAACTAGGCCATTTGATTGTAGAGTGTACTTGGTCGAGAATTGATGTCTAATTCCAAATTCATCACACAACTCATCAATTCTAGTGTTCTTGAATTCACTACCATTGTCACTTCTAACTTTCTTGATAGTTGTTTCAAACTCATTGTGAATGCTCTTGACAAATGATTTGAATGTTGCAAATACATCACTCTTGTCAACAAGAAAGAATATCCATGTGTATCTAGTGAAATCATCCACAATCACAAATCCATATTTGTTTCCACCAATGCTTGTGTATGTGGTTGGACCAAACAAGTCTATGTGCATCAACTCAAATGCCTTAGATGTGCTCATCATGCTCTTCTTAGGATGTGTGTTACCAACTTGCTTTCTGGCTTGACATGCACTACATAGCTTATCCTTCTCAAATGTGACATCTTTCAAGCCTCTAACTAAGTCATGCTTGATCAACTTGTTTAATTGTTTCATTCCAACATGACCAAGCCTTCTATGCCATAACCAACCCATGCTAGACTTAGTGATCAAACATGTTGACAATTGAGCTTCTCTAGCATTGAAATCAACTAAGTATAGATTCTCATATCTAAATCCTTTGAATATCAAGTTAGAGCCATCTACACTTATGATCTCTACATCATCCACACCAAATATGCACTTGAAACTAAGATCACACTATTGAGCTACCGACAAAAGGTTGAAGTTCAAGCTCTCTACTAGTAGCACATTGGAAATGCTCAAGTCATTGGATATTATAATCTTACCAAGCCCTTTGACCTTGCCTTTGCCATTGTCACCAAATGTGATACTATCAATCCCATTGCTCTTGTTTTCATTGATTGAATTGAACATTTTTGGATCACCGGTCATGTATTGTGTGCACCCACTATCAAGCACCCAATGCCTTCCTCCGACTTTATAATTGACCTACAAAAGAAGATCAATTCTTTTTAGGTACCCAAACTTGCTTGGGTCCTTGAAGGTTAGGTACCAAGGTCTTTGGTACCCAAATGGCCTTCTTCTTTGGACCCACAATTGGTGTACCAATGAACTTAGCCTTTACACCATTGGTACCCTTAACAAGCATGTAACAAGAATCAAATTTAATTGAGGATACAATAGGTAGCTTATTCTTGTTAATCTTGCAATATTGCTCTACATGCCCAACTTGCTTGCATCTATTGCAAAACCGACCATTGCCCTTCACAAAGTTAACTTTGGGACTGATAAAGGCCGCCTTGCCTTTCTTGGGGGTATAGCCTAATCTCTCTTTGTTGAGAGAAAATCTTTGGCTACCCAAGCACTTTAGCAAGCGGGCATCTCCACCATAGGCATTGCCTAAGGCACGAGTGAGCTCATTCACTTCCTTCTTGAGGGTCTCATTTTCCACCATTAATGAGCCATCACAAGTGAGACCATCACTCAAAGGTAAAGTAGAAGTAGTAGTACTACAAGAAGTGTTAGTGGGAGCAACTATAATGGGCTTATAAAAAGATTCATCAATAAGATCACATGTTAGTCCCACATCACATGATATAATCACTTGCTCCTACTTGGCTTCCTCTTTAACTTGCTCGATGAGAGAGGAGTGAGCTTTCTCAAGCTTAGAGTGAGCTTTGCCAAGCTTCTCATGGACTTCCATTAGCCTCTCATGAGTGGCATTGAGCTCATCAAGGGATTGCTCAAGAAATTTGACTTTCTTGTTCAATTCCTTGCACTCCTTTCTCTTCATCTCAAAGCAAGTATGCACTTGCTCACACATGTCCATGAGCTCCTCCTTGGAGTACTCCTCATCATCATCATCACTCCTACAAGCATCACTTTCACATTCATCATCATCACTCACATCATATTTTACCTTGGTAGGTTTTGCCATGAGGCATGTCGAAGGAGTGTTGAAGATGGAGGGCTTGTTGTTGATGGCGATGCTTGCTAGTCCTTTCTTGATAGATTTCTTGCCATCATCACTCGAGTCATCACTATCCAAAGAGCCATCACTATCCCAAGTGACCACATAGCCTCCACCCTTCTTCTTTTGGAAGGTCATTCTCTTCTCCTTCTTCTCCTTCTTTTCTTTCTTATCCTTCTTATGCTGCTTCTTCTCATCCTCATTATTGTCACTATTGTAGGGATAATTTGCTACAACGTGATTGTGACTCTTGCAATTGTAGCATCTTCTCATATGTTCTTTGCTTTTGGTGTGATCTCTTCTCTTTCTTGCACCATAGCCCTTCTTCTTCATGAATTTTCCCATCTTGCGTACAAAGAGGGCCATAGCTTCATCATCAATATCACTAAGATCGTCATCATCACTTTATTCTTTCTTGGACTTGCCCTTGCTCTTGGATGATGATGAGCTAGCCTTGAATGCTATACTCTTCTTCTTTTCTTCTTCTTCCTTCTTGTCATCCTTGTCATCCCCTCTCTTTCCACATGGTATGTCTCTTACGTCATGACATCACCTAGTACTTAGTTAGGGGTAATCTCCTTCAATCCTCCTCTTATGATAAGCAATCTCAACATCTCAAATCTTGGAGGTAAGCACATCAAGAACCGATGAGAGACATCATCATCCTTGATCTTCTCTCCCAAGGCCTTCAAGTCATTTATAATCACTTGCAACCGATGGAACATTTCCGGAATGCTCTCATCTTCCTTCATCTTGAAGCTTGTCAACTTATCCTTGAGAATGTACCACTTAGCACTCTTCACCGCCGGTGTGCCCTCATATGTTTCCTCCAATCTCCTCCACACCTCATTTGCTCTTTCACAATCCTTGATTTGCTTAAACACCTTGGAATCAATGGCATTATATATGGTGTTGAGAGCCATTGTATTGCATTGCTTGTTGGTCTTGTCTTGGTTGGTGTGGTCATCAGGATCAATGATAGCATAGTCATTCTCGGTCACCTCCCATACTTGATCATTAATTGAACCAAGATACATCCTCACCTTTCTCTTCCAATAATCATAGCATGTGCCATCAAAGAACGGTGGTTTGCCCCCCACATGGTTGAACACAACTTGAGCCATAATTTAACACCGAGGTTGTTAAGCCTTCAATCAAACGGTGACCACAGCTCTAATACCACTTGAAAGGTCCTAATATGGCTAGAGGGGGGGGTGAATAGCCTATTTAAAAATCTACAAATCAACTAGAGCAATTTGATTAGTATGACAAAGAGCGAAATGCAAACTTGCTCTAGCTCTACAAGGGTTGCAAGCCACCAATCCGACAATTCTAGTTGCAATGATTACTAGGCACACAACTTATAATGTTACTACTCACTAAGAGCTCTCAATCTTGCTACTCTAAAGAGCTCCACTAGATGAACTCAAATAACAAAGCAAGCTCTCAATTCTAATTACACTAATGAGCTTGCCACAACTAGTTTGTAAGAATATAAATGAGTGAGTGGTGATTATACCACCGTGTAGAGAAGTAAACCAATCACAAGATGAATACTGAATCAATCACCAGGAGAATGCCAAAGGGCAAGAGACAACTAATTTTTCTCCTGATGTTCACGTGCTTGCCGGCACGCTAGTCCCCATTGTGTTGACCAACACTTGGTGGTTTGGCGGCTAAGAGGTGTTGCACAAACCTTGTCCACACAATTGGACACCGCAAGAACCTACCCACAAGTGAGGTAACTCAATGACACGAGCAATCCACTAGAGTTACCTTTTGGCTCTCCGCCGGGGAAGGCACAAGACCCCTCACAATCACCACGATCGGAGCCGGAGACAATCACCAACCTCCGCTCAATGATCCTCGCTGCTCCAAGCCGTCTAGGTGGCAGCAACCACCAAGAGTAACAAGTGAATCCCACAGCGAAACACGAATGCCAAGTGCCACTAGATGCAATCACTCAAGCAATGCGCTTGGATTCTCTCCCAATCTCACAATGATGATGAAACAATGATGGAGATGAGTGGGAGGGCTTTGGCTAAGCTCACAGGTTGCTATGTCAATGCAAATGGCCAAGAGAGTGAGCTTGAGCCGGCCATGGGGCTTAAATAGAAGCCCCCACAAAATAGAGTCATTGTACCCCTTCACTAGGCACAACACGGGATGACCGGATGCTCCGGTCAGTTTGACCGGATGCAGGACCCCAGCGTCCGGTCGCTCGATGCTTGCCAGGTGTTCATCGGCTTCAAACGCCGATCGCCCGATCTCAACGGTCAAGTGATGACCGGACGCGTTAGTTAGAAAGTGACTGGACGTAGGACCCCAGCGTCTGGTCATTTCTAGTAAGGTTCCAAACACAAAATTTCACGACCAGACACGTCCGGTCATGCTCGACCGGACTCACCAAGACGTCCGGTTACTCAATGTTCCCTCTGTGTGCCTCACGTCAGCGTACGTCAGCAATGACTGAACGCACCCGGCCAACGTCCGGTCACTCTTCGTGCCAGCATCCGGTCACAAGACCGAGACGTGTGCTCACTATTGCTACTGACCAGACTCTGAACCCAGCATCCGGTCACTACACCACCAGCATCTAGTCACTCCTGTGAACCCCTGTCTTTTCTATCTAGGGTGTCGGTGGCACCGTCGGACTGTCCGCACTCTACGGGCAGATACACCATCGGTGAAGTTTCTAACCCTTGCTCAAATGTGCCAACCACCAAGTGTATCACCTGTGCACAATGTGTTAGCTTATTTTCATAAGCATTTTCAAGGGTGTTAGCACTCCACTAGATCCTAAATGCATGTGCAATGAGTTAGAGCATCTAGTGGCACTTTGATAACCGCATTTCAATACGGTTTACCCCTCTTAATAGTACGGCTATCTAACCTAAATGTGATCACACTCGCTAAGTGTCTTGATCATCAAAATAAAATGGCTCCTACTATTTATACCTTTGCCTTGAGCAATTTGTTTTTCTCTTTCTTCTTTTCCAAGTTCAAGCATTTGATCATCACCATGCCATCACCATCGTCATGATCTTCGCCATTGCTTCATCACTTGGAGTAGTGCTACCTATCTCATAATTACTTTGATAAACTAGGTTAGCACTGAGGGTTTCATCAATTAACCAAAACCAAACTAGAGATTTCACGAAGGCAAAGGGAACAGAAAAATTGTGAGAAGGAACATGACCATGTTTCCAAGTTTCCAGCATGTCATCTCGCATAAAAATTTCAGCAAGCATGTAGACTCCATGATCCGAATGCACACGATGTATGTCAACACTATCCTGCAAAAGATTAGAACTAACCAAAGACAATGTAGGAATAGATGGTATAGCAGACATAGGTAGCAACCAACAATGGTCCTCTTCTTGGAAGTGAACTTGTTTCTTTGAGGAACATGAGAGAATGTTTGTATTATTATGGTTGCCCTCTAAACGATCATAATCTTGTACAACAAAAGGAGAATTCATATTACTACGAACGTATACTCGATGTATCATATATTGTCCTTTATTGTTATATTTGCCAATAACATGATATGTGTGTTTAGAAAACCAAGGCAAATCAACATATTTAAAAAGGCTCTCCTCCAAACAATCTAGGTTACACAAAACATCAAATTTAATGTAACCCAAAGTATGTAAAGAAGACAACAATTTGAGCTCATCAGTTTTAGTAGCAATATGAATAACATATTTATTTTCAACACAAGTGGTTGGTTCCAAAATATGTAAAACTAAAGCATCATCAACCAGTTCATCTTTATCACAAGGAACATCAAGCAAATTATCATGGGACAAAGATAAATCAAGAGAGGGTTTTACTAACAATTGCTCTATGATAACATGGTTTGTGGAAAATTTTAGTACATTAAAACAATTCTCACCTTCCGTGAGTGTAGCACCATGGGCATTACTTATGTTCTCAGCAGGAGTAATAGGTGCATTGTGAAGTGATGGTTCTGAATTTGCATATGAGGTTGTGTGGTCCTCATTTTCTTCCATGTCATCCTCTCGCTTATGTACATTATCCTACAGAAGGTTAGCCATAGCAAGAGGAATAACAACAGACTCTTCCTCTAAATAGTGCACCTCAGCATATCAAGTCAAAATAGGAGGTGGATTAACAAATGTTTCTCACATAATGAGTTTCATATCATTCTAAGTTTGAGGTTTATCAGAAGGATCTAAAGACTCCCACCAAGATAAAGCAGAATGTCACAAAACACTAGCTGTATTTTTTACCTTCCTCCTTGGACACATAAAGCGAGTAGCAAATATGTTATCTATGGTAATTTCCCACTCCATGTACTCATCAGCACCTATACCATCATAAGTAGGCGGGGAAGAAAAAATAGATTGACATGCGGGAGGAGGTGTAGCAGCAGTAGTGCGTGGCTCATGCATCATTGATGTCTCATATCGGTACGTGTTGTAACCTGTCATTGTTGGCATCAAACAAGAAAACACACAAGTATGTATTTTCCTATCAGCTACTATAGGATGTGGTCAAGGAGTAAAGTCACACACTCTCAAGTGTCTTACCATGGTCTTACAAGTGTTCTTACCAAAGCAATAGGCGGTGCAATCGGTTGGTGACTGTGATACCATTGTAGCTTGAGTGTAACAGTTGCATGACAAACCTGTACTTGGTTAGAAGAAAGTGGAGCTTGGACAGACACAATATAGTAGCAAGGAATAGCAATAATTTAATTAAGAAATTGCAAGATTGAAAAGTAGTCCCAAGCTAGTCTATGTCGCTAGCCTAGACTCGTCCTGGATCTAGTTAAACAAGCAACAATATCTCAGCACAAGGACTAAACAGGATGCAAGCACTTCTATTTTTTTTTCACCTTCCTTTTTTTCCTTTTTTTGCACCTCTTTGCCTTTTGAGTTTCTTTGTTTTTTTAACAGAATGTGCCACAAATGACTCTAATATGTAACCACCATATGAATCGATCAAAACTGCATAGGCTTGTGCACCAATATGCGCAGCTGCACACGTGAGCAAAGCAACTCCACAAACGAAACACCTTGTTGATTATTACTCTGACATGTTCTAAAGGGCAACAAACCTTGCTTTTTTTGGATCTAGTACCGAGAACAACCACAGGAATTTTGGAGTCCTAAATTTTTACGCACACAGCAGCAGCTTGTGTAGGTGGTAAATCAAACATGTAGTAAATCTGATCGACCAAAATAAACACCAAACCAATCTATTGGCCAAACCAACTTTATCACTAAGATATATTTTTTTTATTCAGCCAGCAAAGAAGATTGACACTAGACCAAGACTAATTAACCAACGAACACAATGACATGCGAGGGACGACAGTTCAACAAAGCAAACTGAAATTAAAAATATTGCAAGGCACAAAGGGGCTGTAGGATATGGAATATGTGGCAGTGTATATATTTTTTGGTTTTTTTGGACTATAGGTGATGGAAAAACAGTAACAATCTAAAGGGAAAAACAAAGTTATACCTAACGGGCAACAAGGTCTCTGATACCACTTGATGTAGACAAGGCCCGATCTTCCGATAGGTATGATAGCGTCAATTGGTGGAGACTCGACGTTCTTGATCTAGGCTTTGAACCAAGACTGATTCAGACCCTCGCAACCATTACACCACTGCTCCGTTGGTTATCAACCACACGAATGCGATTGACCTCGCCGAGAAGGCTTTCCTGCAAGCGAATCAAGAACATAAGCAAGAACGGAATAAACACAATCTGAAATTGCAAATAACTATAAGGCTTATGATAATGAAAAAGGAGTTCAAGTCTTTATTCAAAAGGACTAATTACCACAGGAGAACAAGATCAAGAACTGGGGCCCTGGTTCACAGCAAGCGGCCTTGGCGGCATAGTTGTAGCAAAACGACGTCTGTTTCACAAGGAAATCAAGAACTAAAAAAACCCAAACCCTAAGTAGAGCGACGGCTACTAATTATAGAGCCCTAGACATCACCCCCTGGACCGCCCCCTAATGGGCCCAAATACGATACACAGTCCAACGGACCAAAAGACGGTGTCGCAGCACCCTGGTAGATTCTGGACGCTAACTTGTTTCGACGATTCCTGTTGATTCCAAAGGGATTTTGATGTGAGACCACTTGCATTGGCTTCCTTATCTAATTAGCTTTCTATCCATATGTGGATCATCGAAAATAGAGCCTGTATACTCCTGTGTGACCAGTTTTATGATAGACTGGTCCTGGAACCCGAGATGGGCTTGAAGTTGATTTGGGCCTCCACCTCGATGACTCGAACCGGATGAGCTTCGGGCCTCCTTCTCGGTTAGGACAACCTTGCTGATCTCCTTGGCCTCTATATCCAAGCATGGTCATATGTATGGAGCTCATGTCCTTATCAAATACCACTTGATAGATCAATTAAGTCTAGATACCACTTCAAGAAATCAAACTAGATATCCATTTGCATTGTTGTCTTGTTCTTGCACTCTTGTTACTTATCATGAGCTTCTAATATGACTTGAACTAAAATGATTTGCCTAAGCTTCCAAGTCCAGTTTGAACCGATGACAAGCTTCTTCACACCTCTCTCAAGGGTTATCTTGCCAATGTTGTTCTTGTCACTTGTTAGCAATCCAAAATAGATCAAGTACTTGGGTTCACTAGCTCATGAACAAATTCATATACTACCACTAGTTCATTTAATCATTAAAAGCAATAGTGGTAGGCTATGAATTTAAACATTTCATTTGTTATGCATGATCCTAATAAGTATGTACTATATGCACTAACCGTATACTAGTAAGGGATGAAATGATCATGCACATTACGATGATACATTTGCTATCTTGGAGTAGAGGATAGTCATTTGATTCCAATTAGCCTCCTCAATAGCAATGTGAAGTTTAATTTATAGCTTGGTGAAGACCAACCATCATAGATAGAGTCCATTCTTCACCCATATGAATTGAGAACCACTGATGATCAAGTGTACTATCATGATGTGGTTGGCTGGCTTCTTCTTTTGATCAATGCTTATATGAGAGAACTATGAGAAATACCACTTGAATTGCCATGATTAGCTCTCTTTTGGGTGTTGCTTGCTCTCTTGATCAACCCTTTAGATTGTTTCAACTAAGCATCTCAAATGTCCTTTAGATCACCACTTCCATGTTAGCCTTCCAAGTACCACACTTGGTTTACCTACAAAAGGCGGCAAGCCCCTACACTAGGGAGAAGTGACCTCTCTCCAAAGAACCATTCTTATACTCACTTGAAATAACTTGATTGATTGATCCAAGTGATGGACTTAATTTGATGAGTAACCTTGAATCCTTCTTTAAACCCTTTTCTTTCTACTAAATGATCTCCAATTATTACTAGAACTTAAACTTCATCTTCATCTTGAGCTTGGTCTTGATCTTCAATTTGAGTACCAAATATGTCCCAAGTACACTCCATAATCAAATGGCCTTATACTCTTTGCTTTTCATGCTTCTAGCTCATCTCAAAACCAAACTTAGGTACCTCAAACACTTATAAACACGTTTCCAACTTGAGGACCTTTCAATCAAAGTGACTCTTGATGAATCCAATTATTGTCATTTTTCTTGGCAGATTCTGTACCCTTCAAAGAAATATCTATATATCCCAATGTACAAATCCAAATAACACGAAATTTGATGGAGATGTGGTTTACTAAGTCATATAGCAGATGTAAAAATTTGAGCTTCATTTGACTTCTAGATTGCTGATAGATTTTAATTCTTCCACCACTGCTACATGCTGAAAACTTCTGCACTATAGCTGACAAGATCTACTCTAAAACCGAAGCATCTCTTATCCAATTCTCATGAAATTTCTACAACATCTCATACCATAAGTCTAGAAAATGTACACCAATTTTCATGCCACTCCAATAAGTTTTGATCACTCAAACATGGCTAATATCACAGCTCACTCATATTTTCAAATTTAGGACATATTTCAATTGTTGAGCTATTCTTCATCAAATTGAACCAAACTTGAAATCAACTTGTTTGAATACTTTCACAAGACATAAATCCATTCAATCCACTGACTAAAGATCATCTTATCAATTTATCCAACACAAATCAATCCAAACTTGATTACTAAGCATTTATCCATTCAATCATCTTATAGCAAGCAACATTGCATATTTATCCAATTCAATCAACTCATATGCACCCAAATGAAATGATCAACAAGAAATATACCTTGGTTAGCTCATGATCCTTCAATTTGCATGCTTCAACTCAAACTATTGCAAGTCATCAAATATTCAAATAAAGCACTAACAACTTGACACAATGCACTTGTATGTTGATAGCACTTGGACTTCACTCAACTTGACTCGGCATTGGGACAGGATATGCACTAAGCTTCACAACTTGACTCAACATATGATGAACAATGTGAGATCAATTGAATCAAGCCTCCAATGCCATGGTACCTACACACATTCATCCACCTTTTGATGGTACCCAAACAAGTTTGGGTCCTCTCAAGTTAGGTGCAACATACTTAGGCATAGCCTAGGGGACATGAATGAGCCATGTATCCCCTTTTCCGTTATGAGTAGCAAACTCTCTTTGATTGAGTCTTTTCTTCCTTGTTCATTTGTTGCTTCTCATTGCCTTTCCTCTCATGAGTTGCTTGAACCTTCTTCTCAAGCTTGGTAGGGCACTTCAAGGCAAAGTATCCCATATCTTCACACTTGAAGCACTTGATGTGAGCATACACCTTCTTTTCTTCTTCATTCTTGCTCAACATCTCGGCATCTTGAATTTGCATTGGATGCCTTGCCTTTCCACCCCTTCTTGTTTTCTTTATCTTTTTCTTCAAGTCACCACCATCTCCTTGGTTGATCTTGACTTGCTCTTGGGGTGTCTTCTCTTGTTCATCTTGTGGCTTTGGTTAAGGCTCTTCTTGTTGCTTCACCAATTTTTTGGTTGGGCACATTGAGGTAAGGTGACCCCAAATGTGGCACTTGAAGCACTTCACATGCCTGAGCCTCTCTTCTTCCTTCATCTTCTTGAGCTTCTCAATGTTTGGGCATCCATTTGCAAGGTATCCCGCTTCATGGCACCAGTAGCACATGGAGTGGGATAACTTGTTGATAGAATATCATCGACAGTCCTTTGAGGGGTATCCCATGAAGGTAGATTGATCGGCAGAGATGCATGTAATCAAGATCAAGAAGGCAACAGAGACACAAGAGTTAGACAGGTTTAGGCCATCAACGCGACATAATACCCTACTCCTATGGTCTGTTGGTTTGTATTCGCTTCGTATGATCTTGTGTGTCTTTTGAGGGGGTCCCTGCCTACCTTATATAGTCTGGGGGGTAGGGTTACAAGTCGGTTAGATCTAGGAGATAACTAAAAAAGTAATAACAGATTACATGAGTCATGGGATTGAACATATCCTAACAGATCTCATAGTATCTTCAGGATATTGCCCTTGATGTCTTGCGGTGCACGCCGAGCAGTGTCGTGCACCGTAGGTCTTCGTCTTGTGGGCTGGACCGCCCTGGGAGCACAACCCATGTAGTCTACCATGGGTATCTAGGGTCGTACCACCCATAGCTAGTCCCCGAGTGCCTTGTATCCGCTGTGCAACGCTGTCTTGAGCTTGTCTGAGCAAGTGTAAACAAAGCCAAGTAGTTAGACTCATGGTCTGATCATCATAACAAGTCGCCGAGCAGTTGTGGACCATAGCCGACCAGCTTAACTATTCGACCGAGCACAAGCTTACCCAAGTGAGGCTTGCTAGAAGGATGTAAGGATCTTAAGCTCAAAATCAAAATTTTCCTCATAGTGGACCAAGTGTGCCCACTTAGAGTCTGACCACAAGAAAGGGAGATAGTCTTCTTCAATTTCAGGAGGCGCAGAGTCTTCCAGGTTAAACCAAACACACTCACCGCAAGGTGAAGTATGCCCACTTAGTCCCCAAGCCTGACAGTAGGTGATGTAGTCACGTGGTGCCAGGGTCCAAAGTAGAAGAAAAGCAGAAGACCAGTTGAGCAGGCAGCCAGTCCCTGGGTGGAGCCCTGAAATGAGAAACACACAATCACCTCAAGGTGAAGTGTGCCCTCTTAGTCCTCGAGCCTGATAGTAGGTGACGTGGTCACGTGGTGCCAGGGTCAGAAAAAATAGCAACCAAAAGAAAGACCCTAGTGTGGTGAGAAACCAAGTCATAATGATGATGTAGTCCCTGAGCCATAAGTGGAAACCTTGGATAAATCAAATCATGGAGAAAAAGCCAGAGTAATGGCTATACAGCAGAAGTTACTGAGCCTTGATGGTATTGTGGCGAAGTCGGTGAATATTTGGTGTGCAGTTCCAAGTTGCATCGAAAAATGGGTGACATGGGCTACAGTTGCGTAGAAGCTCAGATAACGGCCCAACACACCACTTCAGGGAATTCGGAAAGGCGCAAATCATGCTGCGGTTTCCCAAAAACCCTTGAATGCAAAAAGTGGGTACGATTTCTTTATAACTGCGCCATCGCTCTCTGTGCTCCCACCTTTGCTACTTCGCCACTTCATCTTCCTTCTCAGCCTCGTGTTCCCCCATTCATATTTACACACGCTTTCCACCGCCAGTCCCAATCCAGATCTGAGGAATGGCAGCAAAGAGAGGAAGTGGCAACATGAAGAAGGTGGCCGTCGGGGCGAGCCGTGACAAGGAATGGGTGTCGTCGCTCATGGGGGAGATGGAGCTCAATGGGATGGTGGAGGCGGGCGTTCTTCCTAACCGTGTCACCACCAGATGGCGTTCGGTCGACGGTGAGCCCTACCTGATGCCACATACTGACGAAGTCATAGTTTTTGAAGATTATTTCTAGCGCGGATTAGGACTTCCTGTTCATCCTTTCTTGTGCGATCTATTGGAGTATTGGGGAGTAAGCCTACGCAATCTGCATCCGAATACTATCTTGCATATTGCTGTCTTTATCCACTTCTATGAGGTGTATCTTGGCATTCTACCCCACTTCAACCTCTTCCGACATCTGTTCAGGCTAAAGAAGAAGGGTAGGGGCAGTTCCAGAGTGGTCGACGGTGTGTATCTACAGCTCCACGATGGGATGGCGGACAAGTACATTACTATGCTATTGAACACCTCACTGAAGGGGTGGAATGCTAGGTGGTTCTACATGAAGCAAAGCCATCCTGCCATCTGATGCGATGTCGACCAGGTTCTAGAGAACCAGAGGAGCTGGTCAGAGAAGCCGACCAGTGTTGATATGGATCAGGTGAAGGAGCTCCTCGAGCTGATGAGGGGCATGAAGGTGAATGGAGTGGTGGTTGCGGTGAGCTTCATAGTGCGCCGCATCCAGCCCTATAGGGAGAGGGCTCATCCGGGCTTTGACTTCAAGGGAGATACTAACGGCATCGAGGAGAGGACGGAGAGGCTAACGAAGGTGGCCATGCTACACTGGGCTGCTGAGCTATTTGCTCCAAACACACCATACGGTGAGCCAGGGCAGCCGAAAGCCTTCAACTGCATGAACCCACCTCCTCAAGTAAAAATCTCAACTGTTGTTCTTGGTGCATTTTACCCCGTATCAGTGACAAGCAGTAAACTGATTCACTTGTGGAAAGATCCATTTGCAGGAAGGGGCGACGTACTTCTCGAGCGTGCCGAGGAGTGATTGGGCCAAAGGCAGTGGACGCTAGGCCAACCACTCAGCCGGAGGAAGGAGCCATCAGCACCTTGTCTGAGTCTAAAGACAAAGGTGTTGGTCGGAAGGAGGGTCCTCCCTCGATTTCAGAGAAGGTTCGGGGGAAAAGGACGACAACAGATGAGCCAACCCAAAAGAAGAGGAAAATGGCGGGTGTAGCTCCTAGCAAGCTGGGCGACATCTCGCTTGGCGGTGATCAGACCACTCGGATACAAAGTACGGTGATGTCCAAGTGGTCAGATGATGACGGGGCTCTAGTAGCTCCTCCTCTTAGCACTAAGGCACCACCACACAACATGCGCACGGAGGTGTAGTCGAAGGGAGGGGAGGGAGTCCCCTAGCAGCAGGCGGAGGAGAGGCCAATGACGGGGGCTGCAAGACCTCTAGCCTAGGGCACGTGGGTTGACCCCAGAGCTATGCCTGGGTGATTGGGAAGGCAGCACCGGTTCAGAACTGTCTACTAGGAAGCCGACGTGTAAGTATCCCTACCTTAGAGTCGGTTGCTGTTCGATCTTTATAGTTGCAGTGATTGATGAGCTGATCTGATGCAGAACGAGGCGCATGGAGGATCTGAATCCTTCTGTCCAGTCTAGCGAGCAGCCGAGGGTTGTTCCTGATGCAGAGACCATGCCGACGGACTCTATCCTAGAGTCCCCAGGTGCTTGGTGGTTTGTGGAGGAGTCGGCCACCGCTGCTGATGGAGTTGGCAGTAGAGAACGGTTGGCGACAACGGCGGCCGATGCGATGGAGATGACAGGAGCGACGGTGAGAGCCGCCGAATCTTCGAAGGCAGGAGCAGGAGCTGCTGGCGCCATGCTAGAGCCTAAGGCATAGAGGCTGGCAGCATCTGAGGAGCAAGCGGCGTGCCCTAAGTTGTCGTAGGGTGTGGTCAGTCGCTGCATGTGGCCACCAAGCCCCCAGGGAGCGCCACCGATTTTGGAGGAAGAGGATGAGGTCGAGGAGATTGAGCGTGAAGAATCACAACCTCAAGCCGTCCGGATCCTCCACAAGTGGGGGGATGAAGTAGTGGTCATGGAGGGCAAGACACCTCTAGGGAGGTGAAGAGGCTACGGTCCACCCTTTCCACAGCCATGAAGCAGATCGAGGTCAATATTGTGTCGGTGATGTTTGTCTTTAGCGTTGGAGAATGGGGTCCTTTATAATCTTGGTGCTTTTGCAGGGCATAGCACAAACTACCGTACAACAACAGCAGCTAATCAAGAGGATGGAGCCCCTCATCGAGGAGAACACGAAGCTGAAGGAGGCAATGAAAATGATGGAGAAAAACGTCTAGAGGGCCCAGTGCGAAAGGGATCTTGCCGAATCAAATGCGTGGGACCTGGAATACCAAAATGGCGCCTTATACGAGCAGCTGATGACCATCTTTGAGCAGCTGAAGCACACCTCCGAGCAGCTAGAGCGCAACTTTGAGCAGCTAAGAAGCGTCTCTGAGCAGAAGAAAGGTATGGCAGATCGATGAATTTGTTCTGCATTGCCGAACAGTCTTGTTGTTGCAAATGACTGTTATGTTTGTAGAGCAAGATGCGGAGCTCGACTAGTTGCATCAAGTCATCGGTCAGCTCCAAGAGGAGAAGGAGAAAGCATCTGGGCGAGTGGAGAAACTGGTCGAGGAACTAGAAGGTGAGTAGTTCATGGTCGGAGTTGTCGCTGATATGATTGCTTCGTGTGACGAATCCCTTTGGTGTCTGTAAAATACCGTTGAAGAACCAGGGCATAGTTCGACATGCTGGAGCTGGAGGTGCAAACCTAAAGGAGTAAACTCGATGCCGTAGTAGCCGGAGTCAAGCCGGTGCTTGACTGTATCGACATGGAGGTGGCTCCTCAGCCAGACGACAGGTCACCACGTCTAGACACCATCATCGATAGGTGCAAGGCAGCGTGGGAGAACTTCAAGAGCTTCAACCGAGATGCCACTGTCTCCATCATGACCCATGCCCTGGCGGTGGTCCTATCTCATTACCCTACCATCGATCTTTGAGCGATAGGGGCCGAATTTGCTAGAGGGACAGGTGCAATGAAGCAGCAGTAGCTAGAAGATGAGGCGGAGGACACGGCGAAGAGGTTGGCCAGCAATGTTAATCTGTTTGGCGAGGCAGACGGTAAGGGCCAAGCTCAATGACCTGAGTAGAGGGAAACCTATATGTAACAGCAGGAGAGGAGAGTTAAATGCGCAAGGGCATAAACAAACATTTATGTATTTGTATAAATGTTGTAAGTAGACGTCGTGTGCATGTTTATGTAGTTGGCTAGCACTTTCGATGAAAGATAGATGTATTGTTAACCCTAATACATTTATACGTGGTATAGTAGCATTCGAGCAGTTAGTTCGTTACTGGGCTCTTGGCCTTGGCTAGCCCATATTCCATAACGTTGAGCGCTGAGCCCGTGCACGTGTAGGAGGAACAGATGTGACCAAGGAACCACAGCCAACCACCCATAATGCTGAGCATGGAGCCCGTAGCACGTGTAGGGAGAGACCAGAGACTGGGTTTTCTCCAAAGAATACAGAGCAAAACGTGTGCTGCTTGATGGTTGGCGAAATATATTAGAGATATTTTAGTATGGTGAAATGGGGCAGAGCATATACGGAGATCACATATAATTGTCGGAGTTTAAACTAGAGTAGGATAGAGCTGGCGATCGCAAATGGAGATTAAACCATAGTGGAGAAATCATGGAGACAAATTATGGCGACAAAAACATCATTTACTATGGAGTGGAGAGTACATATCTAGAGCGTTTCAAGGATAGAAACGTATAAGGTGCTCGATGTGCCATGAATTAGGGATATCGATTCCATCCAAGTCATATAGCGGGTAAGACCCTGGTCGGGTAACCTCTTTGACCATGTAAGGCCCTTCCTAGGGGGAGGAGAGCTTGTGCATCCCTTCAGTTTTCCGCTTTCTACAGAGAATGAGGTCATTGACCACAAATGAACGACCTTTGATATTGCGATTGTAGTATCTTCATAGGCCTTCTAGGTATTTGGCTGTGTGGATGCAAGTGATTAGGCGTTCTTCTTCGGCCCTGTTGACATCCTCTGCCCAAATAGCTGTGGCTTGCCCTTCATTATAATGCTCTACTCTGTGTGCTCAGAAAACAATGTTCGTGGGAAGTACGTCCTCTGAGCCGTAGACCAAAAAATATGGAGACACACCGGTGTTGCGACTAGCTTGAGTGTGCAGTCCCCAGACCACAGCTGGGAGCTCTTTGAGCCATTTGCTCGGATGCTTTTCCTCTTTCTGGTATAGCCTCTTTTTGAGGGCATTGAGGATCATGCCGTTCGCCCGTCCAATGTCTAATGTAGCTATGAAGGAGCTCGGATGGTTTCTGATAGATGTGATTCAAATCATGCTTGGTGCCCAGCCGAGTACACGTAGCCATGTAGTTGTCGGTGAAGACCTTCTTCAGCTATTCCTAGGATCCGATAGAGTCCGAGGTGAGGCTTGTGAGCCAGTTCATCGCAGTTGGTGTGAGCATGATGGGAATATAGTTTGCCATGACACTGGTATCTCCCCCGGCGGCGCACACAGCGGTGGCATAACTTGTAGCCACTGTGTGGGGTTCATCCACCCCTCGTAGAGCTCAACCCCGGTGATTTTGAAACCATGGGGCCAATGGAGTGTTTGGAGTGCCCTTGTGAATGCTCAGGGCCCTCCGGGATCGTTACCGTCGTGATCTATGGCATTGCACGCATTGAGTGGCTAGAGGGTTGCGTCCGGATTACCAAACTCTTGCTCGTATTCTTGACGCCGGCGTGCTTCCTCTTCATGGCGAGAGAAACAACGCCCATCGATATGACATCGCGTGTCTCGGAGATTGTTGATGTGCGCTCAGACAATTTGGTCGACTTCTTGGTCGTGTTGGCGAGGCTAGTTGATGCGGTTCCCCTAGCTCCCCCTAGAGAGGTTGTCCATCATCACACTATTGATCAGTGAAATGGCTACTGCTGGGGCGGTGATTGGATCTTGGCGCGATGGATCAATGAATCAAGCTCGTTGAGTAGGAAGGTCTCTGATCCTGGCGGATCTCATTGACCTGGTAGTGTGCACTTTGAGCATTGTGGCGACCCTTGACGACTTCTGGCATTTGCTCAAGCCGGGCGAGCTCATTGGTGGCCACGGCCAAGTTAGCGCTTGGGGTCTTGTAGACATCGTGGTCGTCGACATGGATGAATTCATCATCGAGGTTGCATTGGAGTGGGCATGGCCTCCCTTGTGACTCGAGCTATTCGTTGCGAGCAGCCTCAGCTAGCATAATGGCAGCCTCATTTGCTCGGAGCTGTGCATAGTTGGTGTTCCTATTGACACAAGCGGTGCGGTCCTTTGTTAGGTCGAGATGGTGGACTAGAGGGGGGTGAATAGTCCTTTCTAAAATTAATCACGTCGGCTAACTGAAACATGTGTGGAATTAAAACTATCAGTCTAGCCAAGACTACACCCCTCTATTTATGTTCTCTAGCACCTTCCAAAGATACTAATTAAGCAACAAAGGTGCTAGGCTAGCTAGAGCTCACCTAACCAATTCAAGAAGCAATGTCACACAAACCTATGCCACTAGTACTTTAAGCAACAAGGGAGCTCCTACACATGTTAGTAAGCAAAAGCACAAAGCCAACTATGCTCACTAGCAATGCTCAATAACAAGGCAACCAAAGCCAAATTAGAGAGCGCAAATACTTAGCTACACAAACTAAGCAATGTGACTAATAAGGTTACACAAACCAAATTAGCCACGTAAGGGAGCTATTTCTATGCTACATAAGCAAGAAGGTAACTAGTGAGCTACACAAGCTAACTAATTACAAGAGCAACTACACAAGCACAATGTATATAAAAGTAATCACAAGCTTGTGTAAAGGGATTCCAAACCAACAGGAAGAACAAGGTTGACACGGTGATTTTTCTCCTGAGGTTCACGTGCTTGCCAACACGCTAGTACCCATTGTGTCGACCGCTCACTTGGTGGTTCGGCGGCTAATTGGCATCACCCACCAAGCCCGCATGTTGGGCACCGCAAGAACCTACCCCGAAAGTGAGGGTAGCTCAATGACACGCTCAACTAGAGTTGCTCTTCACGGCTCCCGTGGGGCGAGCACAATGCCCCTCACAAAGCTCTTCTTTGGAGCACTGCACAAGCTTCTTGCGGGCTTCGACGGAGACCACAACCAAGCCATCTAGGAGGTGGCAACCTCCAAGAGTAACAAGCACCACCGGCTTGTAACTCGATCACCTAGTGCCACTCGATGCAACCTCATGATGCAATCGCACTAAAATCGCTCTCTCACACAATCGGATGATCCCTATCAAGCATATGTGAGATGGAGGGCTCCCAAGCACTCTCAAGCATGGACACAAAGTCCCTCGAGGTGCTCAGCCCCAGCCATGGTCGAGACCCCCTTCTATTTATAGCCCCATGGGCTAAACTAGCCGTTACCCCTTCACTGGGCGTTCTTCTCCTTTGCAATGTGCCAACACCACCAAGTGTACACCACCATGTGTATGTTTGTTAGCATTTTCACAATCATTTTCCAAAGAATTAGCCACTCAACTTGCCACGCCACTCAATCCTAGCAATGATGCAAAGTTAGATCACTCGAGTGGCACTAGATGACCGATATGCAAACAAGTTTGCCCCTCTTGATAGTACGGCCATCTACCCTATACCCGGTCATCAACTTCTCTACACACCTATGACCGGTGAAATGAAATGCCCTAGGTTATACCTTTGCCTTGCACATTCCATTCCATCTCCTTCAATGTTGATGCAACACATGCACCAACATGATCAACAATGATATGATCCACTTCATATCATCACGTGATCATATTGGTTCATCAATCTTGACTTCACTTGCTTTTCACTGTTGCCTTCGTCCATCGGCGCCAAGTCTTGCTCAAGCTTCACCGCCACGTGGTCTATCGCTCCAAAGCCTCCGACTTGCCCTTCACGCTTGCAACCGGTCCATCAAGCCAAGTCTTGTCTTGATATTCTCCATCTTGATCACATGACTCAATGTCATGTCTCATTGCAATAAGCTCCTTCATCATCACATGTGTGAGCTTTGCAACATCACCAAACCATTTTCACCTTCACGGCATATGTTGCTCACACACATGTACTTGTGGACTAATCACCTGTGTATCTCACATAAACACATTTAGTCCACCTAGGGTTGTCACTCAATTACCAAAACCACACAAGGACCTTTCATCCTTGTCGGTTCCCCATCCTGTGGAGGGCTATCGACGCTGACATTGAAAATCCCGCCTTCCTCGAAAGGGTGGGAAAGGAGGTTGAACGGCGGCGGTTTCAGCGACAGTCACCATTGAGCCCTGGGACTCAGAGTCTGGGTTTTGCTCCAAGATGGTTTGGAGGGATGCTTCAGGATGTCGGCCAATTTGCAGCATGTTGATAGTCAGCGAGAGTTGGTAAACGATCTTGTCGGCAAGAGGATAGATGTCTCCCACTTGGTCGGCGAATTTGCTCCTTAGGGCATCTTTGTAGGAGGCGGTGATGCTGGTGAGCCCAAAGGGTAGGGCTGTAACCCCTAGAGTTTCCTGATCGGCCTCCAATGGATCCGAATTGGAGGGTGGTCGGCACTGAACTAGAGTGGTCAGAGTTGATTCTGCGATGGAGAGGCAGTCGATGAGCTTTTGGCCAACCTAATCGATGGATGCGATCAAATCATCGTTGCTGATCCGCTTCCTCGGGTAGCGGGGGAGCGGGCGGTGAATTGTTGATGAAGATGACCTCAAAGGTAGTTTCGAGATCAGATCTATAGTCATAGGTGTTGGGGTGGTCGGCGTAGAATCAATCTGCACCAGCTCGATGATCTCTCTATCTCCGTCAGTGTTGATTATCCAGGAGATTGATCCGACCATGAAGATCTGGCCGGACTATGGGGAGGACAAAAAGCCTGCAAAACGTACCATCTTGTATGACATGGAAATAGCATGCACACCCCTACCTGGCATGCCAACTATCGATAGAATATCATTGGCAGTCCTCCGAGGGCTATCCCACGAAGGTAGATTGATCGACAGAGATGCGTGTAATCAAAACAAGAAGGCAACAGAGACACAAGAGTTAGATAGGTTCATGCCGTTAGAGCGATGTAATACCCTACTCCTATGGTCTGTTGGTTTGTATTGGCTTCATATGATCTTGCGTGTCTTTTGAGGGGGTCCTTGCTCGCCTTATATAGTCTGGGGGGTAGGGTTACAAGTCGACTAGATCTAGGAGATAATCGGAAAGTAATAACATATTACATGAATCATGGGATCGAACGTATCCTAACAGATCTCGTAGTATCTTTAGGATATCACCCTTGATGTCTTGCGGTGCACGCCGAGTAGTGCCGTGCATTGTAGGTCTTCGTCTTGTGGGCTGGACCACCCCTGGGAGCGTAGCCCATGTAGTCTGTCGTGGGCATCCAGGGTTGTACCCCCCACACAACTTCAATTGTAGTTGCTTCTTCATCTTGTTTGCCCTTTTTCTTTTGCCCTTTGTCATTTTCCTTTTGAAGCCAAGGCCACTCTTGTCACCAAAGTTTATTTGAGTCTTCAATATATGCTCAAAGGTGACTTTTGAGTTGTAGCACCTCTCTAACTTGTTGCTCAATTTCTTCACTTTATTCTTGAGCTCATTGTTCTCCTTCAAAAGGTTAGTCTCATAAGACAAGGAAGTAGAACAAGCATCTATATGTGTAGAGCATGACATTTCTAATAAATCATCACAAGAGGAGGATACATGCTTCTTCCCTACATCACAAGAGTTAGTCACATGTTACAATTGATCTCTTGACTCATGTGATGAGCTCTCTTTCTTTTTAAGTTTTGTTGAAAAAGCTTTAATGAGAGAAGCATGTTGTTCTAATAATTCTTTATGAGATGCAAGTAGTGTCTCATGAGTCAATTTTAGCTCACCATGTGAAGATTTAAGAACATCAAGTAAGTGCTTATGTTCTTCACATGAGTTCTTTAGAAATGAGTTTTCATTTTCCAATTTCAATGTTTTAGCTTTCTCAATTTCTAAAGACATGGTCATGCTAGCAAGTCTACTAACAAGCTCATCATATGAATCAACATAATCAACCACATTGTCATCTTGTACCTTTGTGTCACCTTGTGACATGAATCAATATGGTGATGATGGAGAGCTTGTAGTAGCATCACTTTCATAGCTCGAGCATGAACCAACATCATCAAAATCACCACCAAGTGTGCTTGAGGTAGAATCATCATGTGCATCACTTGTGGCATCATCATCATTCTTGTCAAGTGATCTTGTGGTAATATCATCGTCATCATCATCATCACTTGACCATGAGGTGGAGCAATCTTCCACAATCATCAAATCATGGTCATGCTCAACACCCTCATGTGCATCTTCCTTGGGCTCATCCTCCTTCTTGAACTTGTCATCATCCCATGTGGAGGAGTCACCAAAGGTGTGCTTGATTGATTCTCGCAACTCATGGGTGGTTCCTTTGTGGTTCACCTTGTAAAACAACTCAAAGCTCAAAGCATCCATTAGAAATAAATAAGCATCGGAGTCAAGTTCAAAGAGAACCTTTTGAGTTTTGGTTGGATTTTTATGGTCCAAGACATGGGTGAGACCACTTATGACAACCCACCAAAACTTAGGTCCCTTTGCACGAAAATGATCAAGCATATGGTGTTTCCACCGTGCAAAGTGTGTGCTATAAAAAATGTGTGTCACACTCATCTATCCCACTAGACGCCATCCTCTCGGGTCAGTGAAGACCACAAATGAGAGAACAAGCTCCAATACCACGTGTAGGGTCGAGATGGCGGACTAGAGGGGGGTGAATAGTCCTTTCTAAAATTTAATCGTGTCAACTATCCAAATTAAATACAGAATTAAAACTATCAGTCTAGCCAAGACTACACCCCTCTATCTAAGTTCACAAGCACCTTAAAAGATCCTAAAGATGCAACAAAGGTGCCGGGCTAGCTAGAGATCACCTAAACAATTCTAGAGCAAGGTCACACAAACCTATGCAACTAGTACTTCAAGCAAACCGGGGGAGCTCCTACACAACTAGTGATGCAAAAGTACAAAGCTCCTAAGCTCACTAGCAATGCTCAATAACAAGGCTACACAAGCCAAATTAGAGAGCGCAAAGTACTTAGCTACACAAACTAAGCAATGTGACTAACAAGGTTACTAAAACTAAATTAACCACACAAGGGAGCTACTTCTATGCTACATAGGCAAGAAGGCAACTAGCAAGCTACTGAAGCTAAACTAGTCACAAGAGCAACTACACAAGCATAAAGTATATGAAAGTAATACAAGCTTGTGTTTCACGGAATGCAAACCACCTAGAAGATGATGAAGACAATGTCGACATGGTGATTTTCTCCTGAGGTACCCCTTCACTGGGCACAACTCGAGGTGATTGGAAGTGCTGGTCAAGATGACCGGACGCACCCAACCAGTGTCTGGCCACGCTACGCCGTCCATGTGTCGCTCTGCGTTCAACCAGAGCCACCAGATCTCAATGGTCACTAACACCACCTCAACGGTCAAGTGATGACCGGACTCACAGGAGCATGACCGGACATAGCCATGCCATGTCAGGTCCTCGCAAACCCGCTCTCACTGAGAAACCAACCGAACGCGACAATCCCTCCTTCTATCGCCGTGCCCGAGCCGCTTCAGATCGTTTCTAGAGAGCTCCTAGAGCGCTCAAAACATGATCAGACGTGTTAGGTTAGATGTGACCGGACGTAGCACCAGCGTTCGGTCCTTCATCGCTTGCCACGTGTCATTGCTACGCCCGTGCTACTATATCAGCATACATCAGCGCTGACCGGATGTGGCCCCTACGCATTAGGTCACTTTCAATGCTAGCATCTGGTCGAAGACCGACACCAGCGCCTTCGCTCCTGCCACTGACCGGACACGTAGGTCCAGCTGAGGCCAGTGTCTAGTCACTCATATTGACCTCCTTTTGCTTCCTTTTCTTCACCGAGTTGATCCACTTTAACTCCAACTTCTTCTCCTTAGCAAATGTGCCAACACCACCAAGTGTACACCACCATGTGTATGTGTGTTAGCATTTTCACAATCACTTTTAAGGAGTTAGCCACTTAACTTGCCATGCCACTCAATCCTAGCAACGATGCAAAGTTAGATTACTCGAGTGGCACTAGATGACCGATAAACAAACAAGTTTGCCCCTCTTGATAGTACATCCATCTATCCTAAAGCCGGTCAACTTCTCTATACACCTATGACCGGTGAAATGAAATGCCCTAGGTTATACCTTTGCCTTGCGCATTCTATTCCATCTCCTCCAATGTCTATGCAACACATGCACCAACATGATCAACAATGATATGATCCAATCCATATCATCATGTGACCATATTGGTTCATTGATCTTGACTTCACTTGCTCTTCACCATTGCTTCGGTCCATCGACGCCAAGTCATCACTCAACTTGCCCTTCACACTTGCAACCGGTCCGTCGAGCCAAGTCATGTCTTGATCTTCTCCACCTTGATTAGATGACTCAATGTCATGTCTCATGCGCAATGAACTCCTTCATCACATGTGTGAGCTTTGCAACATCTCCAAGCCATTTTCACCTCCATGGCATATGTTGCTCACACGCATGTACGTGTGGACTAATCACCTGTGTATCTCATATTAAACATATATTAGTCCACCTAAGGTTGTCATTCAATTACCAAAACCAAACAAGGATCTTTCAATGATTCCCAAGTTCCTCAAACTATTGCGCTGGGCAAGGCGAGCATTCCGATGAGACGACGATCTATCATAAGACTTGCGCCTGTGTCTTGTTTGTGTTGTCGAAGGCGTCCTCGTTGGTAGGAGATGCATGTCATCATCTAGAGGTGGCGTCACTTCCAGCAGTAGATCAATTGGGGGTTACGACAAGGTAGGGTTATCATCAACGAAGGCAGCAGTAGGGTCTTCTTCCTCATCATCAGATCTATCTTCCACCAATACAATATCCTCATTATGGGTGGTAGCCTGTAGTCCTTCAATCTTCATGACGTTGATATCTAAGGGAATAGTAGCCTCCAAGACCAAGTCGTTTGATGACTGAGGCTCTCTCTCGATCTCGGCAGAAGGTTGGTTGTATCCATCCTCGGTGACAACGAGGGCAATGGGGGGTGAGTCAGCTTTCTCATAAGCATCTTCCATTGAAACAGTATCATCAACAGAGGTATCAAATTGCATTATCATTCACTCCATGGGAAGGTCTTGTGGGTCCGCCATGTGCTGCACACAATTAGAAGGCACCATGACTAAAGGTGTTGCTCCCACAGTGAGGTGAGAAGTTTCGCCTAGCCGCTTATTGACTGAAGGTGTCAATGCCACATCCGCTGCAGATGATGGAACCCTAGGAGTTTGGACATGCAACCTGGGGCCTGTTGAGTCCTCTGGAGTCATCTCGTTGATGATGGGAAGCTCACAGTCCTTAGAGGTCGACTGTGTGATCTGTCCCACATCATCTGTGGTAGTGGAAGCCAACTTCTCATTGTGCGGAATGGAGTCCCCGGAAGGCGCGTAGTCAGCCGCAAGCGCTATGAAGAAAAGCAGAGTCGAAGAAAACTTAACTGGGGAACAAGGACCAAAAAGGTCGACGAGGTCGGCAGTAGAAGGATCCTTGCTAGATGGCTGCACACCATCTAGGTGGCTTGCCACCCGTGCCAACCAGAGCCTGATGGTAGATGCCTCGGCCTTGAGTGGACGCGCCATCTCCTCAATTTGAGACATGAAGAAATCTTTCAGGTCTGCATGAAGTGACTCCACCAGAGGCCCAAGCATGGAGAGAGGGTCAGGGGTGGGTGAACAATGTGCAGTGCGACAACGATAACCACATGTAGCACATGATGGAACATCCACTCCACCTTGTGGATCAGAGTTGGATGAAGCTGGCAGCGAAGAACTTGATGAAGACATTGCCACAACATCCGCCCAGCTTCGGGCATGCGAAGAACGAGGGGGGAAGTTGGGTAGAAGGGGAGCATGAACATGGGGCAACCAGGGGAGGCTGAAATTGGCAATGTCGTTCCCTATGCCTAAAACGATGGCAGCGGATGCATCGAAAGGAATCCCAGCAAGAGCTAACTTGATGGTCGTGGGCGAGACAACGGTAGCATCTACCTCGAGACCCATCTTTTGAAGGCGAGGCTCCGCTCCTCCTGTGCCATGGATGGCACCGGCAACTGATGCACAACACGAAGAGAAGATGTGTCAATAGTAGGACGACCCCCCCATTGCTTGGACCCCTGGCGGAGGGGGGTTCGACACCGATGAAGAGGACATTGGGGTGATATTACATATCACAGCCTAGCCGGTTGATGAAGCGGGTCTGAGGCGAGGAGGGATGGATCTTCAGCAGCGATGCGTGCAGGGGCGAATCCGAGGGTGACGACTGGCAGACTGCAAGGAGGTGGCAACATCGATGAGGTGGCGACTGGCAGCAAAGCGAGGTCGCAGCCAAGACCGTGATGAGCACGGCCGGCGAAAGCTGTGTCAGGTAACCCTGCTCACATCGTGGCCAGCAACAGGTGCAGAGGCGGGAGGCAGGGAGCCACGAGATCCGAGCGATGGGGCAGCAACGGCGCCTCTTGGAGCTCGCATCAGCACTGAAGGGTAGCCGGCAAAACTTCTTGGTGATCCACTGCCGCACGAAGGTTACTGTTGTGGCACGCCGGTGCCAGTCCGCTGGGCGCTGGCCGCGCAGCGAACTCCCTCTGCACACACCCGGCCGACCCAGCCAACACCGTGAGATCTGAGAGATGGGGACGTCTGGTGTGCTTCCTTGCTGCGCAAAACTTGTTACGGCTTCGGCTTCAGATATGAAGCTCTCTGAGGCTCACTAGAAGCGTGTCGTGTGTATGGTCCAGTCACAACTGTAAGACCTCATAGGACACTCATTAGAAATATGTCGTGTGTATGGTTAAACTCTTCTTCTTAATTACAATGATATGCAAATCTTTTGCGTATTCGAGAAAAAAAAACTCTCTGAGGCTCAGCCCGTCTGCATTGGGGCCGGCCGATGAAGAGGCAAAGCTGTTGCCGCTGGAGGTGGATCTGACCACAGGAGCTCGTGGAGGCCGCAGGAAATGGCCAAATCCCTACCGGGGGTCGCGTCGGGCAACGGCAGGGGCGCACCTGGCTAGTGTCGTGGCAGGTGGCTGGCATGCCAGGCTCTCTTTGCTCCAGGAAGGATCACCCACTAGTTAGTATTTAAGTCGCTAGATATACTAAGTGATATCAATCAATTGAATCGAAAGCTAATACGGATCTCTATTAGATTTACAAAAGGGATATGCGCGCGTAGGTTTATCTCCGAAGCTAATATTCCTATTGGATATTGATATGCGTAGCTTTCTCAAAACTCATCACTTAGGTTTAGATAGATATATAAGAAAGTACCATGCGCTTCTTTGTACCACTACTTTCTTTTCTGTTATTGTAATGTATTATCAGTCCCATCGTTGAAAGTCGTAAAACCCTGAATCGGATGCCAATCTGCGTCCCTTTCGTGTTTTGTTGTTTGGTATAGGCAAAGTAAATGGAAGAAAGAAAAGGTCAGCCACCTCATGCCCCATGCAAGCAAAGGTCCATAATAAGTCCATTCCAACTGTGCATTGACAGAATACTAGTCTGAAGATTTCAGCAAAATGAGTAACATGTGGGAAGAAACTTTCAAAAAAAATTCAGAAAGAACATTTCAATCTATGCTGTATCCATTATCTGGAGACATAGACAAGCTCAAATTGTCATGCACAGCCTGCAGGAAGCAGCACAGATGGTTCGTCGTCTCTGAATATATTATCCTGCTAAAATATCCCGTTTCCACCTCGCGGACAGCAAGAATGGGGTCTCTTCTAGACGTGCCACCATGACCTAACAAGCTTCAATCATTTGGTGAGTCAAAGCCGTGGATCAATTACTTCTTTGGATAGATCGAAGAAATTTTCGTCAGAGTTGGAGATGAGTTTGAACCGAAAATTCATGCCGGCATGCCGGTGGTTTAAACTTTTAATAAAGATCCAAAAAGATAGAATCCAGAGAATGTTGCCGGAGGTTTAGAAGAATTTAAAACGTTAACAAACATGAGCACCTCGACGAGCACATGCATGTACATGTACTGAGTGTGGACTGTCGACAAAACGTGCTAAACATGCATACGAGAAAAACCTTGGCCCACTGTGGAAAAATTCACCCATGCGTGTTGTTCCTTTGGAACAAAGAAGCCTATATCCAATAAATTTCCTATATATAACTAACATACAAAGTTTGCAGTAAATTTTGAGTGACACTCAAGTGTATAATCCTGTTAAAACTAGTACAATGCATGTGCTAACGTCACGGTTTTATCTTGGGGATGCACATAAAAACAACCAATGTTTTTTTCGTAGTTTAACTTTTACACAATTGTATTTGCGCATGTATACAATCCGGAAAACACTTTTGCATAAGAAGACATAGCAAAGTTAATTCTCATATTAACCATCTAAGTTACATTCTGCCTAAGTCATTAATCATGACTTGGAGATCTTCAGGGAAGCTATTAAAACATTTGTTTGCATGGCTCTTTAGAATGTTCACCAAGAATTCCATCCTTAATGAAGTTAATACTGTGCATGGTAGATAATAAGTTAAGTTATTAATTTTCTATGTAGTGTACGGAATATAATTAGAGAATATAGGCTTACAGTGTTGATTGGTGGCAATCTTACACCATCCCATGACTTCGTGAAATGATATACAAGGAAGCCTCCTAATTTTCTGAAGAAGAGCATTTGTTTATTTATTGTACATAAATCAAATAACTATTTTGGGATAAGAAAGATGAAATATATTATAAGTGGTTACCGGTCTTTATTTTTTTGAATTTTTGTAACACATGTAGGGAATTTTCGCTTCTAGTAATAAATATTACCGTTCCACTTAGAATTTAGCAGTTTCATGGTGAAACTGAACCTTTTGGCAATAGTGTGAAACGTAGCTATATATGACATGATTTGATCATAACACTGGTAACATACATCGTTGGGCGGAATAGATGCAGCCCACATCCCTCCGCTTGGTTTTGCGGGCTCATAAGCCGAAGCCTATGAGGGCTTATGCACTACTACAGATTCGCGCAGTAGGAACGGGGCCATTTTTACTGTAGGGGCGGCTAGGGTTGGGGGGCCCCTATAGTGGGCGTCCTCGGGCCCCAGCAGCCCAGCCGCCCCTACAGATGGAACTGTAGGGGCGGCTGGTAACTTGAGCCACCCCTACAGTTGGGGGTGATCTGTAGGGGCGGCGCAATCACCAGCCGCCCCTGCAGTGACCATTTTGTAGGCGCGGCTGCCACCAGCCGCCCCTGCTGTTCTACTGTAGGGACGGCTGAATCACCAGCCGCCCCTACTGACGGCGCATGAATAAATAGCAGCAGCCACCCCTTCTTCCACCTCGAGACATACTCTTCTACCATAAAAAAGGTTGAGAGGCCTTTGGCTCCTCCTAAAAATTGCTCTACTAAGGGGGAAGGTTTTGATCTCAAATCCTTTGATAAAGAGGCTCTAAAAGGTAAAGAAATGCTTCTACAACCCTTTATTTGAAGTTTAATTCGTTGGTTAATGAGTAATTTGATTTTTGGTTTTCTCTTTCTTCCATGGAGCTTGAGCTAGTTATGAGTGAAATTGGACTCTAATTTTCACTATACTAGGGTAATTAAGTAGGGAAGTAAGATTGCACCCTTTGTTAGTACATCTTTGTTGATTTTAGTGTAGTATTAGTGAAGTTTGATGCATGTGTCATGAAACCCTATATCTAGATCTAGATCTAGGATTTTGTTTTTTTATTCTTTTTTAATTTTTTCTTTATGTGACTAGGGTTTGCATGTAGGTGAATGTGTAAGATTTTAATTGTTGCTAATGTGTAAAATATCCTCTACCATGGCTACTAATTATCATTTAATATTTATTTTGATTCCTTTCTATAATGCGTGTTTTTAATTAGTTATGGATAAATAGGCCATTAATTAATTATCCTCTACCATGAAATTGGAATAGAGTTTGCATGAAAGGTAGTGGATGAAATATTAAATGTTGCTAATTGTTTTCTTTGAAATTGTTTATTTGAACCTATCAATTTATATTTTAAAATATTTATGCATTAATAGTCAATTAATTAACTATCCTCTACTATCATGGTGCGTGTCTCAGGTATATACAATTATTCTCGAGTAATATTCTTTTTTTGGTTGTTTTGTTTCTATAAGATGGACTACAGGAACTCTTGGATGTATGGTTCGTTAAGACACGACGCTCTTTTCCGTGATGAGGTGGACAAATTCATCAAAGCCGCAGAGAAGCATGCAACGACGTTGAAAGAGAATAGTGACACGATTATTTGTCCCTGCAAAGATTGCAAGAACCTTATTGCATTTCGAGATGTGAGTACCTTCAAAGAACATCTGATTAGGAGAGGATTTGTTCCGGACTACACTGTGTGGATTCATCACGGTGAAACAGTGGTTGTTGATGACAGCGACGATGATCTAGCTGATGAAGCTGAAACCCAAGCATACTTGTCCCGATTCACAGACGATCTTGAGCAACAAATGGATCGTGACTATGGCAATCAACAAGGTGGTGGCTTTGGCAATGAACAAGGTGGTGATGATGCTGGTGGTGTCAGCAATGATGGCGAAGCACGTGAGGGGGATGCAGATGACGATGACAACTTGGACGAAATGCTTGGGGCCTTTGGACCAGAAATATTAGAAAAGAGCAAGAGAGGTCTAGAAAATCTTGAGAGGATGACAAAAGCATCGAAGAAGACTGTGTATGATGCTGAGAAGGGCTGTCCAACATACTTCACACTGCTATGTTTTGTGCTTGAGCTACTCATCCTGAAGGCTAAGTACGACTGGTCAGACTGCAGTTTCAATGATCTGTTGTGCCTCATGTCACGGTTGCTCCCACAGCCGAACACAGTTCCCGCCAACACATACCAAGCGAAGAAGGTTATAAGTTCACTCACATTGGGAGTTGAAAAAATTCATGCATGCCCCAACCACTGTATCCTTTTTTGACGTGGCACATCGTTTGAGACTTTAGATACATGTCCTAGGTGTGGGGCTAGTCGGTACAAGAACAATGACCTTCAAAGTGGGGTGGAAGCCTCCACAGGAAAGAGGAAGAAGGGTGGGAAGAAGGTGCTGCAAGAATCTCAGCCCCTAGAGGAAACTCCATTAGGCAACGATGCAAATAAGAGAAGAATTCCTGCCCTAGTTATGTGGTACTTGCCAGTGACCGACTGCTTGAGGCGTATGTTCCTAAACCCTAAGGAAGCCGCACTGATGACATGGTGGGATGATGAGCGCAAGGTGGATGATGATACGATCGCACACCCGGCCGATTGTAGCTAGTGGCAATCGTTCGATGCCAAGTACAAAGCAGAATTCAGTGATGATCCACGGAATGTATGGTTCGGCTTGAGCACCAATGGAATGAATCCCTTCAATGAGAGGATGACCGACCACAGCACATGGCCAGTCATCTTGACCATGTACAACCTCCCAACGTATTTGTGTCAGAAGAGGAAGTACCTTCTCCTCACCATTCTTATCTCCGGCCCCAAACAACCAGGCATTGATATAGACGTGTTCTTGGAGCCTCTGATGCAAGAAATGGAGAGGCTATGGAGGTATGGGGAGCCGATGTACGATGCGTTCCGGCGGGAGGACTTTATATGCAAAGCAATAATATTTGTTACTACCAATGATTACCCCGCGCTGTTTGCCCTGTCTGGACAGTTCAAAGGCAAGACTGGATGCTTAGTCTGTTTGGATGGTACCAAATGGGTGTTCCTAAATGGATCCAGGAAGATAGTTTACATAAGGAACCGGCGCTTCTTAAAGACAGGTCACAAGTACCACGGCAAATTGTACCTAAGATACTATGGCAACATCCCGGAGGATGAACCCCCACCAGAGAGACGTCGTAATGGAGAACATGTGTTCAGAATGGTCCAAAACATACATGTCGTCTATGGAGAGAAGAATCCGGATGGAACGATTAGAGATAGAAGCACACCTCCCATCGAAGGCCTACCATTCAAGAAGCAATCGATCTTCTTTCAGTACCTGCCTTATTGGCCAGACTTGGAGGTCCCCCATGCCATTGATGCGATGCATGTGCAGAAGAATGTCTTTGAGAGTCTCATGGCTACCTTGATGGACACGGGCAAGTCAAAGGATGGTCTCAGATCACGGAAAGACATGGTGCAGCTGAACGTGATGCGAGAGCTTTGGCCGGTACAGCAAGATAATGGCAAGTATAGTCTTCCCGCGGCTAGCTTCAACCTAACCCTAGAGGAGAGGAGAGCTATATGCAATTTCCTTAGGGGGGTCAGAGTGTCGACTGGGTTTTCGGTGACCCCGAAGAAGCTAGTGTCGATGAAGGACCTATCATTAACATACTGCAAGGCTCACGATTGTCATGTGATGCTGACAGTGTTCCTACCAATTGCAATCAGAGCTATAAAGCCAGAGTTCCTAAAGATGGCCATCACCCGCATGTGCTATTTCTTTTCAAAGATCTCACAGAAGATGATTCGCAGGCAAGAGCTGAGTGACCTACATGAATTCATGGTGGAGACCCAGAACCAGCTAGAGATGTGTTTACCTCCCGCTTTTTTTGATATAATGGTACATCTCATGATTCACCTGGTTCATCAGATCGAGGCGCTGGGCCTAGCTTCTTGCATGAAATGTGGTCCTACGAGCGGTTCATGTCGGTTCTAAGCCGATACGTGCATAACCGAACACACCCAGAGGGCTCCATGATAGAGGGTTATAATTCCAAAGAAGTCATCGAGTGCTGCCAAGAGTGGCTGAAAGTACAGAGAGGGATTGGTAATCTTGATTCTCGTCACAAGGGAAGGCTAGCTAGGAAGGGCATAAGTGGTAGGAAAGTGTTCCTCGACAATGATTACAGAGAGGTGAGTCGAGCGCATTACAGTGTCTTGCAGAGTATGGCAGTGATGCAACCGTACATTGATAAACACATGGCTATCATTATGGCCGAGAGGAATGGCCGTTCAGATGATTGGGTCATGAAACAGCATAAGCAATGCCTAACATCATGGTTGAAGGACCAGAACATACATCCTGGAGAAACCATAGATTCTATTACCATCAGTCGGTTGGTGGCCGGGCCATCGAAATAGGTGACGTCTTGGAATGCTTATGACATCAATGGGTACACATACTATACCGACACAAAGGACAGGAAATCTGTGAATCAGAATAGCGGCGTCCGAATAGAGGCTCTCGACGGAGTGGGGCGAAAGGTGCTGTACTTTGGCATAATTGAAGATATATGGGAACTTGACTATGGAAGGGATATAAAGGTGGCCCTGTTTCGATGCCATTGGATCAAGCAACATCAATTAAATGAGATTGGACAGAGAGTCGTCGACCTCCAGAATGTAGGCTACCAGGATGACCCTTGGGTGCTCGCTGAACGAGTCGCTCAAGTCTTCTATATGCCCGACCCGCAAAGTAACCTCCCCCCAAAGAAGAAGACAAAGCACGTGGTGGCCTCTAGAAAACAACATATCATCGGAGTTGATGGCGTGGATGATGTTGAAGCTTACAATAAGTGTGATGAGATGCCGCTATTCACAGACTTTTGTAAGAAGATCGAGGCTGTGGAAAAGAACCTGCCCAAAGATGTATTGCCATGGGAACGAAAAGGTGTCAAGGGAAAAGTTGTCATGGTGGGCTAGCTAGTTTATGTAAGTATGTCAGTGTTCGTAAGACTACATTCATGTATGTGTGTGTGAGACTACATTTATGTATGTGTGTGAGACTACATTCATGTATGTGTGTGTGAGACTACATTCATGTATGTTTGTGTGAACAATGTGTACTAAGAATTTAACAAATTATGAAATTACCAAAATAAAAGTTGTAGATCTCCATGAGTTATTCAACTTTGGTATTCATTACTTTTTCAGTTGAAATGATTTGGGGGTCCAAATTTTGGTTCGAACTTGTCATTTTTTCAAATTTCAAATTTGAAAGGTTCAAATTTTGTCAAATGATAAGATGACTAAAATAAAAGTTGTAGATATTGATGAGTTGAACAACTTTTGTATTCATCACTTTTACATCTGAAATCATTTAGGGTTTGAAAATTTGGTTTGAACTTATCAAATTCCAAATTTCAAATTTTAAAATGTGTAAAACATTGTCACATCCAAATTTGATCAAACTTAAATGCTGAAGCATGATTTTAGAAATTTTTAGGAAAAGAAACCATCACATTTGGAGTTAGTATGAGGGAGAACAACTAGTTACAAAGTTTACCCACAGATTAAAAAGAGAAATCACACTGTTCTAGATGATTCTTATATGATCATAGTGAATAGTGTGATTTCTTTTTTTAATCTGTGGGTCAACTTTGTAACTAGTTTTTCTTCCTCATACTAACTCCAAATCTGATGATTTTTTTTCCTAAAATTTTCTAAAATAATTCTCTATAAATTTATTTTGTTGGTTTTTGTCAATGTATACATATGAAAAGTATGAGCAATTTAAATTTTGAATATAAAAAAAATGCAACTTCAGACAAGATTTTGGTACCCCAAATGATTTCAGCTGAAAAAGTGATAAATACCAAAGTTGAATAACTCATCAAGATCTACAACTTTTGTATTGGTCATTTCTTCATATGATAAAGTGGTAATGACATTGTTCACAAATGTGACACATCTCTCATAAGGTTTTATAAACTATATGAGATATGTGTAAGATTAGTGAACAATGTGGGCTAAGAATTTGTCAAATTAAAAAATGACCAAAATAAAAGTTGTAGATATTCATGAGTTGAACAACTTTAGTATTCATCACTTTTTATGTGGAAATCAATTTGGGTCTCAAATTTTGGTTTGAACTTGTCATTTTTTCAAATTTCAAATTTGAAAGGTTCAAATTTTGTCAAATGACAAGTTGACCAAAATAAAAGTTGTAGATATTAATAAGTTGAACAACTTTGGTATTCATCACTTTTTATGTTGAAATCATTTTGGGTCTCAAATTTTGGTTCGAACTTATCATTTTTTCAAATTTCAAATTTGAAAGGTTCAAATTTTGTCAAATGATAGGTTGACCAAAATAAAAGTTGTAGATATTAATGAGTTGAACAACTTTGGTATTCATCACTTTTTATGTTGAAATCATTTTGGGTCTCAAATTTTGGTTTGAACTTGTCATTTTTTGAAATTTCAAATTTGAAAGGTTCAAATTTTGTCAAATGACAAGATGACCAAAATAAAAGTTGTAAATATTTATGACCTCTACAACTTTGATTTTCATTTGAGATCATTTGGTGTCTCAAAATTATTTTAGTACTTTTGATTTTAATTTTTTAAAATTTAATTTTTTCCCCATTTTGATTTAGATTTTTGAAAAAAAAATTCAACTGTAGGGGCGGTTTATAACCTCAGCCGCCCCTACAGTTTCTCTGTAGGGGCGGCTTATAACGTCAGCCACCCCTACAGTGCTCTGAGGTATATCAGTGTCGTCGCTGTGGCCACCCGTTGAGTGTTGGGCGAAATCTCCTGTGGACGCCGTTAGGCTGCCCAATTCCTTGGCGACTAGGGTTCCCGACGCGTCTTTGGCGGCCGGCCCCCTCCCTCTCCCTCTCTGCTCTTCGGCGACCGCCTTATCCCTGAGCCAGACCAGCGGCGGCCGGAACCGGGAGCCCCGTCGCCGGCCACGCCCCACCGCTCGCGCGCGTCGAGCGCCGTCTCGTCGTCGTTGAGCCTCCGCTGCGCCCACCTCCACTTCTGCTGCCGGGAGTCCTCCCCTCGTGCCACCGACACCCGCGGGTAGGATCCCCGCTCGACCCGTAGATCCGGCCGTGGCTCTTGTTATCAGATCCTCGTTCGCCATCAGATCCACGTGTTTGGAAGCGACGACGGCAGGCGACAACGGGCGAACGACAACCTGGTGGAGGTCTTGCGAGTCGAGGGTACATCCGAGCAGGTTCTTGTTTCCATTTTTTATTGGTCTTACCTCTACGTCTTCTCCCCAAATCGATCTGTATCTTGCTCTCCATCTCAAATCTAACCCACGAAATTCTTGGTAGTTTGAGCTTGTCATCCACCTCCGTGTGGAACAGGGGTAGTTTCCACCGTACGAATCCTTCTCTTTATAGTAAGCATTGCTTCGTTACCTATCCAATTTATGGTAAAGATTTAAATTTCTTTTCCATTTGCCCTATTTGGTGAATGATTGAGACGTAATATTTAGGAAAATAGTTCTATACAAAAATTGATCCCATATATTTTCAGTAGCATATTCTAAAACCACATTGTGACCTTTGCAGCTTACACAAGGGTTACGAGTCATCCGACAAATTGTCATTTGAGTTATTGCACTTTGCATTGCACTAGGTCAGTTATGTTTGCATTGCACTAGGTGAGTTATATATGTTTGCCCTCATCACTATGATGATCGGGGGTTCTAGAAGACATAAAAGTTTCCTAGACCTTTGAAGTGTTGCTTCTTCCTATCTTTATTGACTGACTTTCATTGAATCAGTGATTTGACACTCATAGTTGCAACTGTGTGCTGCTCTTGTTATTGCTACATCGGTACTGTTCTGTATAAACTCTCACGTTAGTTGTGATACAAAATAGATTCTGCAATTTGCCTTGCATCATTTTACAGTTACGATGCCTCAAATGCATTATGGTCTTGCAATATTATTGCGCACCTATGTCTTTGTCTTGGATACAATTAATTGACTTTCACTTGATAATATGCAGGGGTACCGGTATGAGTTGTGGTGTCTTGCGCATGCATCTGGAGTAAGATATTGTGTGGTAGGCACTTGCTCTCTTGTTTATGTACTATGTACTTAGAATGATGGCTTTCCTAGCATAATACAAACAAACTGGAGTTGTAGACGACATTACGTGTTCTGAAAGTATGGATTTAATTAACATCGCGAATCAGATGGTAATATTGTTTGCATGATGAGCTACCTTTTTAGGCTATTCTTGGTATCTATCAAAGGATTAACTAAGTAAACTTACAAGATAGAGCCTCACCTAAACAAAGTTACAAAAGTTCTTTTAATTCAACAAGTAGGACAAATTGGAACTCATGACTATGTCCTGCATGATCCTTTTGCCAAGAGCATCTATAGGAAATAATGGAAACTTTATTTTGCTTTGAACAGTTCAGAACAGTAAATCATCCATTAGAAAGTGATTTCTTTTATACTTCCTCTTTTATGTTTCAGCTTTTTTGTGATACAGAAGTGGACCATTGTAGGGATATGTAAGTAATATGTAAGTCAGATTCTAGTCTGTATGGAGCTCATTGACCCAAAACACTAATGGGGGCAGATGTTGGCATTCTTATTTTAAACAAACTTGTATTTCATAGGTTATAAATCTTTAGTAGTTCAGTTACTGTATTGAATTTTGGGGTTGTCGGAATAATAACACAACTGTGCTTTTTCTATTCAAGCACGGCTCTGTCAACTATTAGTTACAATTGCCCTCTCATTGGCTTTTTCTTCAATGATGACAGATTTGAAGATCTTGTAAGGAGATTTGAGAAGCCAGAGAGGCGTAATCGTTGGGATTCCCCTCTTTTTGAATTGTTTCCATCTAGAGGTAAATAAACTTGCTTCTTTTGTTATTATTATTTGTAATTTCTTCACATGATCTTGTATGAGTTATCCCCATTGTCTGCTGTTAATTTCTCATAAATCCTTTTCTAGATTTGCATATGTCCTCAAATTTTATAGCCGCTTCACTGCCCTGTTTTTGAGTCTTTAACTATGTGATTGTTTGTTTCCTTCATAACATGTTTCTTGACTGTTCCTATTTTAATTTGTTCTAAAGTTGGTTCAGAGCATCATATGAGTTCCATTATAACATAACCATTACTACTTATGTTAGTAGTGATGAAAGACACTATAGTCTTCAGGACTAGCAAATAGCAAACATGTATGGCCATACTAATTGTTTTTAATTTTTTTAGTTATTTTAAGATATGCTGTTTGAACTCAGTATTCATGACTTGTGATCGAGACTGATAAGGTAGACAGTCATGTGTATTGTGGTTGGAATCTGACTAGCAGTAGAGACAATTATTGGTTTCTTGTTATCTTGGTTCTTTCTGTGCATTTTGATTGACTGGCTTCCAAACTGGCTTCCAAACAAAATATAGGCAAAAAAGAACAGGTTGCGACATTATGTTCTCTACTACTTCTATTCTAAACATGGGACTCACTTCCAAACCAGTCCCTGTTCAGAGGAGTTGCCGCTTAGGCTCTTACATGCTGAAGCTAGTCGGAAAATAGGGAAATAATTTGGCTATGAAGATGCAAGAATATGCAAGTGGTTCTTTACTGATACAGCAGGGTATCTCAACCAAAAAGAAACTGGTTCAAAAGACAGAAATAGAAACATTGTAATGTACTTGAGGCAAATATAGTGAACTTACAAGACCAGTGAAAAATCGGACTACTACATCGCCTGAGCGAACAGCCTCATATTGCATCCATGTTCGCCTCAAAGCCATCCGCCGCTTGAAGTTGTTTCCAGTAGAGAAAGCACCAACCAGCAGAAAAGTTCGCTTCTTTGGCAGAGGTGGGGCCTTCAAAACCGCAACACTAGCCATGTCTATATCTTCTGAAACTGGTAACCCATTAGCCAAGAATGACAAGAGCTCCAAATCACCAGAAACCTTGACTTCTGCTACCAACCATGGCTCCGACCTCTATAAAAAACCTAATAGCTTTCACAATTATGTAACACTCAATTACTCACAAAAAGTGAAGTATGCAGTCTTATTGTTTTGCAAAAGTTCACCTCTCTATAGGCAAATGATGTCTCATGCCGCCCATTTACTGTCATATGGAACCCCTCTACACCAGCCCACAGTATTACTGTAAAAGGTTCTCCCTCAACAATTGAGAAACCACCACTTAATTGACCACGTCCTTTTGGATTCTGCCAATCTTCAGGTTGGTTCCCAGTAACATTTACCACAGTATTGTTATTCTCCTGGACGATCCTCTCACCCACTTTCTCATTGCAACGAACAAGGCCATCCACTGGACTGGTCAAACTCAGAAGATAGAATGTCTTTTATCAGTACAAGTAGAGGTTATAAATAAAACAAGAAGTGTTTAGGAACTATTTAGTTGTCAACAACAAGATACTAAAGAACATGATAAAGGATACTAGAACAAAAGCATACGATCAATTACTGAAAAATGGAGAACCTATTGTAAATGGATTTTGCAGGCAGTAGTTGGCATCACTAGGATTATCTAATTAACACATCAAAGTTTGAATTGCAAATATTTTTGAAGGAACTCACTTATATAAAAATACTAATAAGCACCATTAAATTCCAATAAAAGTATAAATTCTTCATGAATGCTATTTTTTTATAAATGCACCAAAAAACAAGAAATAGCGAAAATTTGCAGTTCATAGCTTCATGTCCAGTTTTGCAACATTCCCCTAGGACTACAGTAGACCTCTGTAACAGTTAACAGCTCACCATGTTAGTCGACTGTCATTAGAAGCTAATCATGATTACCTTGCCATGGGATACCACATGCTTGCAATGGACCTAGCACATGGAGAATCTAATAACATATTTTTCTTGGTCACAGTAGCATATGCATGTTATTATAGTGATCTACACAGCATTACTCACAAGTGTCACATCACATTACCTATCAAAAGTGAGTGTTAACTGCACTCTGTAGTTAATCATAATAACAAAAGCCATCCACAATGGAGGATGATATCAGCAAACAGGTCCACATTATCACCTTGTGTAGTTGACGTTTAATCACTAGCAGATGTGCCTTAAGTAAGTTTACCTATTTCTCATTCATCAAATGATTGACTGGCTAAGTGCACAAGGTAATTGTGGTAGGACTACATTAAGGTGCATACAGGAGCCAGGTTGTAGTTTTAGTCACTGGTAATCGTCTTTTTTTACTTTCCATTTGGCATGAAGTGCAATTCATGAGAAACATCGAAGTGCCAGTGGATTCTTAAAAAAGGTTCAGTTTCATTTCTTACAGTTACAGCATACAAGTACTACTATTACTACCAGTACTACTACTACTAGTACTACTGCTACTACAAGCTACTACCAGTACTACTACAAGTACTACTACAAGTACTACTACCAGTACTACTACGAGTACTACTACTACTACTACTAGTACTAGTACTACTACTTGTACTACTAGTACTACTACTTCTACCACTAGTACTACTACTTCTACTACTTATACTACTTTTTTTCTTGCATATCTTAGAACAAGGCACGAAATGTCGCGAACATCAAAGAGTGCATCCCGATGCCCCGTGAATGATGAGCAGCCATCCCATGGAGAGCAAGAACTAGATGACTAGCTTACTCAAGAGTAGTTCGATAACGAGTTAGAAAAGGGTCTAGAAGTGATGCCTACTCAGGAGGACCTTGTCGATGATGATGATCCAGTGGGGGGAGCCCAGGGAAGAGAAGGCGGAGAGGATGCCCAAGGCGAAGAAGGAGATGATGATGACGACACCTCATCAAGGGGGATATGTAAGTCCCGAGGATCCTTTCCCACAAGAACCCAGACGGAGGCCAACGGAGGACGAGTTGGACAAGGATTTTAATCTGAACGATGAGGTACGGTTAAAGCCTTAGTAGCTTGTAAATTTGGCTAATGCTATGGCTTTATGTTACCTCTGCTAACACTTTTGACCTGTCGGATACACAAGTCGTCCCTACTCAACCTCTGAAAAGACGACATCGGCCTCCGGCTCGTCTTGCCGGACAATACGTAGCGGGGCAAAGGAGATCAGAGGAAGGAGCCATAGGTACTCACAATGAGGCCTCTGCTCCACAACCTCAGGACACAACCACGACTGAGACTGCCCAGCCAAAGAGGAAACGAGGGGGGATTAGAAAGCCAAACCAATATCATGACAAGGCATGCTATGTGATAACGGAGGTCAGACCAGACGGGCAGATCCTTGAGCCATATACATATAGGGCAAAATTCCGTAATCACATCGGGTTTGTAGTTAGAGATAAGTTGAACCCAGCTATCCATAGCTGGAATCTGGTACCTATGAGCCAAAAGGTAGACCTATGGGAGAAGCTGAAGCAGAACTTTAGGTTTCTGGAGGGAACGCACGAGTTGGTACAACAAAATGCTTTTAAGATAATGGGGCAGAGCTTCCGACGTTGGCGATCAGATCTGAACAAGAACTTTATCCAACAGAAGTTAACTCCTTTCCATGAGTATGGCAACATAACTCCTAGTCAATGGGAGGGGCTCGTGGCTGAGAAGACTTCAGAGGCATCATTGTCCCTCAGTGCCCGTAACAGAGAGCAGGCAAAGAAGAACCAACACTACCCTCGTCTAGGCCCCGGTGGCTACGCTGGCAAGCAAGAGGTCTTTAGGAAGATGGACGCAGAGGCCGAAGCTATCGGGAATACGAAAGTGCCAAAGTTGAAGCCACGCCTTAAACAGTGGATATACGCGAAGGAGTGTCGATTCATCCGGTAGTAGCCTCAAGTTTGCTAAGCCGGAGACCGGAGAGGTAGTATCAAAAATACTAAAACTTGCTGAAGACAAGGAGAAGGGCGCATTCAACCCTTCCAGAGAGAGGGACGAGCTTACCGTTGCCTTGGGAAACCCCGAGCACACAGGACGCACCAGGGGGCTAGGGAAGAGGATGTCCTGGAAGCACAGGATTCGTAGAGGAGAGGCACATGTACAAGAAACATGGCAGAGACCGAGAGTCTAATCTTGAGCGCCAAGTGAAGGCTCTAGTTGAAAAGATGTTGGTGGAGAAAGGACTATCTATGATGGAGCCACAGACACCAATGGGGCCGCCCAGAGAACTGGTGGTAGTTGGCAGCCCTCCGGATGTTCCCAGCAGTCAAGGTTCCAATGCAACCGGAACCCCCGTCGATCGCATACGGGCGCCAACCAGTTGTAAATTGGTGGTTCCGATGGGCAGGCAAAACATGATCATTGAGGTGGCAACGGGCATGGCACATCCTCTGGGCGGCACGTGGCACAATAGGGACATCCCGCAGGATTACACTCGGGTCGAGGTGCATACCGTGAAGCCCGAGTTCATGACTTGGAAGATAGAACACCCTACTCCCGAGGGGCTCGTGTTACTCGGAGACGTCATGAACCAGTTCATCCTCTGGCATAGACGGGACATTGTATTGACCGAGTCTTCGCCAACTCTGACTGAAGTTCATCCTCGGGAGCGACCCGTCGAGGACGGGGAGGTATACTCACCGGCCCATGACCATGACCACCACACGCTAGAGACTTCTCCACCTCGTACCGAGCAAGGGCATGATGACATGCCACATCCTTCTCCACCTCATATCGAGCATGGGCATGATGACATGCCACGTCCTTCTCCAGCTCGTACCGAGCAAAGGCATGATGAGATGCAACATTCTTATCAACAAGCACAGCCAATACATGAACAACAAGTGTCTCATGAACAGCAATTGCCTCGTGAACAGCCGATACATGAAGAACAAGTGGCCCCTGGAGCAGGTGATGCACAAGTTGACAAGGACATGCCCGAATGGGAAGCTCAAAACAAAATCCCAATCAAGATAAGGCCATCGTATGTGGGCATTAATGCATCTTGTCGGTGCACAAGTGGATGGCTCATGACCAGTTCAAGCCTAAGAACCAAGTAAAAGAATTCAGAGCACCAGCTTCTGAGGAGGGCACCACTGAGGAGGGCACCACTAGCAAACTGCACAAAGGGTTTAACAAGTATCCAGCTGTTGATAACCTCAAATGGTCAGATGATTGCCCGGATAAATATGAAAAAGGCAAGAACTTCCTACCAAACCGAGTCCTACAGTGCTTGCCACGTGGAATGAGAAAGTTCCACGAATTGGTACTTGCGTGCTCAGATAACAGAACTAGAAATCTTACAAGCATGGATCCCTGCCGGCACATTTGGAGCCCTAGGTGGGCAAATTGCCGTTGAGTTTAAGGATATCCAGGCATGCTTCCACCTCGGACGAATGGAAATGAATCTGATTCACATATGGTGCCTGTAAGTCCTTGCCCTCTCGATATGATATGAATGTAATCTTTTAATTTTGTTGTAACTAATCCGCGCTATGATTTGTAGAATGCAAGCGGACTTTGTGAAAAAGAGGCCAGCTCTGAAACACGGGTATATAGACCCTTCACCTATAGCATCAACAAATTTTAATTACCCTAAAGAGTAGGAAACTAGATTGCAAAGAACTAGGAGCTGGAAAGACACTTAAGAAGAAAGAGGACATCAGGAACAAGAAAATATTGGAAGAGTCCCTCAAGGTTGCGGCATACATTGCCCTATGTTTTAAAAATCTCCAACAACACGATGATATATGGATACCATACCACTTCAAGTAAGTTCGACTGTATACTTAGCTTTGTTCAAATTACTTTGTTCGATGCAAAAGAGCTTATGTGTTCCTTCTATGACTAAATTCATGCAGCTGATCACTGGATTTGCATAGGCGTCTGGCTCTCACATAGCATGGCATGGGTCTTTGATTCAGCGGATTTCCTAGTCGAGACATACAAAGACTTCATAACGATTGTCAAGACGTATACATATTGACAATCCTCATTTTAGCTACTATGTTTGTATACATACTTGTAAGGTTCAATGTGGGATACTAACAAGTTGCATTTGCTAAAACCATTGAAACAGGGCATTCAGGCACTATGTCCAGGAACATAAGGGGAGGCATCATCCAAATAGGAAGGAAAAGTTGTATGTCAAAACTCTATGTGCGGTAAGTGTCATTTACTTTGGTACTCCATATATTACGTGTCTGTCAATAGCATTACTTAACATCTCCATATGCAAAACACACAGTGCCCCAAGCAGAAGCCTGGGAGTCTACATTGTGGATACTACACATGTATTATGATGAGTACCATCGGTGGCTACAACAGAAACCCCAATCTGGTAAGTTTGAACCTCTTCGCTCGTAGTATGAAAAGTTCACATATGTTGTGATATAGTAAACCTAAACTTGTTCTCTTGTAGTTGGAGAAAGATAAAGACACGAGAAGGAACCCATACAAGGATGACGAGCTCTTAGAGATGGTCGGCGACCTTTGCAACTTTATAATGGACCAGATTGTGTATCATAAAGGCACTTACCATCATCTTCTTTCTGACTTAGGTAGTAATCCTCTGTATCAACACCTTCGGGAGACTGATAGGTTAGCCCTAGGTCATTGATGACAATGTGGACTCGTGGTATGATTTGGATCAGACTTTGGAACGGTTTGGACTTTGTTATAATGATGGACTTCATAATGGACTATGTTGTAATGATGGACTTTTATGAATTATGATTTGTGATGATGGTCTTGTGTTTGTGGATGTATATATGTATATTTGTGGCAGTCAGATTTGAATTTGAATTTTTTTTTTGTTGGAAAATCCACTGTAGGGGCGGTTCTTGATTGAACCGCCCTTACAAATACACACAGCAGGGGCGGCTGGTGATACAGCCGCCCTTACAAAAGTCCACTATAGGGGTGGCTGATATTACCAGCCGCCCTTACAGAGGTAACTGTAGGGGCGGCTGAAAACACCAGCCGCCCCTACAGAGGGCACTGCATGGGCGGTTAGAAAACCGCCTCTACAGAGGCACCCTCTGTAGGAACACCCTGGGAAGGGTGACTGGCGCAGCCGCCTCTACAGAGGCTCTAGAGCCGCCCCTACAGTAACATTCTGTAGTAGTGATGGCCTCGTTCGGCTTACCCCATATTCAGCTCGTTCGGCTTGTTTTTTTAGCCGGAACAGTGTTTTTCTCTCACAACAATTCAGCTGGAACAGTGCTTTTTAGCCAGTTTCAGCCAAGATTCAGACCAACGAACGGGACCTATGGAGTTGGAGCACGACAGGAGCAGGCTGTCGAGGTCGACGGGCTCTCCACCAGCAGCAGCACAGCATATCTCCCTGACCAGGGACATGGTCTCGCTGTCCCTGATGGCTGCGAACTGCCTCACCATCTACGAAGTGTTGAGGAGGTCGACCGTGCACATATTGCGCAGCGAGCGCCAGTTGTCGCCATAGGGCGAGAAGGCGAAGTCGCGGTTGCCGTAGCAGATGATCTACGAGACGAGCAAGCTCGGCCGTGACGCCAGGTGGAGGTCCTTCTCCCGAAGCGCCTCCTGCGCCGCAAGTATGCACGTGGGCATATGCGGCAGCCCACACCCCTCCGCTTGGTTTGGTAGGCTCATGCGGTAGCCCGAAGTACATCCTACACTGAGAAGATGCGTTGATCGTGGGCTGGTGTTGATCACACCAGCAACAGTGTAGGATGTAGTAGATATGGAAAACATTTGCATTTTTCTACTTTAGTTGTTGACAAAGAACTGTACATGACATAAGAAACAAGCCTGATGGTGAATGAAATAAAAACATTGCATCTTGTTTCATCTTCAGAACTGTTGTTTTGTTCTATTCTTGTAGTTTATGAGAGCAGGATAGGCATCCTCTGCAGATATATTTTTTTAATTTTAACACTTTTTGTAAGTTAATTCTAAATCAACACTGTTTTTTTTCTTCAAAACTAACACTTTTGGCTGTGCCTATTGCCATGGCGCGGCGAAAATCCTATACCGCGCCATGCATGGTGGCGCGACAGGTGGCTGACATGGCGACGACCGCAAAGGCTGACCAGTGACGTGGTAGGGCCTGCCGCGCCACCGATCTTGGCGCAGCAGTGCCGCACCCTGATCCATGGCACAGCAGAGCCGAATAAAAGCCCCACGGCTAGTCCCGCCTGCCCGAGCAGTAAGGCCACCTGGCCGCCACGCCCGCCGCCCGCCCAGCCCTCCATTGCCGCCTCCCTCCCTCCCTTCCCTTCCATTCCCCGGCCGCCTCCATCCCTCCTCGTCCTCGTTCAAGGTAATGATGCACTTTTTATTTTCGTTTGAATGGTGGATAGGAATATTATGAATGGAAGTTAAGGTTAGGAGGAAAATTATGTTTGGAAACTATGGGCTACGGTTTAAAGGAAGATATTAGTTTGATTTTGTCAATGTTAAGGTTAATTATTTAGTTAGAAGTATGTTTACCATGTATATTTTTGTTGCTATAAGTGTTGATTATATTATTTTAGTTGCAATGCAAATGATTATATTTTACATTAATTTGCGTTGTTTTGATTGATGTTTAATTGGAACCATTTTATTAGATGGAAGACATGTTTCGGGAGCAGTTGTGGTGAAAACGGGGTCGTCCTAGAGAATTGTACCCCGATGAGTTTAGCAAAGATGCCCCTGTTCCTCCTGAACTCCCTGTCCCTAACTGTGACTGTGGTCGTCCGGCCAACGTGTTTCAATCGAGACATCCGGACACAGCGGCTCGTTGCTTCTACACATGCAGTCGTTTTAATGTAAGTAATTGTTTCCGTATATTTTTTCTTCGTTTGTATTACTAGGTTACTAATATTTTGTTGGAATTTTGTTGTGTAGGCCCATAAAAGGTGTTTTTTCTTTCAGTGAATCAACGGTGCAGACAAATTTGGCCCTAGGTATCTCCTTTTCGACGATTGGTTGAGAGGGCGACATCCACGAGAGCATTTCGAGCGGTGGGTTCCATCTCCCCCTAACCCGCCTCCAATGACAGCTAAGGAGAAGCACTTAGTCGTGGTTAGACAACTCGAGGAACCGCCTCTGTGCGATTGCAGAGATCGAGCTGTGATAAACCCTGAGAATACGTTGGAGTTTGTGTGTCCAAACAAGCATAAAGTAAGTGCAAAGTGTATGTGTTGAAATGTTGAGCTATATGTGTTCATGTACTAATGTCACCTTATTTAGGTGTATTCAATAACGAAGTATCGTTTCAAAGAGTGGTTGTATGGTACTAAGAACCAATGGCCAGAAGAACCTCCAAAGGCAAAGCAAAAGAAGAAAGAAAGGTTAATTTACAAAGCACCTCCAGTCAAGTGTGAATGTGGTGTTAAATCCAACTACGGTCTAGTCCATTCGGAGCTTGGAATATGCCATTATTGTGGCCATATGGTTGAATATGATGAGGTTGATTATTTTTGTGGTAACCATGAAATCATATTTTGTTTCTTTTGCTAAGACATATATGATATAATTTTTTGTTTGAACAGAGCACTAGGAAATGCCGGTGAAAATGTTATAATGGTCAAGCTAAGTTCTTGGATGAATTGAAGGGGAGCAAGTAATTGCACGGAAGAGGCGATATGGACCTAACTACGTCAACCTTTTCATTAAACATCACAAAGACAAGATGCGTGAGTTTGCTAGACAGCGCGGTATTTGTAACCAGATCGATGTTGGGCTTGACAAATGGGGATTGAAGAGACGGATGACGTTAGAGGAGGAGAGGGCAAGGAAGGAGGCAAAGGAGGAGACAAGAGTACAGATGCAGGTCTTGAACGAGCATGTTGTTGCATTATGTGTCAGTGAATGCTTGAAAGCATTTTTTTCATTGCCTAATTTTAAATGTAATATAATCGCGTTGCTAACTGATTGCATTTTATAAATGAAGGGATTGGATGCAGCAAGGAATATGCTGCAGAGGTGGCTCGTGCAAGGTATGAGGAAAAGAAGTTAGATTAGCACAGAATGCGAGCTGGTCTTACCGTTGAATCACCAATTGTATTGTCTGCTGAGGGGGACGAGGATGAGGACGACACTGCCAGACTCAGCGAGCTCATCGCTCTAGCTGAGGCGGGCTTGTAGATGGAGTAGGCTGAGGACGATACTAGCAGATTGAGCGAGCTCATTGCTCTAGCAGAGCCGGGCTTGCAGGCGGAAGTGGATGATGACGCGTTTTTCACTTAGGCCTTTTAGCAATAGTATGAAATGTAGCTATATATGACATGATTTGATCATAACCCTTGTAACATATATCGTCTAGGCGGTATAGATGCAGCCCACATCCCTTCACTTGGTATTGCGGGCTCAAAAGCCAAAGCCTATGAGGGCTTATGGAGTTGGAGCACGACAGGAGCAGGCTATCGAGGTCGACGGGCTCTCCGCCAACAGCAGCACATCATATCTCCCTGACCAGGGACATGGTCTCACTGTCCCTGATGGCCGCGAACTGCCTCACCATCTACGAAGCGTTGAGGAGGTCGACCGTGCACATATTGCGCAGCGAGCGCCAGTAGTCGCCGTAGGGCGAGAAGGCGATGTCGCGGTTGCCGTAGCAGATGATCTACGAGACGAGCAAGCTCGGCCGTGACGCCAGGCGGAGGTCTTTCTCCCAAAGCGCCTCCTGCGCCGCAAGTATGCACGCGGGCATATGCGGCAGCCGGCCCACATCCCTCCGCTTGGTTTGGCAGGCTCATGCGGTGGCCCGAAGTACATCCTACACTGAGAAGATGCATTGATCGTGGGCTGGTGTTGATCGCACCAGCAACAGTGTAGGATGTAGTAGATATGGAAAACATTTGCATTTTTCTACTTCAGTTGTTGACAAAGAACTGTACATGACATAAGAAACAAGCCTGACGGTGAATGAAATAAAAACATGTCATCTTGTTTCATCTTCAGAACTGTTGTTTTGTTCTATTCTAGTAGTTTATGAGAGCAGGATAGGCATCCTCTATGTCTGAACAAAGAAACAGACCCATCAAAGCAGGCATACATAACACTTAGCTAAGGACTGAGAGAACTGAGAAAAAAAATATACAGGAAAAAGAATAGCATTACAGCACCAACCAAGGTATTTTAGTAACACATTCCCAATGTGTTAGGATCGATGTGTACCTTTATGTGACCGTAGGATCGGGTAAGCATCCTTGTCTTCTCCGTGGATGCACCTCAGTGGGTAGACGCCGATGCCATCGGTGTAGTAGGCGTCTAGCGCGGTGGAGACGATCACCAGTGGCGCTGTGGAGACCCTGCAGAGGGAGCGACGGCGGTGGTGGGGCACATCCCGTCGCTGGCAGCACGCCTTTAGGATCAGATTAGGGTTTCTCTGTAGGTGGGTGGCGGCTCCGTTCAACCTCATGACTCGAGCCTAGTTCCCCACTCCTCTATATATATGTGATGTGCGACAGGGGCCCACCAACCAGTTAGGGTTGGGCTCCCCCGATCAGGGAGCAGAGGGAAGGGCCTAATAGGCCGTTGGGTCTATTGGTGGAGATCAACTAACATTCTCTCCCTTGATCTCATTCCATCTTTCACTTTCATATCATTTACTTTTGTTCATTCCATTACAGATTAGCTTATAGAGCATGTCTCATCGTCACGGTCCATTGCCGATAGACTTAACAGCTACAACTCACTACTTTGTTCTGAAATAGATACTTATCTTTGGGCCTTCTTTTGTCCAAGAATTTTATAGGCTTTCCCTTAAACCCATGCTAGCTACATGTTCTCTGAACACCATGTCCTCTGAACATGTTTGGTGGTAAGCCTTTTGTAAGCGGATCCGCGAGCATCTTTTCTGTACTTATATGCTCAAGACTCATGACTTGATCCCGGACTTTATCTTTCACAACATAATACTCTATGTCAATGTGTTTAGCAGCACCACTTGACTTATGTTGTGAGCATACTGTACTGCCAGATTATAATCGCAGTATAACTTTAAGTGGTCTATAGATGTCGTCAACCACCTTCAAACTGGGTATGAACTTCTTTAGTCAGTTCACCTGCCCGTTGCCTCATAACACGCTATAAACTGTCATACATTGTGGATGATGTAGTGACAGTTTGCTTTGAGCTTTTCCATAAAATAGCTCCCCTTTGCGAGATGATAGAAAATCCACGTCTGGATATGCATTCACTCTCGCATAATCAGAATCTGAATATCCCACCATGTGGAGTGAATTAGATCTTCTATATGTCATCATGAGGCCTTTCGTTCCTTGCAAATAATGCAAGACTTTCTTTACTAATTTCAGTGTTCTATTCCAGAATTGCTCTGGAATCTGCCAAGTAAAACCCGGTAACAAATGCCAAGTCAGGGCGCGTACATACTTGAGCATGTTGCAAGCTTCCGACAACTGAAGCATATGGAACCACTTTCACTTTATCGATTTAGCTCATATTGGTTCCTGGGGCATTTAAAATCCCCATATCTGTCGCCCTTGACTATAGGAGCAGGTGAGGGACTATATTTGTGCATACTGAATTTCTTTAAGATCTTTTCCATGTATGCCTTTTGTGACAGTCATTATACCCTTTTTCTTCTATCTCGGTGAATCTCGATCCCTAGAACGTACGAGGCTTCGTCAAGATCTTTCATATCAAGTTTTGAGGACAAAACTTCTTTGTCTCCTATAGTAGACTGACATCACTACTAGCAAGTAAGATATCATCTACATATAGGACAAGGAAGATAAACTTCCCATTCTTAAACTTTGCATAGACACAATTGTCCTCTACATTCTCTTTTAAAATCCAAAATTCTTTATTGACTGATCAAACTTCAAGTACCACTGTCTTGAAGCTTGCTTTAATCCATAAATAGATTTCTTTAGGCGGCATCCCATTCGTTCTTTTCCTTCCATGACAAAACCTTTCGGTTGTGCCATGTAAACATTTTCCTCCAAGTCTCCGTTGAGAAATGTCGTCTTTACATCCATCTGATGTAATTCTCAATTGTAATGTGCCACTAATGCTATTATGATTCTGAAGGAAACTTTACATGAGACTGGAGAAAAGGTCTCATTGTAATCAATCCCTTCTCTTTGCATAAAGCCTTTTGCCACAAGTCACGCTTTATATATTTCTATATTCCCTTGAGAGTCAAGTTTTGTTCTATAGACCCATTTACAGCCTACTGTTTTGGCTCCTTTAGGAATTATTTCCAAGTCCCAAACTCTATTGGCATTCATCGATTTCATTTCATCTTCCATGGCCTCAAGCCACTTTGATGAATGATCACTTCTCATGGCTTCTTCAAATGAGATGGGATCATCCTTCATTTGAAATTCCTTAGTGTTATACACTTCATAATCAGCAGAAATAGCTGATTTTCTAACTCTTTGAGACCTTCTAGGGGCCTCCACATTTGGCACATCTACTGTTTGAGGCTGTTGTTGCTCCCCCTCATGTGTGGCAATAGGTTCTATAGGATCCTGAAGAATAGGTTTCTCATTTTCATTCATTGTTGCCACAGGTGGAATAACAACAGGTGCTGACACCATAGTATCTTGCACTGTCGGTGCAGCGACAGCATGTAGTGAGAAAATTGGCTCATGAATCATTGGAGTGGGCGCATACACCCGCTTCACTTCAAGGTCAATTTCTCGAGCTACCATGCTCCCCCTCATCTTTTCATCCTCTAGGAAAACAACGTGTCTCGTTTCCACAAACTTTGTGTGTCTCTCTAGACAGTAGAAATGAAAACCTTTTGACTTTTCTATGTAGCCAAACAAATGACAACTTACTATTTTGGGATATAACTTTCCAATGTTTGGGTTAAACACTTTAGCCTCAACAGGGCTCACCACATTCACGGAAGTGGTTTAGCAAGGGTACTCTTTCTGTCCACAACTCATATGGTGTTTTGGGCACTGACTTTCTTAATACTCTATTGAGAATATGAGTGGCAGTTTTAACGCCTCTATTCACAGGCTCAACTGTAAGGTGGAGTAACTTATCATACTTCCCACCATATCCATTAGGGTACGATTGATTCTTTTAGCTACTCTATTCTGCTAAGGTTCGCCCGGTGTAGAATACTGGGCTACTATGCCATTCTTTTAGGGTATGCCGACTGTAGTACTCCCCCACGGTCAGACCTGACTATCTTAATCTTTAATATCTTAAATTTATCTAATACATCTTTTCTTTCTTTGATTGGATAAATATGGCCATAATGGGAGTAATCATCTGTGAATGTTATGAACGAATCATTACCATCCACACTCTTTACAGGAAACTGACCATAGAGGTTTGTGTGAATAATCTGTAAAATTCCTGCGCTTCACTTTCCTTTTATGCATTCTCTGCATTGTTCTAAATCTGAGAGCTCTAATGGAGGAAGAATATCATTCTTAACTTGTCTTTCTATTCTCCCCCTCGAAATATAGCATAAATGACAGTGCCATAATTTTGACGACGCATCATGAGCTCTCTTATGCCACCATTTCCAGATTAACACTGTGTCACCAGCTACTTCATCAGCTGAGTGGCATATATCTTTGAAGAGCCAGTGAACTGGCTCTTTATATGTCTTTGAAGAGCTAGTGAACTGACTCTTTATTCTATCGAGGTACTCGGTGACCGTGTCACATTCTGGGATTGAGCCCATAATTTCAGGTTCAATCATGTTCTTTATCACAGCCAAATATTTCTTGTTGACAGTGATCCACTTTCTATGCTCAAAAGTCATAGGACATCTTTTAGGATTCAAAATCCCTTTCTTTAGTTGCCCAAGTGGCATCATTCTCTTTTGTCTCCCTCACTGGTGCCACAAACTCAGTGGAACACGGTGAGATGACTACCCAGTCCACCTTAGACAAGATGAAAAATAGGTCAAAACTTTTCTTAACATAAAATAACACCATTTGAATGCCTTGATTCCAACGTTGGTCAAAATCAAAACATACAATTATTTTTATACACTAATTCTACATCATCGTTGGGCAGAAATAGAATTAATGCATAAATCATTAACTTTCACAATTGTTCTTACACACTAATTCTACATCACCGTTGGGCAGAAATAGAATTAATGCATAAATCATTAACTTTGACAACTGTTCTTACACACTAATTCTACATCACCGTTGGGCAGAAGTAGAATTAATGCATAAATCATTAAAATTTACAACTCTTCTTATATACTAATTCTACATCACCGTTGGGCAGAAGTAGAATTAATCATAAATCATTAAAATTATGATATTGTTATTAACAACGTTGGTCAGAAAATAATAACATCATAATCATGTCAAATCTCTTTTTCTCTAATTAAATACCATATTGGTTCAAAATAACTGGAGAATCAATATTTTCTTTAGCAGCGGAAAAAATCTCTTTTTCTCCAATTAAATACCACATTGGTTCAAATTAACTGGAGAATAAACAATTTTTTTAGCAGCGGAAAAACTTTCACTCAATTTCTTGAATTTTATCCATAGGGAAAAATTACTTTTCTATTTTTCTTTTGAGCCAATTTGCATTTTCAATTTTCCAGGAAATAAACGTTTACTGAAAAAGGAAAAGCATGAAAAATTCATTATCTATTTTTCAGAAGCTTTTCTGGTTCGTATCTATTTTCTGGAAAAATAACACGTTGGTGTAATTTTACCAGAAATTTTAAACCATTGGAATTCATTCAAGTCAGCTTTTGAAATTAAATAAAACCTTTCTATATTCTTCTATTCATTTTTGGCCCGGCCTGTAGGAACAGTGCACAGCCTATCAGCTACAGTACGGCCCTGGCCTGCTAAACAGCCTGGCCCAGCTCTGTGCGCGACGCCCGGCCGCACCCAGGCCGCAACCTGGGCCTGGGCCGGCAAAGTGTCGCGCGGTGCGCTCGCCCGCCTGGGCCGCTCACTGGCCCGTGCATCCGGCGCCGTTGGATCTCATCCGACGGCCGTCCGATCGTTTCGGCCGAACAAAAGGTCTTCACCGGCCGCGGTCCCGAACCCTAGTTTCATTTGCTCCTTTCTGATTCTCTCTCTTCTTCGCCGCTCTCTCCTCTCTCTACCTCAGCGCAGCCACAGTGAGACACCGAGAGCGAGCAAAGATGGAGGAGCGACCATGGCGCCGTCGCCGGCCCCCTCGCCGGTGCGCGTGCTCCCCAACGGGTGAGCACAACGCCGTCGAGCGGCCTGGCCGCGGCGCCCCCTTGGCCGAGCCCGGCGAGCCAGCTACCCCTGCTCGGCTTCTTCTCCCGCGCCGGCGAAGTGACAACCCAACGCACGGCGAGGTAGATCCACCCCTTTCCCCTTCGGATTTGTATTGTTCTTCTTCCTTTTCTTTTCGAGTTCATCCGAATGGGAAACTAGGGTTAGGGTTAGGGTTCTGACCCTTCTTTTTCTCTTCTTCTTCCCCAATCGGATCTAGATCTTGTTTGCTTTTCTTTGTTTGACCGATTGGGGTTAGGGTTTGTGTGCCGACCCCTTTTCTTTGTTCTTTTTCTTTTCGCTTGAATTTCCTTTCTTTTCTTTTTGGATTTGATTCCGATTGGGATGAGGGGTTTAGGGTTCCGAATCTCTTCCCTTCCCCTTCTTCCCCCTTCCCCTTCTTCTTTTGGGATTAACCCGATTTGGGATGGGGTTACAAATTAGGGTTAGGGTTTCGGTTGAACCTTTTCTTTCCAAATCTCTTCCCTTCCCCTTCTTTATTCAGATCCGTAAGGAACTCCTTTCTTTTCTTAGATCCGAATTGGATCTGTTCTGTTCTTGGGTTAGGGTTCGGCTTCATGAGCCGAGGGCCCTATCTCTTCTCTGATCCGAATGGATCTTGTTTTCTTGCCGCGCACCGGCGAAGACGTCGGTGCGGCATGACCGGCAGTTAGTGACTTCCGCCACCCTCGGTCTCTTTTCAGTTTCTTTTACCCGGTTAGGATTAGGGTTACACAGAGGCAACCTAGCTCTGATACCATTGTTAGGATCGATGTGTACCTTTATGTGACCATAGGATCGGGTAAGCATCCTCGTCTTCTCCGTGGATGCACCTCAGCGGGTAGACGCCAATGCCGTCAGTGTAGAAGGCGTCCAGCGCGGTGGAGACGATCACCAGTGGCGCTGTGGGGACCCTACAGAGGGAGCGACGGCGGTGGTGGGGCACATCCCGTCGCTGGCAGCACGTCTTTAGGATCGGATTGGGGTTTCTCTATAGGTGGGTGGCGGCTCCGTTCAACCTCGTGACCCGAGCCCAGTTCCCCACTCCTCTATATATATGTGTTGTGAGACAGGGGCCCACCAACCAGTTAGAGTTGGGCTTCCCAGATCAGGGAGCAGAGGCAAGGGCCCAATAGGCCATGGTGGAGATCAACTGACACAACAAACTACGTGGCCATGTAGCTTTTTTGTCAGTAAGGGGGGCAACCAAGCAGCTAGAAGCAGGCCACCAAAAATTTCCCAAGTCTCATGCGCCTTCATCTTAACCTTGCTGGTTTCCAGTGGTGACCGCGGTGTCTTGGTCATCAATATATGTTGGGTAGAGATAGACCTACCAGATCAGAAACATATTGGAAACTCCTGGTTTGCTTTCCATCACCATAAACCGTCAAGGGCTCCTTCCTCAGTGCCTGCAACCATAATCGCGCGTACTTAATTTCAGTGATACAAGACCAATGGTCATATCTTTTGGGTTCTGTAGCTAGAATAAACAGCAGTGCGCATATTTACCTGAGCAACAAAGTTACTGACAACACGGCCATCATCAATGCACATGCGAGGGCCATCCACTGAAAGAAGGAAGAAGAAATCAGGAGCCAAAACTGTTCTTCCTAAGTCATGCCACCGGATCAGCATAACCGCACCGGATCAGCATAACAATGCATCTCGAGATTATAAAGCCATCCACTTGCCCCCTCCATTGTGCCTGAAAATAGTAAATTTTAGATTCATATGCACAGTGAGTAAAATGGTTTACCAATATACCAAAAAATAAAAAAAAATCAAGCACCTACCCAGCAATATATATATACATATGAGGACTGATAAAATGGTTTGAGTATACCCACCGTTAATCACCAATTTAGGATGTCTTTATAAACAATATTCTTGGTGCTCTTCCATGTAGAATCCAATTTCTCTTTTGGTTTAGCCAAGGTCTCGTTTCTGGGTCCAGACATATATTATTATTATAGTATAGATAGAGATTAAATAAAGTTTTTTTTACACAATAAACTCATCGTTACCTGGGTGATCTTTTCCGTTACCTGGTGGAGTAGCACGATGGTGTCAGCGCCGGGGTTATGGCCGGCCGCCCGGCCAGCAGTAGCGGCGGCTGCAGGGTTTCCTCACGCTAGTGTCCTACGATCCACGCGGCAGTTCACCACGTCCGGCGGAGAAACAACAAGAGGCGGTTGTTCATAGCAGGAGGCGAGGGATCCATGGTGTCCTCAACGCGTCCATTGGCGGTGGCGGTGTGGGAAGCGTTGCCGTCGAGATCGAGCGTGGAGCGTTGCCATCGGGAGGAGGCGACCGCCGCTCTCGTCCTGTTCTGGGAGGAGACGGCCGGCGGCGGGATAGCTGTTCGCGTCCTCCCTAGCGTCGGTCCTTTTTTTTTATTCCTGATCGAAGTATTCGAACCCTGACCGGCGATGCTGCGAGGGCGGAAGCGCGGGGTGAGGGGCTGAGTTTGAAGCCTTGCATCAAACATTCATCAGCAGCCATCGGATCGGGTTCGGTGGTTTTGTAGCCTTTTATTTTAATGGAGACAATTTCCTACGTGTATTTTTCTGGGTGCACAATGATTGTAGATTCTCAGCGAGAGACATTTTCCTAAATGTATTTAGGACAGTTTTGATTGGTCCATTATAATAGAGATAGACTAATAGATACCTTGTGTAACTCTCTTTCTCCAAAACCGGCCATGTGTTCAATGAATGTTGGCACCACCTTCACGGCTCCACGTCCGATCGGCAGCAGGCCAATAGCCCACTAACGAACAGACTGGCAATGTGATGTGCATATATAGGAGTGGCCGGACGACGAGGTCCGGCGCAGAAGTCCAACACGAAGCTGATACTTATTTGAAGTTGGACGTGACAGCCCCTCCACAGATGACATCGACGTTTAGAACTTCACACAAATGACATCAACCTTTTAGATTTTCAAAACTTAACTTGGCTACCATATTATTTATCTCATTGTAATATTATAGGCACTAGCTAGTATTTAGGTCGTTAGATATATTAAGTGATATTCATCATCAATCAATCGTTTAAATCGAAAGCTAATACGGATCTATTAGATTTACAAACGCGATATGCGTGCGTAGGTTTATCTCCAGAGCTAATATTCCTATTGGATATACGAAAGTGATATGCGTAGCTTTCTCAAAACTCATCACTTAGGTTTAGATTTTTTTTTTTGAAAAAAATGTTCCAACCTCTTCGAACGCACACAATCAATTTGTTGATTATAATCGAATGGATAAGAGAATAGCAAATTGTAGGGAAAATAAAAAACAAATTCTATTATTGTTTGTCCATTCATTCTTGGCGAAAATATCCACAACAACCTCAAATGGCCGGGCAACCCACATATATATAGCCCACCAAGCCAAACTAGTCGTTGCCTAAAAGCTGCACTTTCTGCATTGCACCGGACATACATCTCACCGGATGCCCCTAACAGTCGACTTCCAATGTCTCTGAAACTATTTGTTGGCACTGTTCACCATCCGGTGCACAAGTCCGGTGACCACCAGACAACAACGGTGTGTGCAACTTCTTCAACCGCGCGCCAACAACCTCTTTGGAACTCCTATCTAGTGGGACCTCTGGTGGTCTCACCGAATAGTAGCTCCGGTGGCCAGATTTGAACTTCCTGCGCTCTATTACTTTTGCACTGGACCTCTCCTGTGATGCACGCCCGGTGCACACCGGAAGCCACTGTGTGTGCTTCTAAATACTGCCACCAGCCGCCACTACCCGAGAACTCCGGTGTGCACTTTGGTGCCACACAGGACATCTCCGGTGAGTGCAGAAATTAAACGACACTTCACTCCACGTCTCAAACCCTTTTCCAAATGTGCTAACTCCCCAAGTCTTCCACCAACTTGTACATGTGAGTTGGCCTTTCACAAACATTTCTCAAAGATTTTCAGTTGCTCTTTTCCACGCCACTCGGTCTAAATGTAATGCGAGTTAGATCTCACCTAGTGGCACTAGATAACCTTTTATCGCACAAGAAAAACCCTCTTGATAGTATGACTATCTATCATAAACCCAGTCAAGCACTTCTCTCCTCAACCTTAGACCATGGAATGAAATGTCATACAAATATATCTTTGCCTTGTGCATTCCATTTCATCTCCATCCTCAATGATGCCACACAAGCATCCAACCTCCATCAAGCCACTTGTAATCATCACAAGTCTTCCATGGCTTGATACCTTGTAGATGATATGATCCACTTCATGTCATCATGTGGCCTTATTGGATCATCGATCACAACTTTGCTTGCTCTTCACCGTTGCACCTGGTCTATCGGCAACAAGTCCTTGCTCTAACTTCACCGCCACGCGGTCCATCGCACCCGAGCCTCTAACTTGCCCTTCACCCTAGCAACCTAGTCCTTCGTAGCCAAGCCATGTCACTTGATCTTCTCCAACGAGCCACATGACACCACGTCATGTCTCATATGCAATGAGCCTCTCCAAAGCACTAGTCGAGAACTTGCAACAAAACCAAGCCACCTCTCCACCATGGCTTTAAGTGTTGCTCACACTAGTGTACCTATGTACTACACATCAAACACATGTAAGTCCACCTAAGTTGTCACTTAATTACCAAAACCAAATTAAACTAGGGCATTTCACCATCACCGCTATGAAGATTCATGTGGGAGGTGCCGCCCCACTTCGGCCTTCCTCCCATTGCAACTGGAACTAGACGAGAAGCTTTTGAAGAGTGTTTGCCTTCCTCTTGTGAATCCTCTCCGCTGATGGGGTTATTTATAGGCCGAGGCAATAAATATCCAAAACGACAGTGACTGTCCAATCGATCAGGAGCAGCGGGTCATCTGTTTGCCCCCCTCAACCCCTGAAGGGCCAGACCCTATTCACACTGATGACCCGAACAACCCGACCGCATGAGGGCAATCGCTCACCATTATGGAAAGCCTGATGGGAGTCCCTAAACCATCGTGTCCAACCCCATAACCAGCGCCACAATGTGATGAATCTACAGTGCCAGTTTCCTGGCGCAGCCCATGTGTGCCCTCATGCAGATCGAGGGTTCGTGCCCCCTTGAATCTTCCATGACGGGCTCGATAGCCTAGATCCGCATGTTAAAAATGCCATGGCTACAGGCAACACGGATCGATGCCATGTGGTGGCTAGTTTGCCCGAAAAGGAGCATGGCACGCCGCATGCATTAACTCCTCAACCAGAGCGGGAATCAAAAAAATATCACAATACTCCATGTTGCGGGCAGGGCACGTGCAAAAAAATCAGCCTGCTCGCTGACAAATCAACCCCACAAAGGGCCCGAGGGATCCTTTGGCCCATGATTCTAGGGGTTTGAAGTCCAGTCTACAGACGACACGTGTCCACCTCTAGACCAAGGGAACAAGAACGACGGTGAGAACATGTTGATGTTTGTTAACATCAATCATAAACCACTGCATATATACTTAATTCCATCACCAAACATAGGTCTAAGGGTTTAAACTAATAAATTCCACGAGTTTTGGTGAATCTGTGTTTTCAGCAGGGTTTATCCAGAAAACCGTCAAGGTGGACCTATTTGTCAAAGTAAATCGTGCTTAACCGTGGCGTAAATAACTCCAGAAGGTTCCAAAGGACACCAGAGGACACCACACTGAACAAGACCACGAGGGGCTACCAAGTAGGGCTGGTTGATCCCACCTATAGACCGGCCAGCCTATGGGACCCATGGTTCAGTGTCTCCTTCGAATGATGGTTCTCCACCGTCTTAAAGATCACATCTACGCCATTTACTGAAGTTGGTTTGATCCGAGGGTCCAGAATTGATGCTACTCCCTATATATATGGCCCTGTAGCCCCCTCCCTAAGACCATCCTGAAACCCTAATTCATATCCTCCTCATTAGGATCAGAGCCAGCTCTCAAGAGAAGATTAGTCATCTAAAGGATCTAGTCTTGTAAGTAGAAATAGTGAGCTAGAGAGTAAGGGAAGAGTTTGGGGGAAGCACCGCCTGTCGGTGCTACCTCTACAACTTAAACTTTGGTGGATCTAGGCTTCTCCAAGTCTACATCTGAGATACTTTGGGTAATTGATTTCTGTTTAAAGTAAGTTTTGTGCTCTTTTGTTCATAGGTTCACAGTTCTTCTAAGTGCTCAAGTTCTTGTTTGATCTTTGGATTAGAGTAGTAATCGTTAGCATAAGCGTGGTGCTTAGGCTATTGGCTACCTATTTTTGCTCACTGCTTCTTGGTTGTGTGGTAGTAGTGTGAGGTCACAGGCCCATCTATTCTTTGTAGTTCACGCCGAATTAAGCAGGTTCTTAAATTAGTAGGACCGTAGTCGTGTTAGTAGAGTTATCTATTAGCGGTGCTTTACCGTCTAAGCGGCGTCCCGAAGTGAACACTAAAATCATAAGCCTTGCTTTGCATAGGGTCATAACCATAGGAATCCTCTCTACTCATACCTTAAACCTTGATTGCTATCCCAAGACAAACTAGTTGTTAGACAACACACACGTTTCCCCATGGATACGATACTCGATAATACTCTGGGTGAAAACTACTTCGATACCCATACGCTTGCAGATTTTGTCTCTGTATGCCTCCACAGGTGTCAACAGAACACATGGTTGAGATGTGCCCATGTGTGTGTTGATGATGAGTCATTATCAAGAGATGATAAAGCTTTGGTTGAGTTTGGTGACTAACCATTGCGTGAGTGTGGTGTTTGTGTAGCATGCCTCTTGCCTTGTGGTGCATGGGTGTGGCGCACTAAGACGGTCAATGAAAATGAAAAAGGCCAAGAGAGTTCGTGCCGATGGACTGGGAGCGGTGAAGGACGGGCATGGAGGCTTGGACTAAGGGACCAAGGGCTAGAAGACTGACTATGGGTAGGTGACACTTGGAGACATTGACAAGCAAGTGTACATGTGGAGGAGTAGACATTGTTGAGCAAGTCAAGACAACGGTTGACCAAGTCAAGTGAGGCGCAGGGACATGGTGATAGGGCAGTTGAGGACAAGTGGTAACACACATCAAGATCGTGGAGGAGCGTAGCGGATACACTACTCTAGCTAGGTTTGGCGGTTTTGTCCTCAACACTATGGACATACGAATTGCCTGGTTTGGGCCTCAAAACCAGAGAGTAGAGTTTAGGGTGGCACGTGGCGTCATTAGAGAGTTCATGTCAAGGAGAAGCTACTTCATGAAGGGCTTGTGACTGTTGGATGCATGGATCTCCACTTAGACCATTTTACTCCTAGGGTTAAGTGGTTTAGGCAAAGTATCTAATGACAAGTTTAGGATTGTGTAATAGCTCTATAAATAAGAGGGGAGGCTTCCCAAACCATCACATCTATTTCATTACTTTTATTTGTGTCTCTAGGTGTAGTTTATTGTTTTTAGCCTAAGATCTGTACTAATAGAGAGATCTCATAGAAACCACTGTCTATGTGTAGGACCATACATTGTTGATCTTGGCAGTAAAGAAATCATGTCCTTTGAAATTCTTCTATCAAGAATGAGTTTGGGTTTTGGTTTGATTTGTTTTTTCTCCACTCTTTTCTCCTCTTGATTGCTTTGTTGGATCTTGTGATTTGCGTGTTTGGAGTTAGTTTGAGTGGAGATCCATCACTTGGTGGAAAATTTGAGAAAACCCTTTTTTCTTAGAGTTTTTCAAATCCACTTTGATTCCTTAACTTTTGGGTGATGAACTTTTGGGTATAGCTTCTAAGCATCCTAGGGAATCCCTCTGCCAAATTTGAAGTCAATAGGAGTTTGTTTGGATCAAAAAGCCCTTTTGGACAGATGTTTTTGGGCTGCAGGGTCTGTAGAATCGGCCAAGCCAGTTTGAACAGTACCCAAAACTGGCTAGGCTAGTTTGAACAGTAAACTGGCAAGACCGATGAGAATAGTAAGTTGGCCAAACCAGTCTGGTTGAATAGTAAACCAGCCAGGCCGGCTTTCTACGTTGTGTTCTCGCTGTAACGTGTTTTTGCTCGTTTTGGTGCTCTGTTTGTCTGTTTGACTTCTCTTTTTTTTACTAAGTTCGAGGTGTTTAGAGGGTATCCGATCAGCTAGTTGTCCTGCATCCACTCTAATGGGAAGTATTACTATTTTGGGTGCTTTGGGGATCAATTTGGGACAACGGTCAAAATCAAAAGTGAATTGGATTTGGCTCCCATTCAGACGAGCATTGCATGATAGACCCACTAGCGGTCTTTTATCCTGGGCGCACAGAGCGTCTAACCATTGCAACATGCAGCCTAAGATGACGAAGTATGCTATCAAAGTCACCGATAGGAGTGGGATGCCAAGCGACATAGAAGGCCCCGAGCCAAAGTTGTCGGATCCATAGCATACTGGGTAAGCAGGGCACATCACTGAGGCTCAAACCTGGTAGTCCCATGAAGGGCTGACTGCCTCCCTACTCTGGTTTGAGCTCGCCGAGGGTGTTACTCGACCTAAGAGTCATGAAGGCGCTCCTCACATCCTTAGACGGACAAATCGAACTCGAAGTGAAAGGTTTCCTCTTTAGCTGAGCGAAAGGTCGAGATGAGAAGATCCCCTCACCGCCACCCTAGAGATGGCACAGGAGGCCGTGAGGGGCTCAGGGGATCCTATTGAATATGAAACATAGGGGTAGATATAATTCCTAGGTTAGTGCCATGCTAGTTCGATTAATCCCCTAACTGATTCTCCTAGCTAGACAAGGGCTCGGGGCTACACCCATCAGGTGCGCTCGTGTGCACCCTCTGGTCCATTGACTATTGGTTCTGTGGGCCTCAAAGGCCATTTTAGGAGAAGAGCTCAGTGCCTTGGAAACAAATCAAAAGGCTAAATACACGTTCATGGTCCCCCACTCAGGGCCTTGGCTAGGCCTAAGAGGCTCCTGACCATAGGGGTAACAACCAAGCTCAGCACTACAATGCACACCTTGGCCTTCACTCAAGCCTAGGATCCAACCCCAACAAACCTTGAGAGTATACTATGAAATATGTCAGGCATTTAGGGTCTGACACATGAGCAGAGTAGTAAAGCAGTAGGCCCTGCTGGGATTTTGTTTCCCCATTCCTGCATGGCTATGTTGGCTACTCCTAGTGAAGGGTGATGCTTCGGAGTGTGATGCAACATGAAAGAGCTCCCACTCATATGCTACTGTGGATGACGCAGGGCCCGTGTGGCACCCTCCCTCTGTGTGCGGGTAGGATCCTGGCATAGTGAAGGATGCCATGAGAAGGAAAACCTAGGGACTAGCATAATGAAAACACACAACACCTGATGGTCAACTCCAGACGGTGGCGGAAGATTTTAGAGGCAATTGGAGCATTGTTGACCCACCTCGCTACAAGACGAAGGATGGCGTCGAAGCAGCCAGGAGATCAAAGCTTAGGACTCAAAACCCTAGAACTCCCCTGAACTTGTACTTCCCATCGCCCCCTCGATATATAAGGTGGGGCATGGGATCCTATACAAGAGAATGAACCATTGGAAGCCATTGAAACCTAGATCAGACCTCTAGCTCGGATCCCCTGACCAAGCGATCTAGGGCCAGGAGAATAATAGCATAGTGCCCCCCTACATCTCTCTCTCTCTCTATCTTATAATAACTCAATTGAGTACTCCTAACATGAAGAACTCCACTACTAGACTGTAGGGCTTAGACGTCTGAACCAGGATAAACCCCTTGTGTTTTGAGTGCTTAAGTCACCAGGAGACACATGCATTGACCCACGTTGAACAACCCGATTCCTACCTATGGAATCTAACCCATGACAAGGGCTAAAGAACTAAACAATATGGATAGTAGTTAACAAAGCTAAAAAAAGCATATCTTGATTTTGCGTTGCTAAGAAGTTGAACAAATATGGGATAGGATAGGAGTGGGAAAAATGGAAGTGGAAAATGAGATAAAAATAGCTTGAAGCCAACCAATTAGTTGATTGTAGTTATATATAATTCATGCCAATGATATATGGGGAGCACAGGAGAGAGGACACCAAAGTGAAATGAATAAACAAAACTATTAGCAAAACAATTTTGAGTAAATAAAAAAATTTAAATGTTACCATGACAAAACTTTTCATGTTTGATTGTTTGGCATAGACAAATGAAATGAGAGAGAGAAAAGGTCAACCACCTCACGTCCATTGCAAGCAAAGGTCCATAAGTCCATTGCATCTCCGCATTAACATAATACTAGTATGAAGATTTTCATCAAAACTGATGAGTAACCTGTGGGAAGAAGCTTTCAAAAAATTGTCTCCTCCCTCAGAAAGAACATTTCAATCTATCTTCTATTCAGAGACATAGACATGCCCTACTCAAATTGTCATGCACTCATGCTTGCAAGGAAGCAAAACTGATGGTCCATTATCTCTGCACTTAATCAAGTTGGTGTGGCTAATCGTGATGATCCATGCATTTGCTATGATGGACATACACCATTATATCATTTCTAATTCTAAGATAGACCACTAATCGAGCATGGCATTTGAGTAATTTGCAGTAGTGTCATGCATTGTTGAGGTGGCCACGACGTCGCCCACGCTCCTCCCGTGTGCCCCCAACACCGATTCTTGTAACCTGTATATGTATACTCCAGAGAGCAACACGAGAACTTGTTGGCTCAATCTCTGTTCATGTTATCAGTCAGCGTAGGTTAATCCTTCTCCTACTATTCTTCATCCTCCACCTCCGCGGCCACCAACCATTGCTCCTAATCTCCACTGCTCCACCATTGATCGATCTACGGCCATGGCAGACACGGAAGACAACCCCCTCTTCGGTGTTCACCTGTCCAGTCTTGACATCGATTCCTCCAATGCATCCTCCATCAAGAACGATGCCCCTCTCATTGCTCCTCCATCCACTACCATCCTCCAAATAGTAAACATCAAATCCCATGTTCTTGTTGTTCTTGATCTTGTCGAGCCGAACTACTGATGAATATTGTTGTTTCTTTGATTCATTGATTGAGAAATTTGGTCTAGAATCCCACCTCTCTTCCCCTCCCACTCCGACACAACGCCAGTGATGTGGACTGGAGCCTCCATGACCAGTGCATCTTGAGCTGGCTCTACAACTCCATTTCCATGGACTGTGCTTTCCATCAGTGCGTGTTTCGCATCCCACCACGCACCTCATCTGGACCAGCATCCATTCCTAGTTCCATGACAATGAACTCCATCGCACCATGTACCTTGAAGCTGAGTTTCACAATCTTGTCCAAGGGGACATGGACATTACTCAGTACACCAGCCGCCTAAAATACCTTCCCGATGCCCTCCATGATGTTAGCTAGCCCAGTGCGCAAGACAAGCCAAGTCCTCAATATGCTTACATGGACTTGGCTCGAAGTATCACCACTGCCATCCCGGCGATCACGGCGAAAGTAGCCCCCCATACATTCCTATATGCTCCTTAAGGAACACTATGACAAGGAATAGGCAAATGTTACTGCACATTAGGCTCTAGTCACCACCTGGTGGTTGTTCATCTGCTCCTCTAGTGGTTTCGGTCCGAGGGCGCTTCTAGCTCCTATGATCGCCCAGCCTCCTGCGCGTCGTCCAGTGGCGAGTCACGGTGCACCCCCGCGCCACAACAACAAGAAGGGTTATGGGCAGTGGCCGTGGTCAAGGCAGTTTCTAGCATCCAGGTGGTTCCATCTCGCCCGCGCGGCGCCCTTCCATAGCCTAGACATTGGGCATCAATCCATGGACTAGGATGGTCCAAGCCTGGCAGATGCCATTCCACGTGCTAGGCGCTAGTGTGCTCGGTTCCTGTCCTGGTGCTCCACCCCAATAGGTGTATTTCGTAGGGGTGCCTACTCCTCCCCCACCGGGCACATTCCAGCCACCGTCTTCACCTGGTGACGTTTGTAACCACCAGGCACTTCTCGCCATGTTCGCTACATTTGGCGTTCCACCCAGCGGCCCCTAGCCCACTAAGTGGTTCTTGGACACTGGCACGACATCGCACGTGGCGTCCAATCCTAGTAACTTCCCCTCCTCTCACCCTCTTCCTCATTCGGTTCGCATCACTGTTGGCAACGATGATCTCTTGACGGTCACTCACCGTGCCTCCACCGCCATTGCTACTCACCATTCTCCTCTCTTCTCAAGAACATTCTTATTTCTCCATCTCTAGTCAAGAACCTTGTTTTAGTTCGATCCCTCACACATGACAATAATGTGACTGTTGAATTTGATCATTTTGGTTTTTCCATCAAGGACATCCCGACCCAAATGATGCTCCTTCGATGTAACAGTGCTGACGACTTGTACCCTCTGGCTTCTTCCTCATCGTCGACGCTCATTGCTACAGCTCCTTCAGTTAATCTATAACACTTAATGTTGGGACATATCAGGGAGAAACACTCTTTGTTGGACTCTACCTCAGCTCGACTTTAATTGTTCTAAGTCTTTATCACATTCTTGTCAGGTTTGTCAATTTGGTAAACATGTTTGGCTTCCATTTTCATCTTCCACTTCTATTAGCTATGTTCCATTCCAAATTAATCCACGCCGATGTATGGACATCTCCTATACCTAGCTGTTCTGGATTCAAATATTACCTTGTTTTATTTGATGACCTTACTCATTATGTTTGGACCTTTCCTTTACTATGCAAATCTGATGTATATGCTTGTTTGCTTTCATTCCATGCTTATGGTAGCACTCAATTCCAACTTCCATTGATTTCCTTCCAAACTGACAATGGAAAGGAATTTGACAATAATGCCTTCTGTGCCTATCTTACTTCTCACGGCATTGCCCTATGCCTCTCTTGTCCTTATACATCATCATAGAATGGCAAGGCTGAGTGAATCACTTGGACACTTAATGACTGTGTTTGTAGTATGCTTATTCAGGCTAGATTGCCATTTCCTTCTGGGTCGAGGCCCTATCCACCTGCCACATACCTCATTACTCAGAGGACGTGCTAGACCAGTGGTCGCCTCACACCCTTTCAGTCGTTGCTTGGTGCTCCACCTGAATACCATCATCTCCGAGTGTTTGGTTGCCTCTATTTTCCAAATTAGACAACAACAACCCCTAATAAGCTCACTGCTCGGTTTTTGGTTTGTGTCCTTCTTGGGTATCCATCGGATCATCGTGGTTATAGATGCTTTGATCTTGCCACTAGATGGGTTATCACCTCTTGACATGTCACATTTGATGAGCGCCAATTTCCTTTTCACAATGCTCAATCTGCTGCTGCTTCTTCTCCGTCCCTGGCTACTGTTCATCACAAGACAATAGAAGTCATGGTCTTTCAGCAGCTGATCCCAAACCAGCCAGCGCCTAATTCAACCACCTCTGTCTTGTCCTCAGTTAGGGCAAGCTTCCACACCCTCCTCTAATCCACTAGCCTCGGGTCCTTCGGCTCCCTATCCTGGGACCACCGCATCTATCAGTCCTGCCTCTACGCAGTTCTGTGCACCCTCAATGCCATCGCTAGCACCACTAGCACAGTCCTACACCACTAGTGCAGTCTACCCATCCTATGCTCACCCGTTCATAGGCTGGTGTGTTCAAACCTAATCCTCGCTATGCTCTGGCTATCATGACTGATGCTGCTGGTGCGATCTTGCCATTGCCATCCTCAGTTCATGCCGCTCTCCATGATCCTAATTGGCATGTGGCCATGGAATGGGAATTCAGCGCTCTCCAAGCTAACCGCACCTAGCGACTGGTTGATCACCCTACTAGTGCTTGTATCATCTCGGGCAAGTGGGTGTTCACCCATAAACTCAAACCTGATGGATCTCTTGATCGATACAAAGCATGCTGGGTCATCCAGGGTTTCACACAACGTGCTGGTGTTGATTTTGGCGAAACCTTTACACTAGAGGTCAAGCCTACAACTATCCGCACTGTCCTCACCATTGCTGCTTCTCACAATTGGCCAATGCATCAACTCGATGTGTCTAATGCTTTCCTCCATGGGCATCTACATGAACATGTCCTCTGTTAGCAACCTACTGGCTTTGCTAATCCTTCCCGTCCAGACGTTGTCTGCTTGCTGATAAGTCTCTCTATGGCTTAAAGTAGGCACCGCGTGCTAGGTTCGATCGCTTCACCACATTTGCCACCAGTCTTGGCTTCACTCCCACGCGTTTGTTAGGCTCCTAACTTAGGGTCCTCTATGCATTATGTATTAGTCCCTAGATCAATAGCTAATACGCACAATTCAAACAAGATTGATATAAAAAACTATACTTTTATTGCTAATGGGAACACATTACATGGTTCAGGTTTACATATCTTGGGCCACTGGCCTTATATCGTATATTAGAGTTCTAAGACAATGGTCCTATGTCGACGTGGCTCTATTCCTACAGGCAACTTGAAGTGCGAATGTAACCCTAGACTTATTCCTATAGCATACTCCTATATTCTAATCATCATAGTCCTAGCATAGCTCTCTCATATGGCTCTGTCTTTGAGTATACTCTGGGTATCCTATCCTTGCATAGCTCTAGAAGTTCCATCCTGGTATGTCCTCTTGTAGCTTAACTCCTAAAAACGTAGAATGGAGGGGGGTTGAGTACATAAAGTACTCAACAAGCCCTAAACTTTGGGTGGAGGACAGGTGGAAGGGGAAGGCTATATATGGAGGTGGTTATGGTGGTGGAGGTGGATAGATAGAGGTAAAGGTGGTAGGGTGAAGTATTTATAATTATAGGTTGGACCCTGACAGAGTATTACCATTCTCACCAGTTCCCATTACTCATTATAATTACCAAATTAGTAAAATTCATCTTACTAGATTATCACAGTTGTAGAAGTCTAATCATAGTATCCCATCCTAGCATCTGCCCATTCCAAGGATGTGGCTATTCGAATAGATTCAATAAAACTCTATAGAGGTTTACAAATTTTCCCACATGATAGGCATAGTCAACACTAGGGCCAGTGGTGCGACAGGCCTAACGAGACCTCGTACCCAAAGGGATGCATCCTCAGATTTCCATATAACTCTACCATGGCTTCTCAGGGGTTGGGAACACACAAATCCAGGATGATACCTAATCATCCAAACATGATGATACTAAATCATCACAAAAATAACATGGCTCGAACATGGCCAAAAATAATCAAGGGCTTGAACGCGGCCAAAAACCAAAAGCTTAACGTGGAAGATCACAAAGCATCCACACCAACCAGACCATGGAATAAAACCTATCCCCCATGTCTACACCTGATATTCTGCTGCCCGCACGAATACCGCTGTAGCTTTCACCCGGAAGTATTCCAAGTATCGTATCCACAGGGAAACATGTGAGACTAACTACAGTCTAACTTAACTAAGGATAGCAACAAGGTTAGGATAAACATGAATGTAGAAAGGATAACTAAGGTTCTCTTGTTCTGACTTGGGTAAGCTATGTCTTCTACTATTTAACTAGGAACATTACTAGAGAAAGACACCAGCAGAGGATGCTTTTCTTTGCAACTGGGTCCTACTTGTCCTACAGACGGGAGGTGGACTACAAATGATTCAATGAGGCTATAAGAGTCACCCTCGTGAGCTACCATCGATCCAGAATGCAGGGTGCATCCACGATTAACCTAAGTCTAAGCACCACGCTTACACTTATGATTGATACTTTACTCCCCCTATGTAGAGAATAAAGCACTCAAAAGAGTCACAAACCTAATGAACAATAAATACAAAAAATGTTTACATGAATCAGAAGTTGATTACCAAAGAAATCTCAGAGGCAAGCTCAGATAGAACTTGGATCCACCAAGGTACAAGCCATAGCAAGAGCACCGATAGGCCGACACCTCCTCCATACTCTTCCCTCACTTCGATCTCACTATTTCTATTTATAAGACTAGATCCTATGGAGAACTAATCTTCTCTTGATAGCCGGCTCTAATCCTAACGAGGAGAATATGAATTAGGGTTTTAGGATGGCCTCCAGGGAGGGGGATAGGAGCTGCTATATATAGGCCAAGGTGGAGTAGGGGGCAAGGAATCGAGGTGGAGTAGAGGGCAAGGAATCGCTGCATCATCAATCTGCGTCAACTCCCTCGACCACCGTTGGATAAATCAACCTAAAACTGCCTTAAAATCAATGGTGTAGATCATAGAAAGGAGTACGAGGCGGCAGAGGGCGAGCGGGCTCCATGGTAGGCCAACCAGCCTATGGGCTGGGCTGGCTGGCCCACTTTCATGGATGTTTGGCCCAAGCTTCGGCGTGGTGTCTTCTAAAATCTTCTAGAGTTATATTTCATAGTTTTCACGGGTTGAATCACTTGTTGTCGTCAGTTTGCGTGTTTGGAGTGTATGACAGTGGTCCCGAGAGCTATTTTTTAGATAAATCCTCCTTCATACAAATATTTACCAAAGCTCATGGAATTCATTAATTTAAACCCCTATACCTATGTTTGGTGATGGAATTAAATATAAATGCAGGTTATGTTGATGGTTTATAATTGATGTTAATGACCATCAACAAGCTCACCCAAGCTTAACCTTTGCCAGTCCCTAAGCAAAGCTAAACTCGACAATGGATCAGGAGTTGCTACAATGTTTTCACGCCTCAAAAGTACATATGCGTTCAATCAAAAATTCTCCTCCGGATTAGAATAAACTGATCTAACTTTCAAAATTACCCATATTACCTTCAACCATGGGGTTTCTCAACCTTCACTTGGGTCCTGAGCAATTGAAAGATAGAATGATCAAGTCAAGCACTTATGTCTCAAGTTATTTGTTCAACCATTGTTCCAGAGTTTTTATAAGTTTTTAAAATAAAACTCAGAGATTTCATTGTATGACACTCTCAAGTCTCTCAATATATGTGGTATTTGTGGATCTTTACCAAGGAAATAAAGATGTGATGCCTTTTTCTCTTCCTACCACTAAGGCTTATGTGGAGTTCATAGGTAGGGAGAAAGCTAGAACATACTTTCAATGCATATATTGTAAAGTCAAACAACGGATCCAAAGAGAGTTGAGTCATACAATCAAATCAAGATGTGCATGTGTGCGGTTATATGGTGGCTAACCTAATTCTACTTTGCTCCTTAAAAACTTATCTCTCTTTTGAAAACTTGAAAACATCTGCTACAGAACAAGGGCTATCTTATTCATCTTTTTCTCTTTTTTTCTTTTCTTTCTCTTTTTTTATGAATAACTTTTGCATAGCCTCATGCCTCTTTTCTGCAACAAAACTTTGAGAGAGATATCAACAAGAATTTGGAGCATTTATTTGGTTGATGGAAAACCTAACAAGCATGTTTTTGTGTTCACTCCTAGTGTAGGAGTAAAACATTTATGAGTGGATCTAGATGGAAGCCATGTTTCTGCGCCTACCCTTAGTATAGGAGTAGTGCATATTTGGGTGGTGTGTACGTGATCTTGATTTCAAGAGCATGACAAATATTTCATAAGGGTCAAACAAGCTTGACAAAACTCAATGCAAAAGCAAACAGCATATATGTGGGAGTTTTCCAACCCTAAATAACATGTACGGCTCTGGTAGGAATTCAAGATTTATCATACATGAACTCATCATGTAACATTTTTGTGTTTTTCAAAAAGCAAATCTTTAGAACTTTAGTGTCACTTGGAACAAGATAAACACTAGCTCATACCTTCTCATATCATATCCGTCAATTACCTAGACTTAGATCAAGCATATGCTACCCACGAGTTTCGAGTTCAAAGTAAATCCTTATATAAAAACAATCCTTTCCAAAACTCAGGAGAATTCAAGGCTGAAATCTAGGTACTTGAAAGGAATTAAAACAGAGCAACTATTCATCATTTCCATTATTACTATAGCAATTATTCTGAGTCCTCTTTATTTGCTAACAACTCTTAAAAATAAATTACTAGATCACACATTATTACTATAGCTATACATGTTTATTATGAGGATAACTTTTTATTTTGTTTCATTCATCATTTTTTAACTATTTAAAAGAAACTAAAAACTAAAACAAAAGGGAAAGAATACTTACCTGGATACACAGGAATGCTTCTCCCCCAAGCTAGCTCTTTCGGTGAGGGTTCGGTGTTGTAAGTCCTTCGATCCAGACTTCTCCTTGTGAAATTCATTGATCAAGTACCTTGGTTTCCTCTAAAGATGAGAATTCTTGTGATGACGCCTCTTATGGTCATGTCACCTTCTCCTGCCAAACCCGTTTTTGGTTTTTGAATTTAATTTTGAGTTGACAGGTTCAGAACTTTCACTTGTAGAAACCTGGGGAATCGACTATTTTCCCATATTTTGCTTGAAGTGTGTCATACTCATAAAGACAAGGTAGAGATCAAGTGCATGGGCTCCATTGGTGAAAAACACCAACAAAACCAAAACTTTACTTATTCCTCTATACCTTAGGCACATTGAACAAGATGAAGTTGATGTTATGTGCTTTGTTCAATTATAACATGGGTGGTAAGATCAGAAGATTGAGTATGAATGTAACATTAAGTACATTTACAATGTGGGTTGAATTTCTTAACCAATGGAAGGATTGTCTATCTGTGCATAATGTATCAATCTTTTACATGATTATGACTATCATCTTCTAGAGATAAGACGTGCACTTTTTAACTCATTTGGTTAAGTCTATGAGATTAAGAAAGTGGTGCTAGGAACAAGCTTAAAGAACATGTTGAGTTAGTCAGGTTGGATCAAGTAATGGAGTTGTAACCTAAACATGTTTGTTTCTTATTTATGTGCCTAGCAGAATCAAGGAAAAGTTTTTTGAATAATGACCATTTACCTTAGGAAGTTACCTTTGTCACTAGAGCATGATAACACCATGTGACGAAGAGTAGATGACTCGTGATGGTCCTTCCCTTTTGCTTGAAGTTTTCCTTGTTTAGCTAGCCTCGCAGCTTGAGCTATTCATGAGCTTCTTGTCTCCTAGATGGCACCCTTTCTTTCTTATCCTTTTGTTATGCCATCTTTTTTTTACTCTTTGATCTTTGACATTTTATTGAACCTTCTGCTCACTCATTATTTCATACCTGCAAAGGATTAGTGGACAACACATACCTGAAGAAATATACAATAATTCAAAATTGAGGTAGTGTTGTCATAGAGCTAAAGGTCATCCTGTTGCAAAACTAGCTTTAACATTAGCATAGAATTTTTTTATCCCATGTTTTAAATGATGTGCCTTGCTTCATTTCTGATTTGAATTCATATTGTGACTTACCCAAATTGAATTTAAGAGTTTTCTATAGGGGTTAGTCTAACAAAATATCCAGTATCTACTAAAGCACACTCTTGGTTCAAAAATTAAACTAGACATCATGTCTAATTTAATCTAGGAAAGCATTTTAACCTAAGCACCACGCTTAATTTAAAAAGCCTTCAGAAGTAAGATCAGACCCCTAAACTAAGCACCATGATTAATTTAAAACATCTATGAACATACTCTAAACCTTGAGCATACTATAGCAAACAAAGGTAGAATGAAAGCATTATAGAGATTTATTCAAATAGAGATGAAAGAGCATGATTGTTATTTAGCAAAGTGAGCATGGCTTAAAGGTAGAGACAAGCAAGACAAATTAGCAACATAGCAAGATTTTTTAGAGAAGCCCATCCCCATACTTGAATTTTGCAAATGCAAAATCAAGTTTGGATGGATGTGATTAAATGTTGTATGATAATTGATTGGACATACCTTGCGTCATCATCCTTCATTCTTTTTGCTTCAAACCTAAAATGGTTAGTGACAAAAATACTCGAAGGAATATTTTCACAATTTATATCTCTATGCTCACTTCACAAGGGCATTGTAGCAAAAGATGAAAACTTATGTTATCTCCCAAAAGTGCTGGTTTTGGGACAAAAGCTCATCATTGGGAAACCTTCGAATTGTGCTTTAAGTTGGTGAAATGGTTTCCCCTCCAACACCAACCTTTGTGTGTCTATCTCAAGATTCATGCCAACAAGATTTGCAATATTAATGATAAACATATGCATCTACAACCACCCTTTCAAAGTCTTTATGAATAGGGAGTATGAGGGGGTTGAAGATCTCATGTGTGGCAATGTTGGAGAGACCGATTGATTCAGGAGATTTCTCAAGTGAACATGGATTTGATGAGGTGTTCATGAAATAACATCCATTCTCGTCTATGTCATCTTCCTTTTCAGACTCTGAGGTTGTTTCTTCATGAATATCTATAGGTGGAAACAAAGTCTCCATCATTCCATGCCTATGACATTCATTAAACATTTTATTATCCAAGATTTCCCATGGATTGGTGACTCTTGGGATGATCTTGTCCAAGGCCTCATCTATCCATTCAATGGCAATGGCACATAAGTTCTTAATATCCTCCAGCCCTTGTTGTTCTTCTTCTTGGTCTTCCTTGTGGCCTTCATGACTCCTATTCTTTGGGTGTCTTGATGGATTTCTAGGATCATCATGAGTCTTAGGAAAAAGAGCATAAGGGGAATCATTGGGGTCAAGGATGGGTTTAGAGATGGGTTCAGATGAGACATCTAATGTGGGCATAGAAGGAGAAAAGATAGGAATAACTTCTAGATGACTTGGCTCTCCTTCTATGGGTTCACTAGACATGTCATCCTTGAATTCTTCCCAATGTCCTCTATGGGAATAAGGATGTTTCTAAGAGATCCCTTCTTGAGAGGATTTCAATTATATTCGCTTGAAGGTCTCTTGTGAAGTTGGAAGTTCAAGTTTTCCCAAAATCAACATCAAAAAGATCATCCTCACAAAAAAAATTTCAAAAGGTTGAATTTCTTGTTCTTTTGGAGGATTTAGATTCTGGGGTACTGATGGTTCAGGGGTTGATAGCTAAATCTTGGGATTGAAGTGGTTGTAATTTGGCTATCAAAACTCTCTCTTCTTGTTCGGGAGATGATTCCTTCTCTTCCTCGAGGAGTTAATTATGAATGCTAGTGTAGGAAGTTTTTCCACTAATCTTATCAAGCATAGACCTTGCTTCACTAGTAGATAGATGAAGGAAAGCTCCTCTAGAGGTTGCATCAAGGGATTCCATGGAATCCTTACTAAGACCCATGTAAAAATGTTGAATAAGTACAGGGTCTTGAATGGCAAGGTCTGGGCCAATGATGATGAGGTCATTAAAACGATCCCACGATGTGGCAAGAGATTTTTCTTGTAGTTGTCTAAAATTTAGAACATCTTTTTGAAGGCTAACTACTTTAGAGATGGAAAAGAAATGTAAACAAAATTTAGAGCATAGTGTTTTCCAATCTCCTTTCATACTTCCTACGGTTTGACTATACCATTGTTTAGCTCTTCCCGTCAAAGAGAACGGAAACAACTTCCATCTTAAGGTCTCGTTAGACATGCCAGCGATACTCAAGCATGCATAGGTCTGTGCAAACTCTTGTAGGTGTGAGTATGGGTTTTCATCACCTTCTCCCGAGAAGGATTGATCCCGAATTAGTTTTATAAAACATGGGCATAGCTCATAGCCAGGTGCTAGGATAGGCTCTGAAGAATTTGGTAGCTCGAGGCATGCACTCATAGGTGCAGCATATTGATATATAGGAGTGGAATCCATAGTGAAAAGGAAAAGAATAAATTAAAAGAAAAAAGTTAAAAGATAAGATTAAGCTAGGCTCATAGTTAATTCAGCAACTGTTTTCCCGGCAACGGCGCCAGAAAGCTTGTTGGTATAAATTAACGCACATAGATAAATCCACTGACCACACGGATACCATTGTAGCTTTCTGACTTGGGTAAGCTATGTCTTCTACTATTCAATTGGGGACATTACTAGGGAAAGACACCAGTGGAGGATGCTTTTCTTCACAACCGGGTCCTACTTGTCCTATAGATAGGAGGTGGACTACAAAGGATTCAACGAGGCTATAAGAGTCACTCTCGCGAGCTATCACCGATCCAAAATGCAGGGTGCATCCATGATTAACCTAAGTCTAAGCACAACACTTACACTTATGATTAATACTTTACTCCCCCTATGTAGAGAATAAAGCACTCAAAAGAGTCACAAACCTGATGAACAATATAAGCAAGATGCTTACTTGAATCAGAGGTTGATTACCAAAGAAATCTCAGAGGCAAGCTCAGATAGAACTTGGATCCACCAGGGTACAAGTTGTAGATAGAGCACCGACAAGCCGGCACCTCCTCCATGCTCTTCCCTCACTTCTATCTTACTATTTCTATTTATAAGACTAGATCCTATGGAGGACTAATCTTCTCTTGATAGCTAGCTCTGATCCTGACGAGGAGAATATGAATTAGGGTTTTAGGATGGCCTCTAGGGAGGAGGGTTGGGGCTGCTATATATAGGCCGAGGTGGAGTAGGGGGCAAGGAATCGAGGTGGAGTAGAGGGCAAGGAATCGCCGCATCATCAATCCGCGTCAACTCCCTCGACCACAGTTGGATAAACCGACCTAAAACCACCTTAAAATCAACGGTGTAGATCATAGGAAGGAGTACGAGGTGGCGGAGGGCAAGTGGGCTCCGTGGCAGGCCAGCCGGCCTATGGGCTAGGCCGACTGGCCCACTTTCATGTTCGTTTGGCCCAAGCTTCGGCGTGGTGTCTTCTAGAACCTTCTAGAGTTGTCTTTCATAGTTTTCGCAGGTTGAATCACTTGTTGTCATCAGTGAGCTTGTTTGGAGTGTATGACAGTGGCCTCGGAAGCTATTTTCTAGATAAATCCTCCTCCATACAAATATTTACCAAAGCTCATGGAATTCATTAGTTTAAACCCCTATACCTATGTTTGGTGATGGAATTAAATATAAATGTAGGTTATGTTGATGGTTTATAATTGATGTTAATGACCGTAAAAAACCTGCCTCCTAGTAGAAATTATACTTCTATCTAAAGGGGTGTGAGATCAAGTCTACCCATATAGACATGTGGTTGTACATAATATCTCACTTGGTGAGAGGGACTACGAACCGGTCCTTATGTGACCGAGGCGAGTATGTCCCATAAGAACCCTCACTAGGTGAACCAGCCAAGTGACTTCGGGTTTAGTCAAGTTTTACCAATTTTCAGTTCCGTAGTTATTATCGTCAAGTTCATTAATCACATATGATCTCAAGGTAACCATTACCTTATTATCAATATTATTATCATAATTAAACTCATAATTTCATTAATTCACAATGAGGATTTAGATAAGTCAAGTTTATTAATTGGTGGAGATGGAGTGTGGAGGATTTATGGTGGAGGCTAGAAAAATGTGGTGGTGGTGGAGAGGGGGTGGATAAGGGCTGGTGGTTAAGGTGGAGAGATAGGGTAGGTGGGTGTTAGGACTAGCCTCCATTCGTTGATGATTATATCCTTCTCAAATTCCTGTGTCTACTGTTCCTGTCTTCTTGACTCCATCGGGTTCTCTCACGTCTTCTAACCTACACGGTCTAGCGTCGACAAATAGGGAAACACAAACAAGGAAAATAACAAGCAAAGCTTGTAAAGCAAGCATAAACAAACAAACGATCCTAGATGGGTTGGTCCTATTGGGTGATGGGTTGTTATCTAAGGTTATCACTATTACATCAATCTGAAGTAAGATTTAGATAGAGGGATTCCATCCATAGGGTGGGGTTCTACGGGTTAGGTTAAGGTGGGTAGTTGGTCCGATGAAAAACCAGACCACATTATTAGAGTTCACTATTATGTGAACCTAAAAGAGAAAGATGACTAGGCCAGGCTTTCTACAAATCCACCGGGTTAGTGACACATATGCACATGCATATGTATGTGCCTATGGTTAATTAGGTGGTCTGGATTATGGCTAGGGTTAGCGGCATATACGCTCATGCATATGTATATGCCCATGATTAAGTAGAATTGAGTAACTAGGTTGCTAGGGTTAGCCATACATAGGCATATACCCGAGTATCAGGCATATCTATATATGTATAGATGTCTACTCATTTTAGGTGATTGGATATGGATATATTCAAGTATGTGTCATGGTGCATACACATACGTGAATATAAAGGGCTAACTACTACTACGGCGGAGGGTAATATATTATCTACATGGGAGAGTGCAGGTGTAACTATCGGCACATATAAAATACTATATATGGGTTTATATATATATATTCCTACCGCGGATATATTTGCATGGGTGCAAATATATTACTATTCATGCTATATTTATCCATGTATTTATATACGGAGTATAGTGTATATATGTACGCGGACTTACGTGGCTAAGAGCTGTTATTTACTAGATGCAACTATGGGTTAATTATTAAATAAAAACTAAAAAGCAATCATATCTAGAATTTAAATGGGCACCAAAAATTAGGGAATAGGATTCAAATATGTAGGGTTTTATTTTAGAAGATTTATGGTGCAAGAATTATGGAATTCAGAATTAAGACTGGAAATATATAAATTACCAAAGTTTATCGGCTAAACGCGAATGGAAATGAATATGGAAATAATTTCTACAATTTTATCTAATGAAAATGAGTGGCAAATATCTGGGTATGATCTAGGGTAACTCTAGCTTATTTTAGTATTTTTCTGGGATTTTTTCTGTACTTAAAAGCTTACCTTTTAATATCCTGTGTACAATCCCCGGGTGCACATAGCATTTACCCTGATCGCTGACGCGTGGGCCTAGTCAATGGTCCAGCTGACCGATACTGTGCTTGTGAGCCGATCGGTGAACCAGCCTTCTCCGTTTCTATGGTTCACGCACACCAGGTTGACTTAGAGGAGGAGGAGTATGGGGCACTGCCGTGTAGGGCCCAAGGGGCGAGGTGGAGCGGCCCCATTGGTCACACAGACGTGGCCGGGCTTATCCCTTCCTCTGCCTCATCCCGTATCGGTCATCCTTGTCTTCAATCGAGCGAGCTGAGAGAGGAAGAGAGAAAGAGAGAGAGGGGAAAGGGAGAAGAGAGAAGGAGAGATAGAAAGGAGGGAAGCAGTGCGGCCATGGCGAGTGGCAGGGTGGGGCGGGGCAGCTGTTGTGCTTGCTGTGGTGGCGTAGGGCAAGGCAAGGGGAGCAGAGGGAGCAGAGAGTGCGCTCGATGGCAGTGCAGGGTGTGCGGGTGGCATGCTCAACAATGGCGGGGGTGGTGCGTGGTGAAGGGCGAGCGAAGGGGAGCAGGGGCAGGGCGGTGATGGCGTGGTGCTCCGGCAGCGGGTAGCGCGACGGCATCAGCGGCTGTGGTGATTGCAGAATAGGAGGCAACGTGGCCGGTGGACAGCCATGGTGGCTCGATGGAGCAGAGAGCATAGGAGGAAGAGGAGGGAAGGGTGGAGACGGGACCCGAGCTCGGTGAGGTGCTTCTCGACGGCAGCCATGGCCGACCTTTTATAGGCGCATGGTAAAGCCGTTCGGCAGAGATATTCTCCGACCATGGAGATCTTTGCCAACAATGGTGGCAGGGCACAGTGAGGTCGGCGACTTCAGTGACCGTCGCATAGGAAATCAGTGGAGCAGCGAGCTATCGGTTGCTAGAAAATATCTCTGGCAGTGTTCTTCACGTGCTTGAGATGGATGCGGCGGCCACATGGTGTCAATGCGGTGTTGACGCGGCGCGAATGCGGCGCACGTGAAGGCGACACGGCGAGGGTGACACAGCACTTCGTTGACCACTACAGAAGGTGAAGCTGACGGGCGGGTGTAGGGTCGAGATGACAGACTAGAGGGGATGAATAGTCCTTTCTAAAATTAACCGTGTCGGCTAACTGTAACCAATGCGGAATTAAAATTATCAGTCTAGCCAAGACTACACCCCTCTATCTAAGTTACAAGCACCTTACAAAGACCTTAATTAGGCAACAAAGGTGCCGGGCTAGCTACAGCTCACCTAATCAATTCTAGAGCAAGGTCACATAAACCTATGCACTAGTACTTTGGTAACCGAGAGAGCTCCTACACAAACTAGTAAGCAAAAGCACAAAGCCACCTAAGCTCACTAGCAATGCTCAGTAACAAGGCTACACAAGCTAAATTATGGAGCACAAATTACTTAGCTACACAAACTAAGAAATGTGGCTAACATGGTTATTAAAACCAAATTAGCCACGCGAAGGAGCTAGTTCTATGCCACACAAGCAAGAAGGCAACTAGCAAGCTACTAAAGCTAAACTAGTCACAAGAGCAACTACACAAGCACAATGTATGAAATTTAAATAAAAGCTTGTGTTGCGCGGAATGCAAACCACCGAGAAGAATGATAAAATACAAAGTTGACACGATGATTTTATCCCAAGGTTCACGTGCTTGCCAACACACTAGTCCCCGTTGTGTCGACTGCTCACTTGGTGGTTCGGCGGTTAATTGGCATCACTCACCAAGCCCACACGTTGGGCACCACAAGAACCTATCCACAAGTGAGTGTAGCTCAATGACAGGCTCAACTAGAGTTGCTCTTCGCGATCCCCACGGGGTGAGCACAATCTCCCTCACAAATCCTCCTCTAGAGCACCGCAGAATCTTCTCATGTGCTTCAACAGAGTCATAGGCCACCAAGCCATCTACGAGGTGGAAACCTCCAAGAATAACAAGCACCACCGGCTTGTAAACACGATCACCTAGTGCCACTCGATGCAATCGCACTAGAATCGCTCACTCACTCGATCGGATGATCACTATGAAGCATAAGTGAGGTAGAGGGCTCCCAAGCACCACCACACAAGCCACCAAGGCTCTAGTGTGCTTAGCAACCAGCCCAAGCCCGAGCTCCACCTCTATTTATAGCCCCCAAGCCAAATAGAGTCGTTGGAGCAAAGCTACTGGTTTTTGCGAGGGCACCGGGCACGGCGGTGCCTGGCACTGGACACGGCGGTGTCCTCCCCAACGGTTGAATTCTAACAGCTAGAAACTAGTCGTTGGTCACTGGATAGGGGTGGTGGTGCACCGCCCTAGGGGTGGTGGTGACCACCTGGCCAACTGCCCGAGAACCCTACTCTCTGGAATTTTAGGGCGGTGCACCGCCCTAGGCACGGCGGTGCCTAGGCGGTGACCGGCCCCGAATCCCCCACTCTGCCAAAAAGTGGCAGTGCCATGATGGTGCGCTGGACACCCCATGGCAGTGCCACTGCCCTGCCCATGGTAGTGCACACCAGTCATGGCGGTGCCCTAGTCCTTCTACACGCTCTCGGCCACTTCCAAATAGTCACCGAACATAGGAGGGCGGTGCCACCCCAACTCCTCCTTCTCAGCCTTGTCCAGCCGGTCACCACCATAGGGGTAGCGTGCACCGGACAGGGGGTGGTGGTGCCACCCAAGCAGCACCCCAGAGCCTGGTTTCGCCTCCTCTTCTTCACCTTTGCGAAAGTGCCAACACCACCAAGTGTTCACCAACTTGTGCAAGTGTGTTAGCTTTTCACAAACATTTTTCCAAAGGATTAGCACTCTTCTTGCCATGCCACTCGATCCTAACACGTATGCAAAGTTAGATCGCTCAAGTGGCACTAGATGACCGATATGCAAACAAGTTTGCCCCTCTTGATAGTACGGCCATCTATCCTAAACCCGGTCATGCACCTCTCTACACAACCTTTGACCGGTGAAATGAAATGCTCTAGGTTATACCTTTGCCTTGCGCATTCCATTCCATCTCCTCCAATGTTGATGCAACACATGCACCAACTAATCACCAAATGATATGATCCACTTCATATCATCATGTGACCGTATTGGTTCATCGATCTTGACTTGACTTGCTCTTCACCTTTGCCTTGGTTCATCGGTGCCAAGTCATCACTCAACTTGCCCTTCACACTTGCAACTGGTCCATCGAGCCAAGCCTTGTCTTGATCTTCTTTACCTTAGTCATATGACTCAATGTCATGTCTCATATGCAATGAACTCCTTCATCACATGTGTGAGCTTTGCAACATCTCCAAGCCATTTTTACCTCCACGGCATATGTTGCTCACACACATATACATGTGGACTAATCACCTATGTATCTCACATTAAACATAATTAGTCCACCTAAGGTTGTCACTCAATCACCAAAACCAAACAAGGACCTTTCAGTGGGCCCCACTCATCGGTGAGAGGGAGGAAGAGGAGAAGAGGAGGGGCTGATGCATCGCTGGGCCAAAGGCCTGGTTGGGCCAGCCTTGCGCGCGGCCTAGGCGGAAAGGAAGAGAGGGGAGGGATGGAAGTGGAGAAGGGCTGCTGCTGACGGCCGGACCAAGCTGCTGGCCACGCTGGACCGAGCCCATTCGGCAGGAGGGAAGCAGGCTTGGGCCGGGAGGAGTCCACAGGAGAACGATTTTCTACTTTTCCCAGAAAATGTATAACAATGTAGATGTATCTATTTCCTTTAATAGATAGATTATGTAAATCAAGAAGAGAAATGTAATGCAATATTCATGATGTATTTCTAAATATTATATATATTCTAGTATGACTAAGTATTATATCTACTCTATTATAACTATGACACAAATTAAAATTATTAATCTCATATTTCTAGATTTCCTAATATATATATATATATATAACTATAATTTAACTAAATGTAAAATTCGAAGGGAATATTGGAAAGAAAATTAAACCTATAATTCATTAATGTGATGGCTATTATAATTCCTAGAGAATAAAATATTGCTTATATCTACGATGTATTAAATAATTCAAAGATGCAATTGATAATTAAAGGGCGTTATTTTGGTGCCGTAAATAAATTCCAGAAAAACAAGCATGCAAGCAACCATTCAAGCATTCAAGCAATCACGCAAGCAAACATACACCCAAGCAAACAAAGTGCAGGCAATGGAATATAAATGCGAAGCAATTTCTCTAATCCTAGAAAATATTCCTAGCGCTACAACTAAATCCTACGAGATACGAAACGCATATGATGGATTTTGATGCAGGGTTTTCGGAAAACATTTTTAAAATGGTTTTGTGAAAAATAATTAGTCAAGGTTTTAATTTGTTGAAAATTTTAAAAAGTTTAAATTTTTTTAGTGGTTTTTAACATGATGTAAAAACACGGGTGTTACAGAGTTCTGATTCGTCGCTGTTCGTTCTGCGGCGAGGACACGAGGTTGCCTACCTCCTGCTGTACATGGATGAAATGGTGCTCACCGGGTCCAGCAACGCAGTTCTCGAACGGATCGTCGATCGACTACGTGCTGAGTTCGCAATCAAGGATCTCGGTGAACTACACTTCTTCCTCGGCATCGATGTGAAGCGTACACTGACCGGCTTCTATCTATCGCAACAGCAGTATGCGGACGATATTCTTGAACGTGCAGCGATGATGAACTGCAGGACGGCGTCAACACCGATCGATGCCAAGGGCAAGCTGTCCGCTGATGGGCCACCGCTTGAAGACGCCAAGACATACCGGAGTATCACCGGTGCGCTACAGTACCTTACCGTGACACCCCCTGATTTGGCGTTCGCGGTCCAGCAGGCGTGCTTGCATATGCACGACCCCCCGTGTTCCCCATCAAGCTCTGCTGAAAAGGATACTCCGCTATGTTCGAGGGACCAGCGCGATGGGACCGTACATCCATGGCAGCCGTGACCTCTCCATCACGGCATACTCCAATGCCGATTGGGCGGGCTGCCCCGACACCAGACGATCGACGTCAGGGTTCTGCGTCTTCCTGGGCGACGCGCTTGTCTCGTGGTCTTCAAAGCGCCAGCCCACGGTGTCGCACTCCAGTGCCGAAGCTGAATACCGTGCTGTCATCAACGCCGCGGCGGAGTGCATCTGGCTTCGTTAGTTGCTCGGCGAGCTCCAGTGCGCGGTCACCAAAGCCACCGTCACCTACTGCGACAATGTCTCGGTGGTATACATGTCGGCCAACCCAGTTCATCACAAGCGCACCAAACACATCGAACTGGACATTCATTTTGTTCGCGAGAGAGTCCAGCTCGGTGATGTTCGAGTTCTTCATGTGCCCACCGGCGAACAGTATGCAGATGTCATGACCAAAGGGCTGCCTACTTCGACATTTGAGTCATTTCGTTCCTGTCTTTGCGTCGCTGTGCCGACCCATCAGACTGTGGGGGGTGTTGAAGTGTTGTATTATACCAGTTATAGTCTCAGGTAGTTAGCACAATCTTTGATAGTGAGGTGGCCATGACGTCGCCCACGCTCATCCCGTGCGCACCCAACACCGGTTACTGTAACCTGTATATGTATACTCCAGAGAGCAACACGAGAACTTGTTGGCTCAATCTCTCTTCATGCATCACTTACACCTTGCACCACCTTGCACCGGTGATTGTCTTGTTGCTGGGGTCACCGATTGGTGTTTAGCAATGTGTGGAGAAGACACATATGGTGATTGTAGCCACCATCAAACCAAAGCTACGTGAGCGTGGGATATAGGAAAATGTTACATTACACCCAAGTCGAGATGGTTGTCTTCATGCTTCTGCTCAATGTTTTATTCTCTGATTGTTGGCTCGGTGATCTCCTAACAATCACACTACTGGAAACAGTATTTTCCCTGTGTGCCACTTATTTTTCTTGATGGGTCTCGAAAGGCTCACAGAGAAAATGTAATTAATCTGTTGGTTCGTGTTCCTCACAGAAGAATTTCAACATGTTCATTGCAATTTGTTGTCTTTATCATGTGGAAGAATATAGTTATATGTGTTTTCTCCTTGTTTTTTCCTCGAAAGATATACCAGATCCAAGCCTTTGTCGTCAAGGCTATATGATGCCTAGTAGGCTCGTTGGCTCGTCACTGCTCAATCCATGCCAAGGTCTGACAAAGACAAATGCAACAGGAGCCCATAACCTGAAATGCAATACCTTGGGTATGAGCAACCTGCTGGATTTGTGCCTAGACTTCGATTTTTGCATAGATTTCATTTCTAAGGATCCAAAAGGGACCTAAATGATCATGGTCTTATCATGGCGAAAATAAATGAATACATATATGAAGTACGTATTTATATTGAATCTTCATGGGATACAGAATGTAACTCCATAGAATACATTGTTTAATTACACTTTTTAAAGATTGCACTAGGAGTAAAACAACACAAATAATGAATACAACGAATATATTTTTCTCTTCCAACCAAATGAAAAAGAAAAAAATACAAATGACACTAATTAAAATTTGTACCGCAAATAATTAATTCAATCATCAACTGAGAATAGTTATTTTGCTCGATTGTCTTGCATACACCGCATCATCCGTGGCTCATGCCTTTGTTTCCTTAGCACTTAGGCATGTTAGGAGGACGTGGCATCATTTGAGCGCCTGGGGTCTTGCCATTTTTCACAATGAACACAGTGTCCATGCCCCACACCGTGTGACGATCGAAGTGGCAATGCATAAACCACACACCTAACAGACAAGCAAAGAAATAATCAGCACAACGTAAGATAAAAAAAACCATATATATATATATATATATATATATATATATATATATATATATATATAACAACATATATACTGTAGTTCGATCACTGTTGCCCAAATTTAGCAAATACTCACCAGGATTTGCCGCGTGGAAGCGCATTGCAGCCCAGCCGCCCGTAGGCACGGAGACAGTGTTCTGGTACGGCGGGTCGACCAGGTTGTACGTGGCCGGGTCCTTGTCCTTGTCGAAGTTACCGAAGCCTCTGCCCACCACGTAGAAGCTGAAACCGTGCAAGTGCATGGGGTGGCTCTCGGCACCAAGGATGGCCGTGTCCTGGAACACCACCTCCACCACGGTGCCGTACTCCACCACCTTCACCTTGGTGCCCTGCTTCGTGAGCTGGAACTCCACCGGCGGGTCAGGGGCGGTGAAGTTGAAGAAGAAGGGCGGTTTGTTAGGGAAGTTCGGCTCGTACACGCCGCTGATGGAGTCATAGTAGGCGTCGAGGATGTCAACGGTCGGCGTCACGAAGCTGACGTTGTTCAGGCTCGCCGCGAGGCGGGTGTTTCCGGGGCCGGGGCCGGTGCACGTCTCGTTGGCCCCGCAGGGGAGCGTGTTGACGGAGATTGTCACGAGCATGTGCTCGTCGACCTCCATTGGCACGTCGATCGGGTGCTCCTTGGTGACCAGGGAGCGGAGCTGCACCGTGTACGCCGTTGCCGCGGCGGTGTCGTTGATGACCGGCAGGACGGGGGAGTCTGGTGGCCCCGCTGAGGGCGGCGCGTCCGTGTATTCCAGAATGGCCGTGGTGTTTTTATCGTTGACCGGGAGTCCGATGTTGGTGAAGAACGGGCTCGCGGCCATGTAGTAGCGGTTGTTGTCGCCTGAGCCGTTGGTGGCGCGGTTAGCCTCGAGGAGCATGTTCATGGTCTGTCCGGGGGAGATCATGATGTAGTCGACGGTGAACGGCTTGAGGTAGCGGCCGTCGGTGCCGACCACCGTGAGGCGGTGCCCGGCGATGGCGAAGAACATCTCGTTGGTGAGCCCAGCGTTGATGATCCGGAGTAGGTACATCTTGCCATGCTCCACCAACATCTTGAAGGTGTCATTCTTGGAGCACGGGGCGAAGTCGCCGGGCTGGCCGTTGATGGTGTTTGCGTCCGAAACCTGGACGTCGCCGCCGGTCCTCTGGGACTCCAGGAGAACTTGCTCCACGTCTTCATTCCACCACTCGCCGAGGATGATGGGCATCTCCTTGTGCGGCTTTGTGTAGGGGTAGACGGAGCCTCGCTTGGGGTGGATGACGATGGCGCCGTGCACGGTGGCGCGGTCGAAGTCGCTGTGCGCGTGCCACCACAGCGTGCCCTCCTCCTCGGTGAAGATGATCTTGTAGGTGAAGTTGGCGCCAGGCTGGATGGGGCACTGCGTGATGTACTCCGGGCCATCAGACCACGGGTTCCGCGGCTGGTCCACGCCGTGCCAGTGGAGGGTGATGTTCTTGTTGCCCTGGTTGTACACGTTCACGATCACCACGTCACCCTTGCGCGCGTAGATGGTCGGCCCGGGGAACTGCCCGTTCACAGCCAGGATGGTCTTCTCCTGGCAGAGCCGGGTGACCTTGGTCTCCTTGATCTGCGAAATATATATCACACGCCGGCGTTAGTCCTTGTCTCCTCTTAATCGAGCCTACTGCATGGTGGGTGTGTAGGATGAAGCAAGCAGTGGGCGTCAAAAGGGGCTTGGATATCTAGCAAAGAGGCTAATTTCGATAAGACGATGCTGCATTCTGGAACGGAAAAGATTAGCAAGCAGCTAATAAGATGTGTCACATCGTTGCTAGCTTTTTTCTCAAGTGATGACGATTCAGCAGTTCACATCAGGGAAATGGGAAAATTGTGGCTTCCGTAGTTTCTTTGCTTAGCAAATATATATAACTGCTAATACGGTTTCTAGTTAGACAAGCAAGTATGTAAGAAGTCAATCTGTGCCTGTCGGAATACAGCTAGCTAGGTCTACTTACTTCTTCATGCTCATGCAGAGTATCTAACAGTTCATACTAGCTAGAGACCTGACATGTCCAAATGTTCTGAAGGTATGCAAATATGCAATCACATCAACCTAGCTAGATATTTCAAAACTAGAACATGCATATGTACAGCTGTTGATTTGTATGTGCCCGCAAATACTACGTGCTCAAGCAACTGCCTGCATCTCTGAAATTAAACTAGTACTGATACATATAGGTTGAAATGAAGTGAGATGTATGGATGAACTTACAACGAAGTCGTAGTGAGTATTCCTGGAGGCCTGGGCCGGGCTAGCTGCAACTCCAAAGGCTAACACCACGCCTAGCAGTAACCAGAGCCGGCCTGCCGCCGGCATCTTAGCTACACCGCCGCCCATCGTCGGACGTTGCCGAAGGGGCATGCAGCAGAGCTAGCTCAGCTCGGCTCTCTGATCTTCGTGTATGATGATGATGTGTGTGCGCTCTGTTTATTTTTTTATTTTTTTGAAGGAACGTGTGTGCGCTCTGTTAGTTTGAGCAAACTGGAACAACGTGTTTAGCAGCGAGCGAGAGGATGCAAAGGCTAGCTAGCTTCTGCAATGTGATCTCCGTGCGTTGCTGCGATGCTCATCTGGCTCGGACGCCGCAGGTATTTATAGAGAGCTGCCAATGAAACGACGAGGGATGCATATGCATGTGCATCCTCCGTTCGTCATACCGCCACCAGTCAGTGCCTAAACTACCCCGGTCCGGTCGATAACTTGGAATGCTTGTCTGCTTGGCTAGCTTAGCAACTCGTCCACGCGCGTCCTAGCAGCGTTTTTCCGACGACAAATGCACGGTGTGGCTCCAGAAGCCGCGTACTAGCCTGAAACGCCCTCCTCTGCCTCCTCCGTTAGCGTGAGTTGATTGGCGTGGCCTAGCAGATCGACTGCCTCGCCCCGGTGGCGCGAGCGTGTGACGACGACGACGACGTCCGAGCTACCTAGGCTTGAATCTTCACCGCGGTAACTGGCACGACGGCGACTTGGGTTGCTAGTTTAATTAGAACGAGTCAAGGTCCAAGGAACCCAATGCGCGCCGGCCACATATGCATGCAAGTTTTCAACGAACGGCAGCAGGCAAGCAAGGAGGGTTCCGAGAGATGCTGGCTTACAGCGAATGGCCCTGCTTTTGGATGCTATAGCAGCAGACCAGTAGTTAGGGCTAGCTTGTTTAGATTATTTGGCACACCGTACCTAATATTGAAGGTTGAGGTGATCAATTTGACTACTACCAATAATATATATGAACGTGGGCATAACGAACCTATATATGCTGTGCTGACTATGCAATATAATCATGAAGAGATCGTACGTGCTGGATATTTTCGGCGAGTTGCTATAATCATGAAGAGATCGTACGTGCTGGATATTTTCGGCGAGTTGCTCAGCCATGCACGTATGTACGTACGTAAACAATACTCCAATACATGCATGTCTGTACGTACGTAACGGTCGTACGTGCCTAGCTGGCTAGGCTTATATGCACGGTGAGTACGCCTGATCGAGACACTAAGCTATGTGACACCAACTAACAGCCAGAAATGTTCTCTTGCGTCTTTCAAAAAGAGATGTTCTCTCTTTGCGACGTGTGATGTGATCCGATCGGGGGAGTGTATGCACGGCGGGCACGTCTGCGACACTGTGACACCAACAGCAAGAATGTCCTCTTGCGAGGTCCTGATCTGATCGACCGGCCGGCGTTCGTCCGTTCGTCTCAGTCATCCAAACATCTCAGACTACTCTTTGAACTCCGCGTGAAGCAAGCTAAAAGCAGACCGATTTCCAGGGTATCGGTCTTAACTTTTTTTTGAAGTAAATTACTACTAGTAGATTATTCCGTTTTGACTTCAATAACTAGAGAAATTCGTGCGCAGAGACTTTTCAAGTGGTTCTTAATTGCAGTGCAGGGCATGTCTGGCATGGATTACGAAAGCGAGCACGTATGCATGACCATGAACCAATAGGCAGTAGGACGGACGGACAATTAATAGCCCAGTGACGAATAAACTGGCAATGTGACGTGCATATGGGCCAAATTTTTTACAATTTGGCTCTTTTTTGAAAGTTTCTCATAAATAGATTTTTGGCGGAAAGAATTTAGGAAATGGACTCTTAGCTCGGCGTCATTGAGGGTGGCACCGGCGCCACCGTCACTGGCGTCGAGCTCCTGGACACGGGGCCATGACCGGCTAGGGGGCTCGGCGCCAGAGTGACTGGCGCCGAGCTCAGCGCCGTAGATCTTGGCGCCGAGCTCCCTGCATTTAACCCCAGCCCAACCTTCTTGCCCGAGCGTTCTTCCTCTTCTTTCTCCTCCCTCTCGGGTTTTTCTCTCCCCACTTCACCCTACCTCACGAATTGACATATTGGACTTTGAAAAACTTGATTTGATCCGTAGATCTTCGAGAGCAAGGTATACTCGCTTACCTCCTTGTTTTTTCGCATCGATTCGGTATATATTAGTCGGATTTTTGAACCTAAGAATCGTCATTACTTAGGGTTTCATTGTATCCCTCAATATATTTATTATACAACCGTAGGTTGATTCCAAGGCGTGGAAAAAGCTAGCAAAGCTAGCCGCATGTAGTTATGTTATGGGTTCATTGTTGTGGATCAAATGAGAAACCCTAGGTTTAGGGTATAATATTAACTGCTTTCGGTTCTTAGAACGAAATTGGTTGTATTGTAGTTATGGTTCTCATTGATATTTTTTTGTGATGTTTTGATTTATGTTTGTTAAATTACATCCGTTTTGTTACATGCAAGAAATGTTTCGGGAGGAGTTTTGGCGAAAACGGGGTCGTCCTCGAGAATTATACCCCGACGCGTCTAGCAAAGATGCCTCCGTCCCTCCTGACCTTTCTGTCCCTAACTGTGACTGTAGTTTTCCGGCCCATGTTTTTCAATCGAAACATCCGGACACAGCCGTGCGTTGCTTCTACACATGTAGTCGGTTTAATGTAAGAAATTGTTTGTACTATCCTTTTTCTTTATTTGTTTAAGTATGGTACTAATATTTTGTTGGAATCTCGCTGTGTAGGACCATGAGAGGTGCTTTTTCTTTCAGTGGATCGATGGTGCAGACAAGTTTGATCCTAGGTACCTCTTTTTCGACGATTGGTTTAGAGGGAGACATCCACGTGAGCACTTCAAGCGGTGGGTTCCACCCCCCTAACCCTCCGGCAATGACGGCTAAGGAGAAGCACCTAGCCGCAGTTAGACGACTCGAGGAACCTCCTCTGTATGATTGCGGAGATCGAGCTGTGATAAACCCTGAGAATACGTTGGAGTTTGTGTGTCCAAACAAGCATAAAGTAAGTGGAAAGTGTATGTGTTAAAATCTTGAGCTATATGTGTTCATGTACTAATGTCTCATTATTTAGGTGTATTCAATGGCGAAGTGTCGTTTCAAGAAGTGGTTGTATGGTCCTAAGAACCAATGGCCGGAAGAACCGCGGAGGGTTAAGGAAAAGAAGAAAGAATGGGTAATCTACAAAGCACCTCCTGTCATGTGCGAATGTGGTGTAAAATCCAACTATGGCCTAGTCCCTTCGGAGCTTGGAATAGGCTATTATTGCGGCCATATGATTGAGTATGATGAGGTTCGTTATTTTTATGGTAAACATGGAATCCAACATATATGATATAATATTTCTTTTGAACAGAGCACTAGGAAATGCAGTTGGAAATGTTATGATGGTCAAGCTAAGTTCTTGGATGAACTGAAGAAGATGCAACTAATTGCACGGAAGAGGGGATATGGACCTGACTACGTCAACCTATTCGTTAAACATCACAAAGAAAAGATGCGTGAGTTTGATAGACAGCGCGGTATTTGTAACCCGATCGATGTTGGACTTAACAAATGAGGATTGGAGAGGCGGATGACGTTAGAGGAGGAGAGGGCAAGGAATGAGGCAAGGGAGGAGACAAGAGTATAGATGCAGGTCTTGAATGAGCATGTTGCTACATTATGTGCCAGTGAGTGCTTGAAAACCTTTTTTTTCGTTGTCTGGTTTTAAATGTAATATAATCGCGTTGCTAACTGATTGCATTTTATACATGAAGGGATTGGTTGCAGCGGGGAACATGCCACAGAGGTGGCTCATGTAAGGTATGAGGAGAAGAAGTTAGATGGCCATAGATCATGAGCTGGTCGCTCCGTTCAATCACCGATTGTGTTGTGTGATGAGGGAGACGAGGATGAGGACGACACTAGCAGACTGAGTGAGTTCATTGCTCTAGCAGAGGCGGGTATACAGGCGCAGGAGGCTGAGGATGACACTGGCAGACTGAGCGAGCTCATCGCTCTAGCAGAGGCGGGCATTCAGACGCAGGAGGCTGACGACGACACTGGCAGACTGAGCGAGCTCATCGCTCTAGTAGAGGTGGGCTTATAGGCAGAGGAGGATGACGACGCGTTCTTCACTCAGGCCGCAGCGGCCATAGATGAAGCGAAGGCCGCTTACTACAAGCGACAAGCAGGTCAGAGCAACGTAGTTGAGCCTAGCCACAGCAACAGGGTTGTAGTAGAGGACTGGTACTCGGATGATGAGTTTCTTACTCAGTACGTTTTAGACTGAGGATTTGGAAGTGCATTTACCCCTATGTCTACTGTCGGCACGTAGTTGTAGTATTAATATGTTGTGTAATGTGGCATAGTATTGAACTTTTCATTATGTGGTTGTTTTCATTATCTATGGTCTTAATATTCCGCTTAATGATACGGACGTATTTAAATTTGAACACGTGCTGCAAAAAAACTTAACGACGTACGGCATTATATAAATCAACACACGAAACACATTAAATGGCATGTGACTACATATACCGAACCTGGGTATAGAGTTTTCTTTGACTAAACCTAATATGCCTTAGGTAATTAAACCATGCCTTAGGTAATTAAACCTAGCATGCCTTAGGTAATTAAACCTGAGTACATGTGAAAAAGATAAAGTCATCCTAGTAGTGTGGTCACATAGCAAATTGTGTTGCACCTTCTCCATAGTAGCCTCCCGTTGTTGTTGGTGGTGGTGGTGGGGGTGACGGGGGAGGCCCCTTGTTCTTGTGGTTAGGGCAGGTGCAATATGGATCATTACAGAGTGCCTCCTGTGAATCGGGACCATTGTTGTTGTCGTTCTATTCGTCATCCTTGTAACCGCTGCTAACTTCCCTTTCTAGATCGAAGATATGGTCTTGTAGGTAGTAGATGTACTCCGCATGTGGATAAATAGGTCGAGGATCGACCCACCTACTGAATCCACAGTTTTCTTCGGCCAAGGAAGACTACAATAAGTATGTCGTGTAAGTGATATACAAGACAAACATATTGAAGAAACAAATAGTAATAGCAATTACCCATGCTCGCAGACATTTGAAGAAACGACGACCTCCATCTATTCCCTCGGTGAATATCTGCACTAGGCAGTCCTCACCATGCATGCATTTTGGCCACTCTTCTTTCCTTTCATCATATCCTCTCAGTGGTGTCTCTTTGGTGAAATCACTTTTGCTCTCAACTGGGAATCTCTCATAAAGAGCTTCCTCAAAGAAATCGGGACCAAGAGGACCCTCCCACCCCCAGGTAGTTTCCTTCCCCTTTCCTCTCCCTCTGGATGACCCTCCAGACATTGGTACTGCAACGAAAGCAAATGCTGAGGAGTGTTCTTCTTCCTTGTTGTTTATGTGAATGAGAGGGAGTGAGTGGTTATTTATAGGTTGAGAGGAGGAATGGAGGCCTCTCAATGTGCCATGTCAGCGATCCATGTGCCTCTTCACCTCACCCCTTGGATCAAACAGTCATAAGATGGATGGTGGAGATAGAGTGGAGTTGTGCTTCCTTGCATGCTAGTACTATATCAGTGATGTGATAATTCGATGTTGTCCGTGTATCTGAAAAGTCTATGTTTATTGTCTGAAAAAGCATAGATTCGTTCATTGTTGATTGGTAATCCTAGATTCATGTACAAAGCGTATGTACAATATTTCCTGGATTATACACATTGTAATAAATTTATAGTTAATCTGTGCACTACATTTGTGCCTTTGTACAAGTGTAGTATGATTAAAGGTTCACGCAAAAAATTCGCAAGATACAGTCTTGTATTAGGAGCATCCACAGTTACAAACAGAGACATCAATATATATTCCAAACATTTAATCATACAACGAGCATAATGCAACCACAATGAATATCACAACCAACATAATATGTCATGCAAAGTCCAAATAGTCCACAATGTCCATATAGTCCCGAATAGTTACAGAAAAGTAAATACAAAATTCATAATAGTTCATAGTAACACCTACCACATCCCTCACTGCCTCCTACTCTTGCCCTTACCCTTGTGACCCAGAGCGCTGGTGCCTGGAGTGTAAGGGTCATGCGGACGGCGTCGCCTAGTGTCTAGAGGCGGTGTAGGATGAGTCGATGGAGCGTTATGGAGCTGAGAGGGGCCAAGCTCATCGTGCCTCTTGTCCACGTCATCGTCGTCGTCGTCGTCCTCATCCCCGTCCCCTGTAGCTGCTTGACTAGAGGAACCCAAGCCTCCTCTTCCTGTGGAAGGAACATACATGTCTTGCGTCGTGTCTGTCCTGCAACCACAACAACCAGCCGCACGGCGTAGACGACGTGATAGCCTCTGTTGTACAAAACTATGTTAACTAAAAGAATATAACGTATTAATGATATGTTTGAAAGAATATTTTAAATCTTACGTCTAGGAAGCCAAGTATGTAGTCGTCATTGACTCTCGGCCGAACGCGCTCGATCTCTTCAACTGAGCATTTCAGTGTATTGCCCTGCAACAAAGTTCTCAATAATAAGACTTCTGAACAGATAGCATTTAGTTTTGTTTTCTTTTGTACAATAATCTAACTTATTATAAGGGTTATACGGCTCAAAGGTTGCAATAACTACAATAGATAACTCCTAATGTCGGTCCAAGAACGCCGAATGTATTGTTATGTAACTCAACGTAAAAAAATAAGACAATTGGCTTACCACTCTGTCCAACATCAGTCTTGCCTCCACCTGCCTTCCTGCACGAGTCGACTGGTCGTACGCCGTGTCTTCATCGTCAGAGGACTCGATGTCGGCGTAGTTAGTTTCGATCCACTGTAGCCTCAGCCTGCACCGTGTCGCACGCTGGTACCAAGCTTGGTACCGCCTGAACTCATGGTTCGTGTGTGGCTCATTGTTGTCATCCACGTTGTCGTGCATCTCCTCCCATTCCTCAATGTAGGACTGGTGGTGCCTCTCCCAGTCAAAAATCTTTTTGTTCCTCTAATGATCCAACCTGCACGTATGTCATCGTTACATTAATCCACGTACGTGGCACCATATTATAAGAAATGGACCATCATCATGAGACATTTGAAATATCAAAACACTTACTTGTGTAAGTCAATGCCAGTCGAGAACAGAGGCATAGGCCAAAGCTGTCTCACTCCAAATTGGCGTGCAACCCTATCTGGCAGGTGGTACTCGACAGCATAGAAGCAGATTAGAGGGCACCTCATCCTATAGAAGTAGTCGTCGGCCCCACAGACGTTGCTCAGTTGAAAAGGAAGTGCGTCCTCTCCACCATACGGCTCCCACTCCACCTGCAACATGTCCAAATAAGATGTTAGATGGTATACTAATCCTTTTCAAAGCAGCATGGAAAATAAAATTTACTTATACTAGATGTCGTCGGCATATCTAGCTCGTTCATGTACTCAATGTACGCCCGGTCTATCCTCGTGTGCGGAACCCTGACCTGGTCCCAAAGGTACGCCCACGTCGGCTAGCGACTTGGCGGCTAACCTTGGAACCACTCACGATGAGCCAGAACCTCTGGACGACCAACTGGAAAACGAGCCCACATGCACAGCTGTAATAGGTACACGCATCCACCAAGTGATGGGTTGGACGTAGACCGATGACACCCCTCGCACAGCTGCCGGTATAGAAAACACAAGACTGCAGAGCCCCAGTTGTACTGACCCGCCTGGTCCCAGTCAGTGAGGCAGTGGATCCACATCCAGGACGCACTATCACCCGTGGCATCGGGAAAGAGAACGCAAGCAAAAAGGTGTAGGATCCACGCCCGGCAGTAGTACCCAACCGTCTCCTCATCTGCCTCCTCAGGGCACTGTGCGAACTCTGCACGTAGCCATGAGATGGGAACTCCAGAAGTGCGAGCCCCTTTCTCACCAAGCTCATGCCCAAGGAAGGCCTCCACTCGTGCTCTCCAGCCCTCTGATGTGCATTGCCCGGTGACTGGGTTCCCATGAATCCTTAGGCCTAGCATCTTCTGACAGTCCTGGAGCAAGACTGTCATCTCCCCGAAAGGTAGGTGGAAGCTGTGAGTCTCCAGCCGCCACCTATATTTAAGACAAAGCAAGATTACTTGTCAAAAAGTCAATCGCATGAACAAATGGCCATGAATGGAGGCAATTATTCACTTTAATACCTGTCTACCAACGCAGTAATCGCCGCTGAGTTGAACTTGGGCAACCCACGATGAACCTGAAAGGAGATGACATCCATGCCAGCTCTTTGCAGGAAAGGAGTGTACCTGTCGTCGTACCGAATGTCCAAGAACCCACTGTGGGTCCTAGAACGAAGGTGCGAAAGGTCCTACATCGAATAAAACATAGTCACATGTTACTTCACGAACACATGTACGAATAAAACTTATAGATTATTACCTGTCCTAGTGCAACAAGACGTCCTCTGTGGGTCTCCTCGTACGTCGGGTCGAGCAGGTGGAATTGCTCCATCCTACAAAAAAAGTGAATGAATTAGAATTCCAATGTACAATGAAACATGAACTTATAAATGTATAAGTAATTGACACAAATACAAGCATAAATTGAGACATGCATAATTAAATATATGAATAAGACAAATATAAAATAATACTATAAACCAATAGTCCTACCTCACTAATCTGCCAACGGCAACTTCGTGAGTTGTGGCCAAGTCTACCGCACTTGCCGCACTCATACTGCTTGGGATCAGTAACAAATGGAGTTCCTCTCCCATGCCTAGTTCTTCCGGGTATCTGATCCATAACCATCCTGTGCCTCGTCCTCTGCCTTGATCCATGCTTGTTCCAACGGTAAGCTGGATCCGCAATGTACTTCGGCCCATCATATGGAGGCCACTCTCCAGGGTCCCAGAAAGGCACGAAGCGGGGGCTCCATGTGTTCACAAGCGTGTTGACACTGAACTCGTGAGGTATCCTCCTCTCGATATTATAGTTGCGATGCCTAGCTACTGCCACCAAATGAGAACATACAAAGTGGTATTGCCTTGGTTTACCACAAGTGCACTTGAAATCTTGGAGGACAACCACATGTATCCTCGACTCTCGGACCTCGCCGTCGGATGTTGTACCGCCCCTATGCTCGACCTGATAAGTCCCTGTGGCATGGTCAAAGCATGCAACCTCATGTGTGCCAGCCCTTTCTCTTGCCTTCTCTAGATGTGCCTTTGGTTTCGGAGCCCATATGTCTCCATCACTCCTCAACTGCAATGAATGGGCATGTCTATTGTTGAACCAGGCAACAAGCTTATAGAAGGTGAATTGAACAATTGCATTCACGGGCATACCACGTATCCCTAATAGTAACTTATTGAATGACTCTACCATGTTGCTGCACTGAAACTCGTACCTCCAGCCACCGACGTTGTGAGCTCTCGTCCATTTCTCCAAATCCCTCATCAAACCAGTGAGCCATTGTCTACCTTCTGCATTTGATGTGGTTCTGACCTGCTCCAACTTTTCCTTAAAGTACTTGTCCTCAAGCTATCGAGTAGCCTCCTGGAACAGATCAAAGTTACCCTTGACACCATCCTTCCGGAGTAGATTCTCGGCAAGGTGCCGAGTACACCAACGATGGTGCAATGGTGCATACCCCTCTATCTGCTCTCGCACGGCATTAAGTATGCCCTGATGCCTATCAGATATGACGCCAACCTCCCTGCCAGGCCCAACCATGTGTATCCGGACTAGCCTCAAGAACCATCCCCAACTATCATTGTTCTCCTTCTCAACCAAGGCAAATGCCAAAGAAACCAACTTGTTCTTCACATCACAGGATATGGCTATAAGAAGTGTGCCCTGGTATTTGCCAATCAAGAACGTACCATCAATGGAGAAGACGGGACGACAGTGCCTAAAGGCCTCGACACACTGAGAGAAGCACCAGAAGGCACGGAAGAATATCTGCCTCCCATCCTTCCATGCATTAGGTTTTGGGATGTACTCATAATGCATGCCAGGATTCACCGCTTTGATTGCATTGAAAAGAACTGGCAGCTGCTCATACCCATCCTCCCAGTCCCCATATATCATCTTCCACGCTCGCTGCTTAGCCCTCCATGCTTTACCATAAGTTATCACATATCCTCCATACAACGCTTCAACGGTCCTGATAATTGTCCTCACCTTCATGTTGGGTTCTCCCTGCAAAATTCCCATCAACCGCTTGGCAATGAGGGTAGATGTCAACTGCCGATGCCTTAGTGTTAGCTCATGGTCAGCACAATTGTGTGGCCTGACAACTTTTGTGATCTTCTATTTTCTGGTTACCTGTTGCTTCCTTGCACAAACCCTCCATGGGCAGCGTTCCTTGTCACACACAACTGTGTAACGGCGCTCCACATATAAATGCAATACCCTGTAAGGCCTCTTTTGTATCATACCAAAAGCCTGCAACCACCTCTTCAAAGCAGGGAGGTCATTGAACACCCTCCCATTCTCAATTACCATGTTAGGACCAGCCTCAGGAGCTTCTAGGAGCTCATCATCACGTCCTTCTGCAAACGCCTAATCGGAATGAGCAAGATCGCTGAACTCATGAACTCTGGGATCACGGCGATCGGGAAAGATACGCCTCATCATCTCAACGTCACTCTCCGTCAGCTCTCCAACAGGGCGATCATCATCAGAATCAAGAGCCCTAGTCATCTCATATGGCTCTAAATCATACATAATTTCAACACTATTTAACCCACGGAATCCATCTCCAAACTGCACTTGCACAGCAACAGGGGGCACATCCACATTCTCAAGAATGTCTCCTGCAACATCATTACAGAAATGAGGAAAGAATGAAAGAAATAGATGTAAGGAAAGGGGTAAGGTCCCAAAAACCATGCGGTTAAGACACTTACTCGGATGATTCTGTGTCAAAGGGATCTCATAAGGAGGATCTGCCATGGAAAAATGAGTCTGACAACCATCTCCAAATACTGCATTGGGGGCAGATTGAGCATCGGGAACTATAGGTGTAATCTGCACATGCAGGTAAGGTTCCAGAACGGGAGGGTTGATGTATGCCTGATGATCCATTGTTGGGGTAAACCCATGAGGGATGGGATCAACTAACACCCGACGCACAACCACGTCCAAACATTGCAGCTGGCTCTTCATAGCTGATCTTACATAGTTCTCCCACTGATCCGTACAACCAATTGAGATCATTCGCCTGAAAATGTTCGGAGGACAACCTAGGTGTAGTAAACCATCAACTTCAATGCCATCATCTCCAAGGCAATGCAGCTCCTCCCGAGCCCTTGCAACCATGTCACTAAATGAAGGCCTATCATTGAATAGCATAGGCACGCTTTGCATGTCAAGAAACTCAACATATCCATAGCGATCGCTTTCAACTGTGCCTCCATGATATATGGTCACTAGGTTATCCATCTATTTCAAACAAGTAATGAAACACATTTTCTTTAGTCCCAATTAGACGATAGATAGTACCTAACAAGTACTTTCTAACTACAAACTAAGTAATCAAGATAATAACTACGAATATATTTACAATGTACTCACTAAATAGCTAGATCATAGGTACATAACTAAAAATGTAACTACATATCTAAGTAGCTATCTAACTATATCTATGTGCCCATATGTCTATGTTTCTATCTATCTACATATATATCTCACTAGATCACTAACTAAGTCAACTATCTGAGTCATCACATTAACTAATAAATAACAAATACCAACTTAGTAGTTACATTGCATATTCATAATTTTTACCCATCCGGACCGGCGAACGATGGGCGTGGGTCAGGCCGAAGATAGACGACGGCAGTGGCGCGGTAGACGACAGCGCGCGCTGCAAGCGCGGGATGCCCGGGGCTACGCGCGACGAGTCCGGCTCGACGGGCGCGGCCTAGGGCCGACGGTGGAGGGCAAGGCGTGGCCAACCACGGGAGACAGCGCGGCGAGGGGCATGGCGCGGGGCGGGGGGCGGCCTCGGCGCGGCACGGGGCGGGGAGGAGGGGGCGGGCACGGCCTCGGGCGTGGACGCGGGAGCAGGTGCAGCCTCGGAGCGGCGACGGGCGTGGCGCGGGGCGAGGGGCGGCCTCTGCGCGGCGACGGGCGCGGCGCGGGGTTGAAGCGGCGAGGGGCGCGGCATGGGCCGCGGGGCACGGGAGCGGGCGCGGAAGAAGCCGCGGTGGCGCCGGCTCGGCGGCGAGGCGTGGGCACGGGCGCGGCGTGGGGCGGCAGCGTAGGGCGGCGGCGCGGCACGGCATCGAGCAGTGGCGCGGGCGCGGGCGCGCGGCGGTGGCGCGGCGCTGTGGCACGGGCGCGGGCGGGCGGTGGTGGCGCGGCGCTGTGGCGCGGCGGCGCGGCGCGGTGGCCCGGTGGAGCGGCAGCGCGGCGCGGTGGCGTGGTGGCGTGGCGGCGCGGGCGCGGAGGCGGCCGAGGTGGCACGGGCGCGGAGGCGGCGGCGGCGCGGGCAAGGGCGGCGGCGTCGGCAGGGCTAGGGCGCGGGAGGAAGAAGAGAGCGGAGCGGTGCGGGCCATAGATATTTCCGAGCTCTACGCCAAGATCTAACAAAATGGTGATGCCATATTGGAACTAAATAATAGAGAGATGAAAATTCTTTTTTTTTTTGCGAAAGAGATGTAAATTCTTTGCTATACAAGATACAAGAAACTATGCCTACATAAGAATTAAGATAGGAAGGGATGATAGACTTAGCGTAGCTCAGCTGGCTAGGTTCTTTATAGTAGAACTTATCCATCCAGATTCAAGTAATCGACTTGATTCAGTAGCGGGGACTTCTTAGGAGAGAAGATGGAGTAAGAATATATTAGTTTATTGTGTGGTTCACTGAAAAGATAGGAAGAGATGAATATATAAATAGAATCACAGTTTTTTTTGTCAAGTCTCCATTGGACCTTATCGCCATATCCTCCCTTTAGGTAATCATCTTCACTTGACTTGACATGTTTAGCGGGAGAGGTTTTGATAATTGACATTTAATTTGCAAACCTTTTAAGATTTAACACTTGTATCATAATGACATGTGGAGTCAACCTGCACGGGAATTTCTCGGTGGAGAAGATCAAGTAAGAGTAGATTAGTTAAGTGTTTGACCAGGTGTTTAGAGATCGAGTTGTCAGCATACCACTGACGTCTGACGGCCAGTGAAGAGGCTGGAGCACCAGATCGAACCATCCGTTGGGCCACCACGTCAGAGCACGCGCGTTACCAAACCTAACCCAAAAGTTTAGTCTGCTTTTTTTAGGATTAGGAAACCGAAGAAGTATAGATGATGAATGGTTATGTTGAGCGGCCGGCCCACTGGTGACCAGCAGGTGCTTCATCGGGCATTCGGCCAGGCCAACAGCATTTGTGGCCGCCTTCAGAGACGGGACAAGGAACCCCGAACAGAAATCCCCGTAGCAGGAGGGATGCAGCACGCCACCACCAGCTCTAGGCAATGGATGCATGCTAGCGTGGACATCCTTGATGGAGACGCATCCCTCCGTGCAACCACATCCTCAGGTAGAGGATCATCGTGAACATTCACGAGCACAGAGCTAGCTAAGCACGGGGTACACCTCCCTGTCGGAGTCCTTTGCTGTCCTTAGAGCTCGTACTATTACACAAACGTTTCTCAGTCCCTCTTACTTAAAAAGGAGTCCATTAAAAATCATTTCTAAACATGATTTCAGAGATCATCCGTATCCAAAAATCAATTATATAGGCGATCGATGTTTCTAGCCGTCCCTAAAAACTTCATCTATTTTCATCGGTGGTTAGTACTACATCCAGAAATGTTATTTCTGGAAGCGATCGGCGTTACGAATCGTTTGTATAAAAAGCATTTGTAAAGAAGGTAGTGTTAGTGCAACAAAAAAAACTTTCTAAATGTAGTTGGATGAAGGTGAACATCATATCAAAGTTATAGAGCTCGAATAGATCTACAACTTTATAATTGATGCCATTTTTATTTAAAATCATTTAGGGTACCACAAATATGTTTTTAGTTTTCAGATGTGGCGGCCTCCCTAGCAGGATTTTTTTACAGCCAATTTTTATATTTTGAAAATTTATTTTTTAGAAGTAGGCCATGTTATTACCAGTCGTCTTTATCAGTAGATTTCTAGAAGCAATCAGAAGCATTAACTGCCTTTATAAACTGATTTATAGAAATGGTTGCATATGCACTTGAGTAGTGATAATTGGAAAACCCACCTCTATAGACCAATTTTGACTACCTCTAAAAAGCGGTTTCGTACGGGTGCCTCACAATTCATTTGGGGGTTTCTCTCTCACCTTTGATGAAGATGTTGGCTGCAAGGAGGAAGGGCAAGATGGCGTTCATGGGGGGCCCTTCATTTCTGAAGACAGATTCGATGCAACGGGCTCTGGCTTGCCGTTGCAAGCCATCACGACAGGGCACAACAGGATCACAGGCAGTCAAGCGATGAACATGATAATGAGGTGGTGAGAATGTGATATGATTAAGTTGAGAAGGCAGCCCACCGATGCCATTGCTAGCCGTCGATCTCAAGGGTTCGCCGCTGAGTTCCTCTCTCCCAAGTCCCAAGAGGGAAACGTTGGATTGGAAAAGGAGGCGGTGTGGTCGAGTAGGATGACGAGAAGTTTTAGTTACTGGCAAGGGAAACTTTGCATGATTTTTCAGGTTGATGGTGAGGAAGACTTTCTGGTTTTGTTGATCGAGTCATGATGATTAGGGTTTGGTTTTTTTTTTTTGTTGATTCACTTAAGCTAGTTTTTTTAAAGAAAATTAGAGAGAGGTAGAGGGCATGTGCAACAGAGATGCCATTAATCACATGGTGGATAGAAAACCATACAAAACCATAGTGTGTGTTAGGCGTATGGAGCGGAACGATCAAGGCAGGACGTCGTCCTGCTTTTTAGTTGTAGAGAAGAGGTTTAATTACGCTTGACTAAATCTTATTTTAATTAAATCAAATTAATCCAAGATGGGGATATGGCTTTAGATCGACTCACTTAAATGTATAGCTATCATGTCTATCTATTATGAGGTTGAAAATGTGGAAGGCAAGTCACACGCCCGTGCACACGGCCAGCTGTGTCGAGTCACGATGCCCAAAGGCTTAGACTTGGCCATGACATGGCACCAGCGAATATTTTGTAGCCCTAAACTATGAACATGAGAAGGGACGACTGTTGGAAAGTGGGATTTCCAGCAGGTAGAGAAAGGGGGATTCCGCCCAGTCGGTGCCCCAGGCGGAGGTTCAGCGGATAGACAGTAAAAGGTGGGTCCCAGCACAATTAGGGTTTCATAAATGAGTTCACCCACCACCTCTTACAGGGTTCAGCTCCCCCTTTTTATAGGGCGTTGTTCACTACTCCCCCCTTTTTACATCTTTGTCCTACAACTGCTACAACACTTTCCCTGAATATTCTTCCGCCAGTACGAGCCGCCTGGGGCAATCTGGACCTTCTCCTCTTTGAACCACCTTCACTTCTTGGGCCTTAGCCATCGGCCCAAATGAGGCCTTTACCGGCCTGGGGTGTCCGCCGCGCCATAAGCCTCCGCCCCACGGAGGAGCCCGCTCAACCTCCGCCTGTGGCACCGTGGCCACCGCCTTCGCCGGATGGTCTCCGCCTTCGTGCTCCGACCCTTCGCCTACCCAAGATGCAGGGCGAAGGTCCTGCCGGTTGTCCATGCATGACATTATCCAACAATTCTGTTATCGTTAGTTCACACTCTCTTTAGCCTCCGCTACTCGCGTATCTGCGCCCCAACAGTTTTCCCCTTGAGGGTGCGGTCCGATGTGAGCAGGCCGTGAGCCTCAAGTCTGGTGCTGGTTCCGAGTGGCAGAGGCTCCTCTCGTTTCCCCCCTGGATCACCCGGATCGGGCCATTGGGTGTGTGATGTGTTGGTTTCTGATTTTTGCAATGGCTTCGGAACCGATGCGTTCGTGAACAGTCATGACCGTTGGCGTCTGCAATTTGAGGCGTTGGCTGCGGCCTATATAGGGGGGAGTTGGTGGGGAGACCCCCCCCATGCTGCCTGAGCCATCACTTTCTTTCCTGTAGCTTTCCAATTGTCTATCGCTCTCTTGCGCTGCTCTGCCTCCTTGCTGTTATGCTTTAGGTTTCCCTGCACTGTTGCTCCCTTTTATTTCTATGCTGCCTTTGGAAGTGGCTTCGCCTACGAGTTCTGATCTTCGCTGGCTGAGCTTTAGTAGTCTTTATTCCCGCTTGCTTAGCGTGAGATATGTGGGTTGGTCGAGGAGGTACGAAGAGTGTATGTCTGTATCTGCGGAGGATTTGGAGGATTTGGAGAACATTGAAGCTTCTGTCGGCGACCTAATCCC